>NW_020954641.1:34561666-34577711 GCF_900497805.2 Vombatus ursinus
GTAAACAAATTAATATGTATATATGTATGTCTGTATGTATGTGAGTTATTATTAGATGAAAATGTGGTTCATTGACAACTGCCATTTGGGCAAACATTGGCTGTGCCCTACTTGTTCAGTTCCAAGGCAGGCATATGAACCGGTGAGTTTTTAATTATATCTCTCCCCAAGATGTAGATTAGCCTGACTAGAATGTCATTGATAGGATAATACACTTGAGTGACCCAAGCCATTAGGGAGAGAGCCAGGCTGCAATGAAGAGGTTAGAAATAGACTCACAAAGAATAGTAATTAGTGAACCAGAAATTGTGTCAAAGGAAGGGTATGAAAAGATGAGATGAGTTCACCAAATATTATGAAGTGGTAAGAGAAAGGAAAGAGCAGAGGAATGGGACAAAAGCAGAGGATATGGAGAAGAATTACAAAGATTTGTCAGATTGAGAGGTAGCAATATAGGGTAGATAGGGGAAAACCCACTAGACTGTATGTCAACATAGAAAGGGAAAGAGAATACAATTAAATGGTACTCTGTGAAGTGTTCCAGGGGAAGTCATAAAGGAATGGACCAGGTATACAAAAGGTAGAAGGAAGAGGGTAGAGGAGAATAGGAAGAAACCTAAGGAAGGTCAGATAAGTGGGGAGTAAAAGAGAAAATGGGAGCAAAGGTGACACATACACATGGACATAGAGAGAGGGATCCTTCTAAATATTTATGATAAAGGACAGAAGAAAAGTTCTTGTAAAGAATCATTTATTTACTCTCAATCAGAAGACACTTATTAATTCTAGGTGCTGTGGGAAATTCTGAGAAGCACACAAGCGTGGTTCTTGCTTTTGACGGACTTAACCATCTGCTTGGTAGAAATGAACAATACTTACACAAGAAAAAATAACTGAAAATATCGATCACTATGTGCCAAATGGGTGTCATAAAAGGTTAGAGAGAGGAGAGAACACTATTATTTGGGGATGGGTCAAAAAATCCCTCAGACAACTAGGTGGCACAGTGGATAGAGCACCAGGCTTGGAGTCAGAAAGACCTGAGTTCAAATCTGGCCTCAGATATTTATTAGCTATGAGACCCTGGGCAAGCCTCTTAACCTTGTTTGCCTCAGTTTGCTCATCTGTAAAATGAGCTGGAGAAGGAAATAGCAAACCACTCCAGTATCTTTGCCAAGAAAACCCCAAATGTGGTCACAAAGAGTTGGACACAACTGAAATGAACTGAACAACAAACAAAAAATCCTTCACAAATAAATTGGAATTTGAGTTGAAAAAAATTACAGCAGGTGGAAAGAATTTGAATAAGCAGAAGAGGCATTCCTGGCAGGGGAAATCGGAGGAGCAAAAGGTTGGAGATTGAAAGATACAAGTATCTTAAAGGCTAGAACTTAGGAAATGGGAAATGTTGGAGTCCATTGGGAAGGAAAGATGCCATGCTCTGTGGAGATGGATTGAGTGATAAAAGTTGGAGTCAGCAGCCCCAGCTACTTATTAAGGAGCTAGGTGGTACAGTAGATAGATTGTGGGAGTTTGGGTTGCAAAGGCCTGAGTTTGAATCCTGCCTCAGACAACTTACTGATAACCCTGGGGAAAATCATTTAGCCACTCTCTGTGCCTCAATTTCCTCTTCTCTAAAATGGACAAAAATAGCACTAGGTTGTTATGAGGATCAAAAGAGCTAACATGTGTAAAGTGCTATGCTAACTATTATAAATTCTATTTTGAAGATCCAAAAATGTTTATAATCTTAGCACACTTGTAACAGCTGTTCATTTTATAGCTGTCTGTATGGTAACAAAGAGACAGGAAGAGTTGAGGTAATTATACGCAGCTCTTTCTTCACTCATTCAATACATACATACACACACACACACACACACAAACATACACACACACACGGCCTTCTGTATATAGAACACTGGGTTAGATGTTTGAGAAGATAAAAAGTTTAGATAGCACTTGGTACTTGCCCTCATAGAGCTAACAGTCCAGTAGCTCTTTGTAGAATATATAATGGCCAAGTAAAATGATTCGTATCATTGAAAAGGTTATATTAAAAAGAAAAACTTGATTTTTTTATATAGTGCTATTCATTTTGGCTAGATAACACAAATCAGACTTACAAGAATTATCTTTTCTTATTTAATTTTTTCAATTAACAAAATGCTCCTCCCTCTTTTCCTTCTCCCCTTCCCATTGGAAACAAACAAACAAACAAATCCCTTCTTACAAACATGCATAGTAAATCAAAATAGATTCTCCCATTGGACTCATGATGGAAAATGCTATCCAAATCAGAGAAAGAACTATGGAGTCCGAATGCAGATTGAAGCATACTATTTTCTCTCTTTCCCACCCCCCCCCTTTCTTGTGGTTTTTCCCTTTTGTTCTTATTCTTCTTTCACAACATGACTAATGCGGAAATATGTTTAATATGATTGTACATTTTTAGCCTATATCATATTGCTTGCCATGTTGGGGAGGGGGTAGGAGAAGGAGGGAGAAAAAAATTTGGAACTCAAAATCTTATAAAAGTGAATGTTGAAAACTATCTTTACATGTAATTGGAAAAAATAAAATACTGTTAAGTGGGGGAAAAAATAAAATAAATTCTCCCATTGGCCACATCTCATTTTGTACCCTGAGTTCATTAGCTCTCTGTGACGAGGTGGAATTCTTCATCATCAGGCCGCTGGAATCAGAGTTGGCCATTCCATTGATCAGAGAGAGTTATGTCTTTGTGAGTTGTTTGTTATCATATAAATTGTTTTCCTTTCCCAAGGAGTTATCCTTCTCTCTCTGTTTTGCTTTGCCCTGGTAGATATATAGTCTAAGTGCCCTGGGTCATTTCAAATGACACAGGATTGGAAAATGTTTCTCCTTGTATATAACAGAACCTTGAAAACAAAGAAAAAAAATAATGTTGAGTGCTTTTTAAAGCTGGAAACATCGGCACTTGATCAGCAAATGTGAACTATCTCAAACCAAGTCAACAGCTGTTTCATTCTCTTGATGGCCCCTTTCTAGAATCCCAGATGGGACTGAGGCCCAGCCTTGTAGAGAGGCGTGCATTGATTACACCGGTCCCATCCAGCACCATCTCCACAAGTCATAAGCAGGGGGTGGGAAGCAGGGAGTGGGTTCACGTGTGAGAACTGAGGCTCAGAGGAAAGTCTTCCATAAAAGATGACTTCCCAGCATGGGAGAAATACAAATCATCTGGAAGGCCCCTGGCAACATCGCTTTGCTCACTTGTCACAATAAATCTTTGACAAGGCAAGGCGCAGCATTTTCTTCCCCTTGGCACTTCTGTTTTTTGTTTTTTGTTTTTTTTTTCCCTATTGGAAGAAGTATGTATGGTGATGAGAGAGTCACTTGAGCCGGGCTAGGGTGGGGGCAGGGGTAGCTTAGGGAAGTTGGCCTGCCTTTGTAGGAATGATCTGGATTTATTGCCAAATGAAAACATTTTGTTACTGGGAAGCAGATATGTAGAAACAGGCCTACAAGAGGGATGGGGAATAAGATGGAAGTCTCTCACTCTTAGCTCTAGAATGTGAAGGAAAAGAGTACTTTTAACCCTAGTGACCACATGGGTTTCAAAAGTGTGCCTTATGTCAAAGGCTCACTCACTTTTAAGGCAAGTGCCAGGTGGTTGAGGGAATCCATAAAATCAGAAATGAGGAATGGTATCTTTTGGAGCAGGAGCATCATACCATCAAGAGAAATGGCCTGTTTATCCCTCCTTTTTCCTGTGTGAAAGAATTTGCACCTGATTGACTAAAGGGCAATTCCATTCTCTGCAACTCTCTATGATGCCCCAGTTAGTGACTGAGCTGTAATCCACCCAACCAGCTTTCTTGGAATTCTATCCAAATCTGTCACCTTTGGTTTGAAGCAAGCCTTAGAGATCCTGCATGTGAAGCTAGGAGTAGAACCTCTTTATTTTCCAGTAAATCAAGGGGTCTATGTTCTTATCAAAGTGGGTGAACCAACCAGTGGCATGGATTACAAACTAGCATATGACTCTTTTCCATACTGTCCCACAATTCCTCCACAAGGGGTTCACCCAGGGGTCTTTTTCTAGGTCTCTTATTACTAAATGAGTATCAGTGTAGCAGTCAGAGAAGCATCTGTTATTCTTCATCATGGCTACATGACTAGACTATCCCCTATTCTGGTCATCCATCTCTTAGTCGATACCTTTTATGTAGCCTTTCACAGACAATTTGTCTTTGGTAATATGTTGAAGCGTATTCATACTCACTATGTATATGTAACCCTTGCCCTTTGTATGAACCACAATTTTGGTACTTCAGAGAGTTTGATATTCCATGATTCACAGACACATAATATCACCAGAAGTGGAACTTTCAAATGATCATTTATCTAAGGACAGAAAAATATAGTGGGGAGGCAGTGCCATGTAGTAGAGAAGGTATTAGATTTGAAATCAAAGACCTGGGTTTATAGCCCACCTCCTCACTGTCTCCTAAGATAGAGAGGGTTTGTGATATATTTGGTAAAGAGAAGACCCACAAAAATCTTTTGAAGTACACAGACATTTACTAATTGAGTGACCCTGGGAAAGTCAATTAGCTTCTTCATGCCTCAGTTTCCTCATTCATAAAATGTGAAGGTTGGGCTTGATGACTTCCTAGGTTTCTTCAAGTGCTAAGTTTGTGTTCCTATCATCTTATGATAAACCTGACAGACATCCAATGAAGGCTGGATGGTGGTGACACTAAATATCTACGTATATGTTTTTCAGTTCTTCAAAGAATCTGTGTAGGTACTCTCAAATAGCACAGATCACAAGTCCTCCATGCCTTCAAAGACAGTCTTCATGAATTGCAGTCACCAAAATCTATAGATCACAGGTCTACCTTCTGATGACAAGGCTCTCTGTACTCATTCAGGCTGGTCCAGGCTGGTACACTTACTAGCTGTGTGACCCTGGGCAAGTCACTTAACCCCAGTTGACTACAAATTTTAAAAAAAAGAAACAAAAACAAACAAACAAACAAACAAAAAAGATAATGGATGAGATCACCAAGACAATGATGACAGAACCTAAGACAGAACCTTGAGAAACACCCAAACGTACTCAGCCAGGCTGGTCCTCAGATAACAGTCCATTGCCAAACCCAGCCTCATAGGCTTTCTACCTTGGTAAAATCTGCCAGAACTTTCACCATACTGGCATAGCCAAAGAGAACCCAAAGTTGCCCCTGCACCATGATGAGGCATCAGAGCAGGCTTTTGGTAGAGCAGTATCAATTCAGACTTTTTAAAATATGTATATCATCTAGGGGAATGTTGTTTCACAATACTCTAAAAAAAAGCTTTGCATAAAAATTTTTGACTGAGTCATCAGTGACTTATAGAAACTGTATCTGATACATTTTGTTCTAATATTTTCCACCTGTTTCACTGAGACTTTGAAAAGCTATCAAGTAGTAATCCATTTTGAGGCATAAATTAACACTTTCATGTTGTTACTTGAGTCATGTTAAAATAGAAATGTAATAATAAATGTAAAAAAGTCCTCCATCAGTTCAAACTGTACTAAATCTTTCTTCTTTCCTGCTCCCACCCTCACTTTCTAATTCTTGTTCTAGGCACAATAATCAAATCACTACCTTTGCTTTGGGAAAGGATGAGATAATCCCACCTCTCTCACCATCCCAAATGTGAACTTATGCCTTCCCTCTACTCCTAGAATATACTTAGCTTTGCCATGCATATGATATTCTTACCATCTATACATTTGTTCAATGTTTGTTGTCTGCATATTTCTTCCATGTTCATTTTGGTGTTGGCCATCATAGGCTATCAGTCCCTGGAAGATAGGGAATTGCCCATGTAATTCACAGTAGCTTTGACCAGACCATACCAAAAAAGTATATGATTGATGCCTTAATAGGTACATTTCATTGTAGCTTTAGGGCAGTAGGAGCTTCCATTTTCAAGCCTCTCAAATGTTTCCCCTTTCTGTGTATCTAGAGTTGGCCCAAGCTTTGGTAGCAGTCATAGATGCTAAGAGCTTGTCACAGAATTCCAATGAGAGATTTGCAGATTTCATATGGTCCACCCAGTTATTCCTTCTCTTTTTGGGAAAGTTGATAACAGATGGTCAGTACCTTTATAGCAGATTCTATTATAAAGCAGAAGACTTTTGGAAGATAAAAATGCTACTATGGAGCTTCACAGGCAAGTCTGGACTGATACAAATTTCCCATTGGATTTTGTTTCCTTGGAAGACACATAATTTTTTTAGACTCTAGCTTTTTGGGCAAGGCCTACCCCATCCCATCTGCAGTAAAATTAACTCTCTAGTTCCATGTGTAGCAATAAAGTATTACACAAGAGTACAGATCAGCATCAGTGAACATGTTCTTATGTCATTCCAAACCTGGTTAGTGTTGGAGAATTCAGTCAGTATTGGGAAACAATGTGAATATTAATGGGAGTGGCATGAAGTTCATTACTCACCTTTCTGCTGCCATCTGGATTGTCACAGCTCACCAAGCATGGTGGGCTTCCTGCACATTAGCAAAAAGAGATTGAGTCCTGGAGAGTGGATGGCTTTGCCCCTTTGAAGTCATAAAACAATGGACACCGTGAATAAATTGCAGCTGGCTGGATGCCCTGGCACTCTAACCTGCTAGGCAATTTTCACATTTGAACAGTTAAAGGGTAAGATGCCATTCTACGGCGAGAAGAGAAAAAACACAAACCATTGAAAAGCAGCAGGAACTGAGCAGGTGGGGAGAATAATCTGTTACTAAATATGATTGAGTTAAGAGTAAAATGGTCTTCTAGTGTTGGAAGGTTTAGAAACGGATTCAAATAGGCAGCACCATTTGTGGTCTTGGCACAGTAGTATTGGCGAGGCTTGGGTTTGCTTGGTTGAAGCTAATGATTAAGAAATCAGTTTTAGGTTACAAGAAAGTAAGCACTCTGAGGCAAAACCTTTGTTTTATCCATCTATGTATCCTCCCAGTGCTTAGCACTGTAATAAACCCTTCATGGGATTCTGAACACCTGGTTGTTTAGTCATTTACAGTCGTGTCCCACTCTTCATGACCTCATTTGGGATTTTGTTGGCTGAGATATTGGATTGGGTTGCCATTTCCTTCTTTAACTCATTTTACAGATGAGGAAACTGAGGTGAACCGGTTAAGTGACTTGCTCAGGGTCACACAGCTAGTAAGTGTCTGAGGCTGAAATTTGAATTTGGGTCTTCCTGACTCCAGGTCCGAAGTGCTCTATCCACTGTACCACCTAGATGCCCTTGACCACCTGATAGGTACCCTGAACACCTAACCCTCATCAACAACTATGTATTGGACATTTCTAACTGAATGGTCTATAGGCACCTCAGAATGACTTGTCCAAAACAGAACTTATTTCTCCTCTAAAACCTACCTCTCTTTCCAACCTTTCTTTCTATGAGGATACCACAATCCTTCCATTTGGTCAGGTTTGCAAGCTCAGAATTGTACCCAACTTTGCATGCTTCCTCACCCCACATATCCAATCAGTTGCCAAGTTTCTATATCCACAACATCTCAAATCTTTCCCTTCTCTCTATTTGCAGCACAACCACTCAGGTCTAAGCCTTAATTATCTCTCACCCCAAACTGTTCAGTAATATCCTAATTGATCTCCGTACCTCCATTCTCTTCTCCCCCCCCAACCCAATCCATCCTCCATCTAGCTGCTAAAATGATATCCCTAAAGCATATGTTTGGCCTGGTCACTCCCCCTGCTCCAATAAATTCCAGTGGCTCCCTGATGCCTCTAGAATCAAATACAAACTCCTCTGTCATTCAAAGCTTTTCAAAAATCTGGCTCCAATCTATCCTTCTAGATGTATTATATGTCACTTCTTTTCACACTCAGTAGTTCAGCAGAAATGGCCTTTCCACCTTTCCCAATCACCAAGCTGCCAATGACTCCTTCCCTGCCCTCAATTATCATGTGTGTGCATGTGTGTGTGTGTTCCGAATTAGAGCTCAATGATTCTTTGACTTATCACATGAACACACAACTTGCAGGCTGAAAGGTCAGCATCAGTGAGTTTTGGTCCATTTAAAGGGCAAGATAATGTTTGGGAGGGTTCGGATTATCTTATCTAATTTTGTCAGTTCGGGAAGAGATATAATAATAAAGTCACTTTCCAGTATTAGCCATTTGCAGAAAAGATAAGAATTCTTGGCTTCTATTTAGAGAAGCATATGTTTTCAAACTAAACTTTTACCTGAGAGCAAGTAGGGTGATAGGCAGGAATTTAGCAGCCAGAAAGCAAGGTGTTAGTCATTCAGGAGGTGACCTTTTTTGTCAGTTTTTAAACAGTGTTATGACCAGGAAGCTGGCTGTCTGGTGATGAATAATTGGTATGGGTATACCAGCATTTTTTAAGTTTATTAATGGATGCCTTTTGTTTTTATATCATGTTCATTTCTTGATATAAACCTGTGATTCCCACTCATCTCTGTGCCTTCCTTTGTTAACAAAAACAAATAAAAACAATACAACAAAACTAACATAATGCTTGTGTCTTATGGTATATGAAACATTCCTCACCAGTAGTCCCCCTCTTCTCTACTAAAAAGAGGGAGGTATTTCTTCACCTTTTCTGAGTGTAACTTATAAAAAGTTTGAGAGACATAGTTTCTGGGTAATTAATCATTTTATTAATCATTGCTAGCAGATCATTAATAAAAGGGATCAGTGGTATTCTTGAATGCCAAAGACCCACTCAATGCTTATATGACCTTGGAAGAGTTGGTGTTCCTGAGAGTAGTAATCAACTCCCTTTGGTTAACAAGTAATGAGAAATTAATATTATAATGAGAGGTAGGCCTATTCTAATGAGGGGCTAGGGGATGTGACTGATTATGTCACTCATGGACCAAGAGAGACTATCTCAAGCCAACCCCTCCCCCCCACTCCCCTACCCAGGCAATCCCACCTGCCTGAATGGGACACAACTGCCAGAATTCACATTAGATTAAATTCTTTGTAAAGTTTTCTAGTTGGGTGGGGTAAAAATTCCAAGATTTCATCTCAATCATCCTGTCTATGCCCTCTAAAGAACTAAGCTTTGACCTAATCTCCAAATGAGGAAGGGAAAAAATCCTGGATCTCTTCAATATTTGGTTATTTAATAATCATTTCTCTCATGAGATGAGATTGGACCTTACAATTACTCAGAGTTTGATTTCATTTCAGTGTTCTTTCCATGTGCAATATTATAATAATTATGTGTATTAGCTCTCCTGATTCTCCTTACTTTGCATCAGTTAATACAATTCTCCTCAAGTATCTCTGGATTGTTCATATTTGTCATGTCTTGTGGCAGGGATAAGGACTGGACCTCTGATTTTATGGATGGATTATAAGGAGCTGTCAGATAAGAAAACTTCCTCCACCCAAAGCAGATTAGTGCCTTCTCTGCGATTTATAGTATTAGAGAGCTGCCCTAAGAACTAGGTAACTTGCCCAGGATCATGCAGACAGTACCAAAGGCAAGACACAAACCTAGGTTTTCCTGGCTTCTAGGCTGGTTCTCTATCTACTGCACCTGAGGTATCAAGTTCCCGACTGCTCCAGCAAAATTCCTGAATGATGAAGGAACCAGATGAAAATATAATTAGAAACTGTTTAACAAAATAAATAAAACTACAATACAACATAATTTATGGTTTTCCAAGTCAATATGAATCCCTCAGGGTTCCATTTTTATTTGAATTTGATACCTCTCTACTGACCATACTGTCCTCATGTCTTAATATACAACACTATTAAACTAAAATCATATACCACAATGCCTTTTGTTTGAAGGAATTTTGTTTTGTTTTGTTTATGACTGGAAAAGTACTGTTATGAATAGTTTGGCGTATCTATGGGTTTGTTTTTTTTTTTACTTTGGCTTTGGCCTCCTTGAGGTATGTGCCAGTAGTGAATCTCTGGGTCAAAGTATAGGAACAGTTTAGTGACCTTCTTTCATAACTCCAAATTATCTTCCCGAATGATTGGACTAGTTCACAATTCTACCACCAGTATATTAGTTTGCCTGTCTTCCCATCTCCCTGACAACATTGACTATTTCTCTTTTTTCATCTAAGCCAATTTTCTTGGTGAGAAGGTAAACCTAAGAATAGTTTTAATTAATATTTCTCTTAATAATTAGAAGCAATCTCTCACATGATTGCTAATTGTAATTTTTTGAACACTGTTCATATCTAACAAGAAATGGCTCTTCATATATTTGTATTGATTTCCTATATATCTTAAATATTAGACTTTTATCAGAATCATCGGTTTCAATTTTTTTTTTCCTTTATTGACAGTGTTCCTCCTTACCCTAGCCATGTTGATTTTTAATTTTGCATGGTCAAAATCATCTAATTTTTTTCACTTATGAGTTGTGTTTAGTTAAGAATCCCCCTGCCCCACTCATGGCTGTGACCTTTTTCCATTGCTATGGCAATTTATTACTCACCTGCAGTGGTTTGGAGAAGCTGCAGTCTGCATAGGTTGAAAGGTTAATCGTAGATTCTCAAAGTAGGAAAAGATTGGATAATTCAGTTAAAAATCATCAAGCATGTATTAAGCCCTTGCTATATGCTAAGCATTGTGCTAGGATTAGGCTCTAGCAAACAAAAAATCATCCCTGCCCCTCAAAGAGTTTACATTCCCTTGGAAGGATACAACATGAATGTATATACTAGGGGTGGGGAACTTGTGGCCTTAGGCCACATGTGGCCCTCTAGGTCCTCAAGTGCAGCCAGGATTTAGTCAAAAGGCCACACTTGAGGACCTAAAGGGCCACATGTGGCCTCGAGGCTGCAGGTTCCCCACCCCTAGTATATAACGTTTACAAAAATAAATAGATATAACTCTTCAGGCTGTATTTCTGACTTCCTCTACCACATCCAAGCTCTTTATCCCTGAAGCTCACTCTAGCCTTGAAATTCACACATTGGAGGTACCCTTCACTCTGTGGTCTTTCCCTCTGATTGGATGGCTCCTCCTAAGGTCTTCATTTGAGGAGGCCACCTAGGCTTGCCATGTCTCATTTCTTTTCAACCTGCTCCAGACTTCCTCTGTACTTCCTCTAAAATGCCATACTCCTTATCTGGCTAACTTTGTCCCCATCCTCCCTTTTCAGCTTCCTTTATATGTCATCTTCCTCCATCAGAATGTAAGCTCCTTGAGGGCAGGAACTATATTTCTTTCTATTTGCATTTGTATTTCCAGGCTTAGAACAGTACTTGGCACATAGTAAGCAAGTAATAAAAGATAGCTGATTGACTGATTGACTGGACATGGCAAAACCACTCCAGTGTCTCAGCCAAGAAAATGCCAAATGGGGTCATGAAGAGTTAGACACAACTGAAAAATAACAACAAAAAACTTCATAGTTATTTCATAGGACCCTGGAGATAGTGGCAATTTTAAAATACTAAGGAGAAACTGCTGGAAATTTGTAGAGAAATTCCAGGATCCCAACAAAGAAAAATTAAGGTAGTGTCCCTCTCCAGAATAAGTATCCCTAGTTCTTTTGGACAATCTTTGTGTAGCATAGTTTCAAGACCTTCCAGAAATATATAACAATCCAGATCAGTCTGACAAGAGCAGAATCTTGTAATCTCTTTCCTCTGTACACAATGGTTCTGTTTGCCTACTTCTGGATAGGTGAAGTACTGTCAAGCACCTGAAGAAGAGTAATTTGACAAAAGGCTGGAAAGGTAAAAGGGAGCAGATGGTGGAGAGCCTTGAAAGCCAGTTGAAGGAGATGAAATTTTATCCCTTGCAAAATGCACTGAGGATAATCTTTTGGAAAAGCATTTGCCCCTTTCTTCAAGCTACTTTTCTTTGCATTGTGTGCCCTAGGATAAGTCCTATTCTAGGACAAACCAATTCTTTGCAAGGGGCTGAACCTAACCATTGTTTGACCAGGTGCAAGGCATGGAAAAAGCTACTTGGCTCCTTCCTCCCCGGCTCAGCCTCCTCAGAAGGGAACACCCATCTCTGGGGATCTAAATTTACCTAGCTGCAGCCCACACAGACCTAGTGCTATATCATTAACATTGCTGCTGAATAAAGGCAGAATTCTGAAACTGTTATTAACCAGATTCTTTAGCATGAAGGCTTACGTGTTATCTCACAACCCTCCCCCAAACCCCCTCACATCTTCTCTCATCACTGATTTCTTGTCCATCTTTCTGGGGGCGTTAAGGTTTCAGGTGATTTAGAAACTGTTGATACAATCTGTTGTGCTCGTTTAGAAGTTGAAAAAGGAAAAAAAATGGTTCCATCTATCTTTGGTTCCTCTACTAAGGCAGGAAAAAATTCATGAAAATAACATATTGGTAACACCTTCCGGTCCTAAAATCCCTCTGAACTGTGCTAAAAAGAAGCAAGTGTTAACTTTTCCCTCCCCTCTGGGAGCAAGGGGGGCATAAACTAGAACAGGAGAAACTTGTTTAACATACCTGTGTGACCATAGCCAAGTGACTGCCTTGCTCTGAACCTTGAGGTTCTTCATTCAATTCAACTAACATACACTAAGTACCTACTATGTGTAAGTCACTGGTCCAGAAAGTTGAGATACAAAGAATCGGCCCTGCCCTTGGGGAGCTTACTTACTGTCTAATGGTGAAGAATAATAAAACCAGTGGACATATATAAAATACTTTAAAGCTTACAAAGCACTTCACATAGATGCTCTTATTTGCCAGTCACAAGAGCTCTGTGAGACAGGCAATATAGGGATTATTCTCTCCATTTCACAAATACAAAAAATGGAGGTTCAGAGCACCTATGGACAGAGACAGGCTCAAATAAAAGCCTCTCTTGACTCAACTCTAGGTTGACCAATACACACTGTCTCCCCAGAATGACTTTATTAAAAAGGGTGAAATAGGACTCAGTGATCTCTACAGCTCCTTCCAACTCTGAATCCAATCATCTAGTATCTTGCTGAAGTTGACTGACCCTACTAGAGAGAGACTCAGTACCAGTATAGTAACTGAAGGGGTCTATGATTTCTTTCTGGGAATTGATAGCTCTCTCTTCTGTTCTCTACTCCCCTCCAACTTTAAAAAGGTCAAGACAGCACCATTCACAGGCGAACACTGCTTTAATGGATAAAATGGAGCATCACTAATGAACTGATTGATACTTTTAGGAGAGAGTCTTCATTTCGTGTAAGAAAGGCATCGAAAATGAAGCATGTTAGAGTAGAAAGAGCAGTTAGAAGACCCGAGTTTGAGGTCTGGTTATGACATTTATTGTTCCTTGTTTGTCCTTTGTTCTTAAAGAGAACCATGACATCAGGAAGTTGATGTCATGACTTGCAAGTGAATTAGATTTAAATGAGGGAGGGCAGTGCAAAGTCACCAGCCTCACTTTTTCCTCCAGAGCCATCTAGGTCCAGTGGCAAGCTATAGATCAGGAAGACTGGAGATGACATTTATTGTACTAGCTGCATGACCTTGGGCAAACCATTTAAATTCTAGTGGGGGCAGGCGAGAGGAACAAGCACTATTGAATACTTTTTATGGATCAAGTCCTGTGCTGAGTGTTTTACAAATATTATTTCATTTGCTCCTCTGGGAGGTCGATGCTATTATTATCCTCATTTTACTTTTGAGGAAACTGAGGCAGAAAGCGTTTAAGTGAAACCTGTCCAGCATCACACTGCTAGTAAGTGTGTGAGGTCAAATTTGAACTCAAGTCTTCCTGACTCCAAACCCAGAGCTCTATCTATTACACTACCTATACAATTAAAGCATTCTATTAGATCATCTTCCAAGACCCCTTCCAGCTTGGACATTCTGTGATCATTTCAGGGATGTAAAGACAGGAGACCTAGGTTTGAGTTCTTGCTTTGACAATTGTCAACTACAGGTCCATGGGCAATACATGTCTCCTCTCTGAGCCTCAGTTTCCTCATCTGTATAATTGAGATAGCAATACTTCCATTATCTACTTTACAGCGTCATTGCCAGGAAAGCACTATTGTAAATTATAAAGTGTTAGTATAGTTATTGTTGTTATTTGTGTTATTAATTAATATTATTAATAATAATATAGAGATGTAAAATAGTGTCAAGTTCTACATATGCTGGCTAGATCCATAACTCATAGGGCATTCCTTTATGAGTGTACCGCACTGTTTTTCCTCTCTCTCCATTATTTCTCTCTCTCTCTCTCTCTCTCTCTCTCTCTCTCTCTGAGATAGGAGTGACTAAGAGTAATATTGCCACCCATTTCCTCTTTCCCTTACAATTCCTTTTGTTGTTAATGTTATTCAGTTGTTTTTTCAGTCATGTCTAACTCTTCATGACCCCATTTGGGGTTTTCTTGGCAAAGATACTGAATTGGTTTGACATTTCCTTCTCTGGCTCATTTTACAGATGTGAAAACTGAGGCAAACAGGGTTAAGTGATTTGCTCAGGGTCACACAGCTAGTAAGTGTCTGAGGCTGGATTTGAACTCAAGTCTTCCTAATTCCAGGCCTAGTACTCTATCCACTGCGCCACCAAGCTGCCCCTTAGAATTCCTAGCTCCCTTCAAATTTCAGCTCAAATGGAACCTTCTACATGTAACCTTTCCTGATGCTCCCATCTACAGTGCCTTATTTTTAGTTTGCACATATGTACATACTGTTGTACTTATATACATAGTGTTGTAGAGGTGTTGTCCCAATAGAATATAAGGTTTTCAAGGTCAGGGACTGTCTCCTTTCTGTTTTTGTATCCCTAATACCCACCACAGTGTAAGGTTTGATTGATATGTAAGATGGAGAATTTTATAGCTATTATTATAGCTTATATTAATAATTAATAATATTTTAAGCTTATGTAACAATAATAGCTAATGTTTATATAGTGCTTATTATGTACCAACCTATGTGCTAAGTGCTTTAAAATTATCATCTCATTTGTTCCTCCCAACAACCCTACAAGGTAGGTGCTATTATTATCACCATTTTACAGATGATGAAACTGAAGCAAACAAGGATTAAGTAACTGCCCATGGCCACACAACTATTAAGTGTCTGAGGCTGGATTTGAACTCAAGTCTTCCTGACTCTAGGTCCAATGCTCTTTTCCCTGTACCACCTAGCTGCCATTACTAGGCTTTGCACGTTTGATTGAATATTTGATAATAAGGACAAGTCATTCTCCCTCTTCCCCAAAACTCAAAACCTCTTTTACATGCATGCTTAAGCATTTAAAGAAAAAGTAGAATTTGTAACCTGAATTATTAAGTTAAGTTCACCTAGTGTGTTCATTAATAGTGTGCCAAGCATTGTGATAGGCACTGGAGATAACAAAGATAGAAAACAGTCCCTGCCTTCAAGGAGCTTACATTCTACTTACATTGTTCAGTTAATCCTCTCCCTTTTCCACTTTATATTCCTATTATAGACACAGCCATCAGGGATACTGCCCTGTTGAGGGCTAGGTTCCCATCTTCCCTGTCTGATCTTTTTTTTTTTTTAAATTCATTGGCACTCTCAGTAGCAATTGTTGGAGCCTGAAAAGGAAATAAATGCTGGGGGATTAAACTCCGACATTTTTTTTTCTAAAAATAGCCCTAATAAATCCAATCATAGGTAATTTACCTGTCCTCTTTCCTCCAGGGGTAACCAGTCCTTGAATAAAGGCCCTGCAGCCTGGCATTCCTCATGCAATTATCTGTGATCTAAGTTCTTGGTGTCTGGGTGGTTTCTCAGTTTAGAAATAACATGAGTACAAATTGCCCTCATTCCCTTCTGACCACATGACCCTGTTTTCATGCAGTCTTTCCCCCTGGAAATTAGATTAGGTCATGGCATTCTAGAGAAGGAAAGTGGAATGACAAGAAAGAGAACCAGCATAGATGAGGTGGGGCTGAGCTGGTCTACTTTTCTAAGTCTGGGCAGAAGGAATTTACTCCTGCATTCCTTTCTTTTCTTTTCTTTTCTTTTCTTTTCTTTTCTTTTCTTTTCTTTTCTTTTCTTTTCTTTTCTTTTCTTTTC
>NW_020954641.1:34577721-34879890 GCF_900497805.2 Vombatus ursinus
TCTTTTCTTTTCTTTTCTTTTCTTTTCTTTTCTTTTCTTTTCTTTTCCTTTTTCTTCCTCCCTCCTCCCCTTCCTTCCTTCCTTCCTCCCTTCCTCCCTCCCTCCTTTCCTTCCTTCCCTCCTTCCTTTCTTCTTCCTCCTCCTCCTTCTTCTCCCCACCTCTTTCTCACCTAGCAGTCACTCACAGGCCCAAACCCATTGAGGAAGAGCTTGGAAACTTTGACCCGCTCAATTTCTGACCTGAGTCAGTTCACCTATCCTTATGTAACTCTGTGGCCCCCGGATGGAGGGGTGAGGAGGGAAGGAGAGGGCTACCATTGGCACAAATCTAATATAAACATCTAATAAGCTTAGTCCACTGCAGCTCAGGACTCCCAAATTCAAGGGATCCTTCACCTCCTCTGTAGTAGGCATGCTTTCCCATATCCAGCTGCCCCTCTCCCCCATTCCTTCCTCTTATTTACTTGAATCATAGGGCCTGTAAGATAAAAATACTCTTGTCATTTGTCCTCTCTCATGCAGATAGTTCAAAACTACAAATGGAAGCAGACATAATAGAGAAGTTTGGAAGTCAGAAGACCCTGAGTTCAAATTCTGACTGTTTCTTAATTACATGTGGAATCTTGGGAAAGTTACTTAACTCATTTTTTTAATTTTAATTTCTTCATTTGTGAAATGAAAGGGTTAGACTCAATGACTTCTGAGATACCTTCTAGCTCTATTTATTTATAATGTTATGATTCTATGAACTAGAGTTTGCTTTTTTTTCTCTGAAAGTTTTCTAGTGAAAGAGGAAAAAAGACTGTATCAGTGAAGGATCTGTGAATTCTATTGCCCTCAATGGCCGCCAAGTATTTGAAGAGAAAATTGCTATTTCTTTGAACCATAAAGAAATTCATTTTTCTTGTGCAAATCAACAGGGAATGAAAATGCTTTCACTTTTGTTCCCTTCAAATCCCCCCAGAAATTGCTGGGCTGTGCTGGCTAGCATGTAGGAAATTTACATTCCCAAGTGCCATTAACATTGGCATTTAAAAGACCTATATGAGAATCTTGTAAATTCCACTGGAGAGACCAAGTCTCATTCCTTAAATGCATTGAAAAGTATGGCTATTATCTACCCATGGAAAGAAAGTCTGCAGTTACTTAAATTGCCTTTGTCTTCTTCTTTTCAGCTGACATTATCTCTACGGTAGAATTCAACCACACAGGAGAATTACTAGCGACAGGGGACAAGGGGGGTCGGGTTGTAATATTTCAACGAGAGCAGGAGGTAAGTGGGAGTGAATGCAAAATGCCTGTTGTTTTTTTTTTTCCCTTTCCTTTTTAAAGGAAGCTTCCTGCTGTTCCTTAATCCTGACGTGTCACTCTCAAACCTGGCTCTTTCTGAGCAAACTAAAAATTGCCCCCAAAGTCATTAGCATCAACAATTCCACGTACCCTCTTATAAAAAGCACCTGAAAAGACTGCATTTTCTGAGTTCCACCTTATCTTTCCTGGGCTGTATTGCATGATCCTGAGAAGACTGCAAAATTCTAAAGGGGGCATGCTGGCCACCATTGGTTCATTCTGAATTGCTTTTATCCTCGGAGCTACTTTGGTTTCAGATGTTGGTGGTATACAAAAACATGGTGGCATTTGCCAACAGATGTAGGGAGGGCAGTTAGGGTCAAAAGAGAAGAAAGTAATTGCAAGCCAGTTCTGCTAAGAAGGGCATACCCAAGGAGGAAAGGAATTGCCCAAAGTGATGTGTGGGAAAATATCGTGCTAACAAGGCCTTTCTGTAGGCAGCATTATAGCTTCCAGACGAAAGCCTGCATCTCTTTGCCGTGCTGTTGCAGACAGAAGATCTAATTCAAAAGGGTCGGCTATCAGATCAGTCAATAACACAGCCTCTTGCTTCCTTCCCATGACTTGAATTGAACCTGTTATGGCTTCGATTGCTCATAAGAAATAATTTGGTTGCTTTCTGCCTCTGTTCTCATAACCTAGAACCATAGACCTTGATGCATGAGGGATCTTTTACCTAGAGTTGTACCATGCATAGGCCCCAGTTGGTCAGAATGAGTAGTTGATGGTGACGCTTCTAGAAAGCCAGTCTGTACCCTCTGTGGTTCTCCCATATGTCCTTGCTTTCCCCATTTGGTAGTGCCAGAAATCTGCCAGCCACTTTGGATTTTAGAGAAGAGAATAATGTAGGTAGAGAATATTTTGCATAAGGCCTCCTTACCAATTTAAAAGCTGCTCTCAGCTGAAAAGCCATTAAGTTTGCAGCTACTGTTGAAAAAGGAAAACCTCATTTAGAGGTGATATATTTGGTAATTGTGCATTATTTGCAATTAATTTTTATAAGACCTTCAAAAACCCTAGGGGATTTTATATAAATTCAAGTGTTCAGAATTAAATCAGGCACCCAGCATATTCCATTGGCCCAAGAAGCACTCAAATGTGGTTGGCAAGTGAAAATTAATAGCCCTTTGTGACCTGGAATTTTTCCTACGTTTCCAAAGCTGTCTGGTGCTAATTGGTCTGGCACATACTACACACACTTGACAGTCTGATTTGGATGGCAGCAAATCAGTAATCTTAGAAATTTATTTTTAAGGTAGACTGGCTCTCCTTGTGGCAGCCAGGGTTGTGTCCCGAATCTCCACATTTAAGACATCCATAAACCTACTTTTAAATATTCATTTGCAAAATAAAAAAAAAAAAATAGGTTCACAATGATACTAAAGGGTATAGGTGCTGCTTAGCATAAATTACCCGAGCCACACAGGGCCAGTGATAATACTTTATTTCACATTTGCTCTTAGCTATTTTTGCCTATTTTAACTTATTTAAGTTTGGAGAATCAGGCTCATTAGAAAAATGAAAGGGAAGGGTTTTTTTTTTTAAGGCATAGTATTTTTGTTCCACAAAATTTCAATGTGGATAAATAACATGCAATTAATTAGTTTAGTTTTGTAAAGAACCTTAAAGATAAAAAGAGCTATATAAGCATCAAGCAGGAGAAACATTTCCATGTGATAATTATCTAGGGTCAGGTTCTCATCCTAATTCAATGGCTGAATCTCAGGAGAAATTCATTCTACCACAGAATCAACTTAGACGGAACCTTTCTTCCTTCCTTCTCCCCCTCCTCCAGCCAACTGTGCATTTCTCAGTATCAGCAGAGGAGCACCGTTGAATATTGGTGGACCAGGACTGGTCTGCCCTCCTCCCTAGGCTTCCAAAGTCACTGTCAGATTTCTGGCATTAGTAAATGGGGAAAGCAAGGACATATGGGGGAACCACAGAGAGCACAGATTGGTTCTCTAGAAGCTTCTCTACCAGCCGTTTATTCTGACCAACTGGAGCCCAACTGGTTTAGATTTCTGTTAAGATGTTCATAAGCTTTAGAGTTGGGAGGAACCAATTCACCCAGACCAATTCAACCTCTTTTTTTTTTTTTTGAAGAAACTAAAGCCTGGAGAGCTTAAGTAACTTGACCAAGGCCACACAGTGAGTAAATAAATAGCAGAGGCAGGATTTAAACCTCAGCAGTCTGATTCCAAATTCGATGTTCTTTTAATTTATGTGTATTCAGACACAGACGCATAGAAACTAACATTTTATTCAGAAAGTTGTTTTCAAGACTAATGCTTATACAACTTAGGTGTGAATTTCTGAGCCCAAATTTTCAAAAATTGAATCAAAAAGCTCTTTGGAAATACTCAAAAGCATTGGGAAATACTCAGAAGTTGGCACTGGGACCTCATTGGTTGTTTCCTTCAAATATACACATAGCAAATCCATCCCTTCCTGCCCATCCTGAGTGACTCTGTACCTGTAAGGAAGTCCACCCTTTGGGGTGTGGAGGAGAGGGAGGCTTCCTCAGTTTCTCCTGACAGTGCTTAATAGTGCCTGGCACGAAGTAAGTACTTAATAAATATCTATTAACTGACAACATTGTAAAGGAAAGTGTCCATTTGTTAACTTTTTGAGAATATAATCCCCAAAATTTTAAACCAAGCTCTTTGTTCACCGTTTTCCTTCATTTCCCCTCCCTACCTCAATTTTTCTCTCCTACCCCTTCACTCATCGTGAGTTTGGTTCCTACTGTGTACTCTGAACTAATGTCAAGTGCCAAGGGGAAGATAAAAGAAACCTTTCCGTCATCCATTTGAGTCTGAATAGCTTTGCGTACAACCTTAGGTACCTTGTCCCTTCCTGTTCTATCAGAGGAGAAAACCATCTCAAATGTGTTGTCTCACTTTAAAAAAAAAATCTGTTTTGCATTTCTCCCCCAACAGAGTAAAAATCAGCTTCATCGAAGGGGTGAATACAATGTTTACAGCACATTCCAGAGCCATGAGCCCGAATTCGATTACCTGAAGAGTTTAGAGATTGAAGAAAAGATTAATAAGATCAGATGGCTTCCACAGCAGAATGCAGCCTACTTTCTCCTTTCCACTAATGGTATGCAATCATCATATCTACTACAAATGTAACACTTTAAGGCTAACAAAGTATTTTCCCCTCAACAGCCCTGTGAGACAGGTAGTATGAGCATTATGATCCCATTTTGGAGGTAAGGAAACTGAGGCTCTAAAAAGTTACATGACTCCTATTGTTGCATAGCTAGTCTATATTGGACTTGGGATTTCCAGGTTTCTGACTCCAAGGCCAGTACTCTTTCCTCTATTTACACTGCATGTAGCTCAGAGACTCAGATCATAGAAGATATAGATAATAGAAGACGTATAGACCCAATAATTCAAGTTCAGTTATATGTACCTGGAGACTTGTCTAAATTAATAACTTATAATGATCAACTCATCCAAGGATAATATCCAGATTTCCTCTTCCATCCACTGCCCCTCATCATGCTGTATAGACAAAGACTTTTTGAAAGGAACTCTAAGAATTGGCTCCAGGAAGACTAGGCATTCCTGAGACAGACACATTGTAGCCCAGCACGTTAGTGGGTGAATGTCTCTCCTGGGAAGCAGAGATCATCTTCATATTGTCTTTGCCTGTTTTGATGAGGAACTTTACTACAGACAGTGATCCACCCCAAAGAGATAAAATTCTTCATCTTCACCTTCTTCTCTATACCTTTTCTTCCAATGATTCATTCAAGGGAAGTTGATATCATTTATTCCAGTAGAATGAATGCATGGAAATCTGCATGTTTGTAGAACTGAGGCACGTCAATGAGGCATGCTTATTGAGTGCATGCCCCTAGCAGAGTGAGGTATACCAAACTGTTATTCCCTGTGGGAAACCCACTGTCCAGGAGTGTGTACAGCCTAGGTGCAGAAGCAGCATACACATGCATGAGATAATTGGAGAACAAAATGATATGGAATACAAGTCCAATTATATAGCATGAGGGGCTAGAAATAAAGACAACATAAAAAACTAAAGCTTCCCTAAGAAAACAAATTAACCCCACAACTGTCAGTTGGGTGCCGTATGTAAGCATGGTTTCTGGGCTGGGTCTATTTTTAATGTGTCAGTGAATTTCTGTATTTATCAAATTCCCCTTTTATCCTTTCTAGTCTCAATCCTTAAGAACAATCAAGTGCCATACGGATTTTTAAAAACCCACCAATAAGAAACTGGAACACCGAGCTCCTAGGGAGCAAATCTAGGACCACCAAATAGGCTCAAAAAACAACTGCCTTGGGAAAACAGCACATGCATGTGTATGTTGTGTATGTATCCAAACATAGAATATATACATATGCACATGCATACATGTATATTTATGTTGTAGGTATATTCTGTGCATACGTGTATATATACATAACACACTGAGACGGGCACAAGTAGGCTGCAATATGTTTCAATGAAACTGGAAATTCTATTGTCATACAATGTAGGAAAAAAGTGAACCAGGCATCTGAGGAAAGTAGGGGCTAAAACAGAAGACTTATAAAAAGGTCTCTAGCACTTTAGGTGGACCATCTATGGGCTAATTCATGGAAAACATGGATTAGAATCTTACAAGATGAGAAGGCACAGACTGATTAATTCCTGTCCTATTGAAGAGAATATTTAACATTGGTGGTGATGTGTGTGTGTGTGTGTGTGTGTGTGTGTGTGTGTGTGTGTGTTGTGTGTACATGTGACCTAGGACAAATATAATTAGTCTTATCTGCTCTTCCTGATCCTGGGTAATTTAATTCTTCGCTTTGACCCCATTTGTTACTCTGCTTACCTTTTGGGATTCTGTTTTCTTGGAGGTAAAACTGCAGCTGATTTGTTTTATTCGATGGCTCTTCAGAGCAGTGGCTGAACATTCTAGTGTAAGAGATCTTGGAATGTGAGTCTGGTACTCAGGATGAATGAAACTTTAGATGAATGTGACTTGATTACTTTAGGAAGAGAAAAATAGCAAATTATCTCCTGTAACCAACTTACTTTGCATTATAGAATTTATTCTATTGATCATTGTAATAAAATTCAAAGACATTAACCTCATTTGGTGGGGGAGGGGAAAAATCAGTGCAATGCAATGAAGATTAATTATATAGCATAATGTTCTGTTAATTGAGTTTTTAAGTAGTTTTTTGATTAACAGGGATATTATCTTCCCATTTGGGATACAATTTCACATGCTGACAGCATCTCAGAATGATTCTTATAAAAAAATTCCCATGTTGTTAAATAATTTTCCTTTTTTTTCTACAAATAGAGAAAATGGAAGCCCCCTTAAGCCATATGGGTTAACACATACCAAAAAATTAATGAAAGTCAATTGGAATTACAGCATAGAAGAGAAAATTAAGATAAATGATAAGATTGTTCTTAAAAGCTGTCAGAAGTGATGATAAAATACTCAGAGAATCTGCCAGGATAAAGAAAACGTCATTATTCAGAATAAAGGCCACCTATTCCTGTGATTCTCTTGCACACAAAGATTCAGGACATTGAGGAAAGAAAGGCTGAGTGATGAAGTCAAGGATGGCTCCAGGCGAGACAGCCACAGAGAATTTAGATTAAATTCACCATCAATTATCTTTTTTAAAAACCATGCCAATCTCATTATATTTATGAGTAACTTAATAAAAATAAGTACCTAATTTTATATCCTATTGGGGTGTACTTCTGACTTAGAAAAACGTTTAATGTGCTCTTTCTTATTAAGACAGTAGCCAAGATGTGTTTATACTGGAACCTACCCATTGAATTGAATTACTTTGCTCAGTTTCTTTATTTGTACCAGCAACACCAGTGATGAGGTACACCTTGAAACTTAACAGGATTTACTGCTTGCTTAAAAGTTTGCTCAAAGGATGGCTCAGTATTCTGTAAACTCCATCATCATCATCGTCTTCATCATCATCATCACTATGAATGAAGATGATAATAGCTGGCATTTATAAAGAACTTTAAGATTTGCTAAACACTTTCTGTGCCTTCTCATTTGATTAGATGCTTAAAGCCAGGTAAGGCTCCAGAGGCCATCTAATCTAACTTACCAAGCAATGTAGGACTTCCTTTTACAACATCCCTGACAAGCAAGCATCTAGACTCTACTTGAATACATCCAATCACTATCCAAAGGGCAGTCTTTTCACTTTAAGGACAGATATGGCATGAAAAATTATTTTTGCTTATATTGAGACAAAGCCTGTCCTCACAGTAGGGAGCAAAGCATAGTGGATAGAGAACCAGAGTTGGAGCTAGCAAAACCTGAGTTCAAATCCTGCCTCACAAACTTAATGGCTACATGTCCCTGGGTCAGGCACTTAACTTCTTTTAGCCTCAGGTTCCTCATCTGGAAAATAGGTATAATGATAGTACTTACTTCACAGGATTGTTGCAAGAATCAAATAAGATAATATGTGTAAAATGTTTTGGAAGCCATAAAGTGCTATTTAAATATTAGCTATTATTATTATTATTATTATGTGACTTCTTCCATTTCATCCTAATTTGCCCTCTTAGATTACATAGAGTAGGACAAACAGCCTCAGAGCAAATTAGATCTGCATTTAGGTCCAACTTCTAATACATAGCTAGCATTTATACAGGACTTTAAGTTTGCAAAGCACTTTACATATGTTAGCTTATTTGATCCTCACAACAACCCTGGGAGGTAGATATATTGTTACACTCATTTTCCAGATGAGGAAATTGGAGCAGACAGATGCTAAGTAACTTGCCCTGGGTCACATAGCCAGCAAGTATCTGAGACAGGATTTGAACTCAGGTCTTCCTAATTCCAAGTCCAACACATTGTCCATTGTACCACTTATTGGGGCAAATCACTTAACCTCCTAGTGCTTTAGGTCAGAGGTTTCAAATTTAGGATCCTTTGGCCATATGCAACTTGTAACAACACTCTGAGGGGGCCAAACCAGATGAAAATGTAATTGGGAAATATTTAATGAAATAAATAAAAATCCAATAAAGCATAGTTTATATGTGTGATTTTCTAAGCCAATGTTGAGACCCTCAAAGATTCTTGTTGTTGTTCAGTTGTTTTTCAGTTGCGTCTAACTCTTCATGACCCCATTTGGGGATTTCTTGGCAGAAATGCTAAAGCAGTTTGCCATTTCCTTCTCCAGCTCATTTTTACAGATGAGGAAACTGAGGCAAACAGGGTTAAGTGACTTGCCCAGGGTCACACAGCTAGTCAGTGTCTGAGTCCAAATTTGAACACTGGAGAAAGAATCTTCCTGACTCCAGATCCAACATTCTATCCACTGTACCACCTAGCTGCCCTAGAGAGGATCTAGGACCTCCTTTATTTTGAATGCCATAGTCCTATTAATAGGGCCTTCAAAATGAACTGATGCTGAATCTTTTTTTATCCTATAGGTAGGACTTTAAATTTATTCCTATTAAATTTCATCATCTGAGTTTCAATCCATCATTCCAACCTTCTGAGATATTTTCAGATTCCCATCTCTGTCATCTAGTAAAGCAGTCATCACTTCTAGCTGTGTGGCATCTGAAGGTTGACTTGAAGTCATTACTTAAAACCAGAGACAAGGTCAATCTGGAGCCTGATACAATTCCAGAGTCAGTGACCTATGCACTTGCAATGTGTCAAACACTGTGCTAAATATTGGGGATACAAAGGCAAAAACATAGTTCCTGCCCACAAAGAGCTTTCATTCTTGTGGAGGAGGCAACACGAAAATAACTCTGTTCATTAAAAATCTAAACAAAGTAGATGGAAGGTGATCTCAGAGGAAAGGCAATAGAAGTGTGAGACACTGGGAATTTAGGTGGGACATGGGCTCTGGCCTCAAGTAGCTTAAGGGTTGTTATATATAAGGGTTGTTATATGTAAGGCTTATATCAACAGATTGCTATAATATACAAAATAGCGTGGTAATTACCTTAAAATAGTATAGCCTAGTAACTTGAGGCCCGGCCTCAGACTAAGAAATACCTAGGACCAAGTTTCAGCTAACCTTGTGATTAAAGGCAAACCACTCAACATCTCAGTGCCCTCAGCCAAATCTTCAAAACTTTAAGTTGAAGAATAGTTGCTGATCTTTACTGGTAGAGAGATTTTTCTCACTGGAAGTTCCCTATACAGATGAAATCATAGGTTGAGACACCCCAAAAAATAGTACGTGAAGATTACAAAATGAAATATTAAGAAGTCTGAGTGCGAAAGTGATTATCAGCTGGATTATGGAAGGCTACTGGGAGAAGGGGCCGTTTGAGGTAGATTCTAAAAGAGTAAGTATCCATGCCCAGAGAAATGTGGAGTGTGAATGCAGGTGGAAGCATACTGTTTGCTCTCCTTTTCCTTTGTTGTTTTGTTTTATTGCTTCATTCTTGTGGTCCCTCCCATTAATTCTAATTGTTCTTTATATCATGACTAATGGGAAAATATGCTGAACCAGAATGTATATGTAAAGCCTATATAAGATTGTACGCTGTCAGAGGAGGGGAAGAAGTGGGAGGGGGAGAAAATTTAAAACTCAAAATCTTATGGAAGAGAATGTTGAAAACTGAAAGCTAATTAATTTTTAAAAAAGAATAAGTAGAAATTCAACAGGCAGAGGGAGGGAGGGAGAAATGATGTTCCAAGCATGTACAAACAGCATGAACAAAGGTATAGGCTTGGGAAAGAACAGTGCACATCATGGAGGTCACAGAGTAATTTAGTTTGGCTTGAGTGAAGGCTGGGTGGAG
The DNA here is from genome assembly GCF_900497805.2 of Vombatus ursinus. Lineage (NCBI taxonomy): Eukaryota > Metazoa > Chordata > Mammalia > Diprotodontia > Vombatidae > Vombatus > Vombatus ursinus. The sequence goes on from NW_020954641.1 coordinate 34,587,871, forward strand.
ATAAAGTTGGAAAGATAGGGTAGTGCCAGGTTTTGGAGGGCCTCAGATGACAAGTGGAGGAGTTTGAACTTTATTTGTTAGATAGTAAGGAGGCATTCTTGGTTTTTAAGCAGATTAACAATGAGCCACTATCTATACATAAGGAAAAGGAAGGAAATAAGCATTTATTAAGCTCCTACTATGTATCAGGCACTGTGCTTAGTGCTTTACAAATATTATCTCATTTTATCTTCACCACAACTCTGAGATATCGGTGTTATTATTATCCTCATTTTACAGATAAGAAAACTGAGGCAGATCGCTTTTAAGGGACTTGTCCAGGGTCACGCAGCTAGGAAATATCTGAAGCTGGATTTGAACTGGGATCTTCTTGACTTCTAGCCCAAGGCTTTATCTACTGTATCACCTAGCTACCCCAAGAAAAAAACTTTTTTTCTGGCCACTATACAAAGGATAAATTGGAAGGGAGAGATGGTAGCTATTTGAAGGGGAGAGAGAAGGTGAAAAGACCTGTTAGGAGGCTATTGCAAGAGTCTAAACAGATAGAAATTAAGGCCCTCTACTAGGGGGGTGATGGTAGGTGACAGACGAGGGGACAAATACAAGAAATTTGTAGAGGTGGAATGAATTGATGGCTGATTGGATGTGAGAGGGGAGAAAGAGAAAGGCAAGAGCCAAATGACCCCAAGATTATGAAACCTGGAGAAAAGTGGATGGTGGTCCCACAGATAAAAATAGTGACATTAGAAGGAGGAGCTAACCGAAGGGGGAAAATAATTTGTGAATTTGGGGACATATAACCAACTCATAATTATCTGTAAGGATATATCCTGATAATGATGATAAACTATAGACCGTTCAGAGGATGGGTGCCAGAATAGTAAAGGGACTGGAAGCATTCTGGATAAGCATTTTGAAGGAACTGGTGTTACTTAGCCTGGAGAAGAGAGGGTTCTGGGAGACTTGACACCTGTCTTTACATTTAAAAGGCTTTAGCATTTGGAAGAAGGATTAGTCTTATTCTATTTGAGCCCAAAGGGCAGAACCTGGAGTAATGGGTGTATGAGTAAGAAAGGCAAACTGAGGCTTTATATAAGGAAAAGCCTGATAACCAGTAACTGTCCTGCAATAAGATGAGGTTTCTTAGGATGAAGTAGATTTCCCTTCACTGGAGGTTTTCAAGCAAAAGCAAGAAATCACTTGTTAAGTAAATGGGGGTGGGGAGGAAAGAAGGGGGAACAAGCATTTATTAAGCACCTACTATGTATCAAGAACTTTACAAATATGTCATTTGTGGTGGGGATTCTTTTTTGGGTATGGGTGGAACAAAAGGCTACTAAAATTCTTTCCAACTCTGAAATTCTTTGCAACTTGACATTTCCATAAGAAATATTCCATATTATCTTCTCTCTGCATTTCTATACTCTGTCTTCATCAGCAGTCAGTTGGTGTGTGTTCAATGAGTGAAAACCAATTTTAATACTAGGTAGAGGAAGAAAAAAAAAACAAACCCATGGTTAGAAAAGTAATTTTGCTACAGGAAATTTATATGATGAATTCCAAGGGCAAGTATAAATAGAATTGATTTGGGGGAATTATTATTCACTGTTAGGGGCTTATCTATGCCATGGCACCCTTCTGTTAACATGTACGATGGAGAGTTGACTATATAAACATGGCCTGTGCCACATTTTCTTTCCCTAAAATAGCAGTTTAGTGTGTGACAGGATATCCAGAGGGAATATAGAACCCGTGGGGGTTTGGCACAGAGATTGGAAGTTCTAAATTAAACCCTGCAGCTGGTGCCAGCATTTCAGAACGGGAAGCTGTCTCACCTTCTGTCTCAGTACAAAGTGATGTGGGCCCTCAGGGTTGCCAGTGACTCACTGTGGAGTATACAAGGTAGAAGACTGGACTCATACACCAGTAGGGCTGGAAAAGTCCTTAGAGTTCATCAAGGCCAATCTCCTCATTTTACAGAGGTGGGGGGAACTGAGGCCAAGAGATGGAAAGAGCCTTTTTTCAAAGCATTCCAGCCTCTCTCCTCCCCCAGCTAGTCAGTGGCAGAAATATGACTAAAACCCAGATCCTACCCCTAGCCTTCCTTCCAAGGTCATCACCACCAACCCTGCTGGTGGAACCCAGAATCTTTACTCCTATGCTTTGGACATTTCTCCCCATACCCATCCCAGTGGTTGTAAGTTGCTCCCCTCTAGGCTTTCCACCTTATGAAGCAGATAGCCTCATGTACCCTTAAGACTTACACATTCCTAGACTTTTTCATCCACCTTGCTATGGAACCTCCAACCTTTCCATCTGCTCTGCAGCTGAATCCTCCTATATATATTTCATGTCCTCCAGTTAGAACGTGAGCTCCATAAGAGCATGGACAGTATTCTTTTTCTAGTTGTATACCCAATGTTGGCATACTTCATAAATGCTTTCTCATTCATTCATCTTATTAGAAACAGGAGTCAGTGTGGTGTGGCGGGTAGAAAATTGAGCTTGTAGTCAGTAAGTCCTGGAATCATATCTTACCTCTGACCCTTACCAGCCGTGCAACCATGCACGAATCACTCAGAGTCTCTGACCCTCAGTTTTCCCATCTGTAAAATGAGGAATTTAGGCTAGATCACCTTTAAGGTCTCTTCTAACCCTAATCCTATGCTCTGTTATCCAATATCTGCTGACCCACATAGCACTTCCTGATTCCCCTATCAGAGCACCAGAGGTTGCTAATTCACTTTCAATGGCTGAAGCTGTATTTCATAATGCTGCTTAAATATGTCATTTTTTTAGCTGTCAAAAAGTATCCACAAAGCATACCTCTGTTTTTGGACCACTCTGATTCTTTCATATATTCCAAGTCTGGGTTATTCAAAGGTCTTTTACATTGAACTCAATTTTTGAGACATTAGTCGTTCCATTCAATACCAATTTTGTTCTCTGTTTCTAATGTCTGGCACCTAGTTGATACTTGATAGATGACTAATTAACTGTTAAATTTCCTTTCGTAGATAAAACTGTGAAGCTCTGGAAAGTCAGTGAGAGAGATAAGAGACCAGAAGGCTACAATCTGAAAGATGAAGATGGCCGGATTCGGGATCCTGCCACCATCACAACGTTGCGGGTAAGAGACAAAGAGTGCCTACATTTCTAGAAGTAAAGGAGCCTTTTCCAAAATGAAATAAAATCTTTGTCTTCTAATTTGGACAACAGGGCTGAAAGGATGCCTCCTATAAGACTGGAGATGAGGCTATTGGCAATTTGTTTTCTCTAGGTTATGAGAGCATTTTAATCCAACATGTGAGGAAACTCGTATGGAGCTATAGCCTCACAGATCCTCTGGGAGCAGATGTTAGACAGAACTTAGAGCTGAATTAAAGACGTGGCAAATGTGCTCCGTATTGAGACTAGGCCCAGCATCTGGGGGGCTTTTAAAACAGGTGTGAAGAATGTGCTCTCAGGTCATGAGTTGTCCAGTTGAAAGTCAAATTTTGGGATTGAAGTTCTAAGGGTAGAGCCTCCCACTTAGTATTCAAGAACCTGCCCTGGCATTGGTTGGCCAACTTTGTTAGTGCACAGAGCTGGCGATAGATACCAAGGCCATTGGTTCTATCCCAGTGACAGCAGGTAATCCTTGCTGTGGTTCATGGCCACAGACTGCTTTCTTCATCCTAATTGGTACACCAGTAAATGAATGCTCATGGGTCAGACTGGATAAGCCAAGCTAGATAACTAGGTAGAGATCTATCTGAATGTCATGGAACCAATCCAAAGCATATGCTCTACTGATGGAGATAGGGTGGGGATGTCAGCATTATCCTCTTTATAGATAAAAGTTATTTTATCTACACTATATATTTGGTAGCAGTGTATTACACCCCCAAAAAATCCATTACTTGCCTGTGTTGACCTAGCATTTCTTCATGGAAAAAACCCAAGGATGAATTCAGAGTTATCTCAGTGGCTCCCCAGGGAATGTCAGAAATCACTAGAGAGCCTATGAAGTGACATTCCCCACAGATTTAAGCCTGAATAGCTCCTGGCATCCTCAAGCCCATGTGGGCAATTTTATTGATCTTGCTCGTGGGATTTCTTAGTGTCTATAACTTCACACCATCTGAGAAAACTCATGGGTTTTTCACACTTTTGTGTTGTGTCACTCTGGGAAATTCCATCCCCAAAGGGGGACGGAGCCTCCAACAGGAGCCAGGCCTTGGGTGTCAGTCTCCAACAGGACAGAGACTCCTCCCGTGGCCACGCAACTAGACTGATACGGTGATTTAATTGCTAACTACAAAAATTATAATGGAAAGAACACTGAAGTCTAGTGGGCTTGCTTCTTGTCCAAGCCCTGCTCCCTTACTATACTTAATGTGACTTTACCGGCAAGTTACTCCTCTTCTCTGGGATTCGATCTTTGGGAAACTTTGAGCTAGATGTTCCCTCAAGTGAGCATTAAACCTCTAGTAGCAGGATCTAGATTCAAATAGGAGCCTAGCTGCTTCAACATCCATGACCTTGGGCAAGTCACTTAACCTCTCTTTCCTCATTTTCCTCATCTATGTGAATGGATGGATGCATAGATGAATAGAAGGATGGATGGATGGATGAATAGATGAATGGATAGATAAGAGGGTAAAAAGGCTTTTCTTAATCGCTATATTGTAGGCGCAGTACTAAATGGGTCATAATAAAACATTCAAGCAACACAGTCTGGGCCCTCAAAGAGATTATTTTCTAATAGAAAAGTACAGTAAATAAAAGAAAACTAGAGTTGATAAGGGGAGAGGGTTGGGAAAAACAGAGGAAGGTATGGTTTGGAAATGGCCGGGGAATGGAATGGTGACTTCATTCTAGGCAAGATCAGATGAAAGTTCACCTATCAGAGCCCAGGGTCTAAAGGATAGAGTTTGAATTCTGGTTGTCAGACTAGATGTCCTCTAAATTCCCTTCAAGCTCTAAATTTATATTCTGTGAGGTAATAATTATAACAATAATAATAGCTAGCTTTGTATTGCACTTTAAAGTATGCAAGGAGCTCTACAAATATTATCTAATTTGATCCTCACAACAACCCTGGGAGGTAGGAGCTATTATTATCTCTGTTTTACAGATGACAAAACTGAGGCAAACAGGCTTAAGTGATTTGCCCAGGGTGACACAGCTAGTAAATGTCTGAGGCCAGATTTGAACTCAAGTCTTTCTGACTTCAAATCCAGTGTTCTATGCACTGCTTTACTTAATTGCTTCTTAGGTCAGTCCTAACTAGTGTAATAATCTGTGATTCCATGAATATTTTTCAGTCATCTCAATACTCTTTATAGCAGCTCATGAAACAGATTTGCTATTAAGCTCATTTCATCTCTCCTTTCTTGGGCATTTAGGTTTTCCACAAATCTGGTCTTTCCATTAAAATAAGGCAGGCCCTCGGCTGTCAGTTGTGCATTTCGATATATATTGGGTAATTCTAGCAGCCTTTCTGTTTAAATACTGAAGCATTCAGCCTTTACCTCCCATTTGAACCTAACTCCTAGAGAGGAAAAAATGGAGGCTAACATGAAAGCTGCAGTAGAACAATGGCCTACTCTACAGAAGAGCTGATTCAATATTAGTCAGGCTGTAAGTGACCACAATGAGCTTAGGTGTTGGATCGTGCATGGCAAGCTATTGTTTGGTGTGTATGTGTGTTTTTGTTTTGTTTTGTTCTTTGCTTTTCTCTCTATTTGATGATTACCTCTGGCTAACCTACAGTTTCCAGTCCCACCAACAATCTTGGGAGTTAGAACTTTTAATAATTCTCAACAGCTAATTAATCCTTATTGAGTAATGAACCTGTTTCGTTGCAGTGTTAGGAGGCACAGCTTTACAAAGTAAGAATATTGTTTTTTCATTTTTTAAAAAAAATCATTCAAGATAGTCTTTCAAATCTAATCAATTATTACTTAGAGAACCTCTGAGATGCATTTATCCACCAAATCCTTAACCTAGAAGCACAATTGGCATTATATGAGTGAAAATGGGGTGGTAAAGCACCGCAATTGTATTGTGATTTTGAATTTGCAAAGTGGTCAGTACATCATTTCAACAAAACTTTGTGATTCTCTGATGCTTTATTAAGTGTCAGCTATGTCCAAAGCTACATACTAAATTTTGAGGACATAAAAATAGATACAAAATTGACAAGTGTCTCAAGGTGCTCACACTTTAATAGTAAGAGGGGTGGGAAAAATGTTCATTGTTGTTGAGTTGTGTCTGACTCTTCATAACCCCGTTTGGGATTTTCTTGGCAGAGATACTGGAGTGGTTTGCCATTTCCTTCTCCAGCTCATTTTACAGTGAGGAAACTGAGGCAAACAGGGTTAAGTGACTTACTCAGGGTCATACAGCTAGTAAGTGTCTGAGGCTGGGTTTGAACTCAGGAAGATGAGTCTCAATGACTTCAGGGCCTGAGCTCTATCCACTGCACCACCTAGCTACCCCAGGGAAAGTATGAAGATGCAAATAAGTAGAGAATGTTATTCCCCCTCACCCTAGATTCTTTCAAAGTATTGAAAGTTGACACCTCCCATACAAAGGCTTTTCTGATCATTCCTAGTGATTAGTTCTCATCACATCCCAAAATTTCTTTGAATATGTTTTGTATTAATTCATCTATATACATGTTGCTTTCCCTCAATAAAATATAAGTTACATGAGGGCAAGGACTTTCATTTTTTAAGTTGTATCCTGAGTGCTTGGAAAATAATAGGCACTCAATAAGTTTAGACTTTAGCTCTTCTCAGCAATACAAGGATCTAAGACAACTCCAAAAGACTCCCGATAGAAAATGTTATCCACATACAGAGAAAGAGCTATGCAGTCTGATTATAGATAGAAGCATACTATTTGCTCTCTCTCCCTTTTGTTTTGTTTTTTTTGTTTCTTCTTTCTCATGGTTCCTCTCATTAGTTCTAATTCTTCTTTATAACATGATGATTGTGAAAATATGTTTAATAAGAATGTATATGCAGAGCCTATATCAGATTGCACATCCTCTTGGGGAGGGGGGAAGGGAGGAAAGCAAAGAAAATTTAAAACTCAAAAACTTAGGAAGTGAATGTTGAAAACTAAAAAATAAATTAATTTTTAAAAATTCTCATATCCATAAGAATTCAATTCTTTCACTCTTATGGATTAAAAGTTAGCTGTGAGCCTTAGAAACCAATTATGGGTAGAATGTTATTCATTTTCACTGTTGGAAATGGAAAACTAAAATAAATGAAAGGTAAGATGTTGAACAATAAAAAAAATAAGTATAGACTTGATTTAAATTGAGATATGATTCAAGGGAAAGTGAAATAAATGCAAAGAAAATGTATGATGGGGCAGAAATCAGATATGGATCAATAGTTTGGGGAGTGGGTGGTCTTTGATTTGGGCCTTAAAGAGGAAGGTTATCAGCAGATTGGGAGAGGAGGGAAAGGAGTCTAATCTAAGTGTGAGACATGCTGTGATTCAAGGGAGAAGATGGAAGAGGGCAGGATTAGAAGCAGGAATAGAAAGTAGTCTAATTTATCTGGAATGTGGACCACATCCAAGAAAGTAGTATGAGAAAAGACTGGACTTATAGATTGCAGCTAGATTGTGGAGGGCCTTGAATCTGACGTCAGATTCAGGAACTCATACCTTATTCATTAGGCAATGGGAAGCCAGCGAGCTTTTGTGAGCAGAGGAGAGATATGACCTAAGAATATGTTATGAAGATTGTTTAGGTAGTCATCCAGAGAATGAGTTGGAAAGAGGAGAGATTGGAGGCAGGTGGATCCTAGGCTAGAAGAGATGAAAGCTTGAATTAGGATTTTCATTTTTTCTCCATAATAGCTCTGTGAAACAGGCAGGACATATATTATTGCCCTCTTTTGACCATTGCAGACACTGAGGCTTAGAGAGTCTAAGGGGACATAGCTAATTAGTAGGAAAACAAGAATTAGAACTTAGGTCTCCCAATCCCCAGACTGAGATTCTTTCCCTTAGTCGTGGCTATGGGGATAGAGATTGATATCTTAATTATTAACTGGCTACTTCACGGTTGTTGTTGAGTTTTTTTCCCTTTTCTTCTTCTTGTGTCTCTGATGCCGTGGGGTAGACCTAGTGTAGAAAAGGAAGTTCTAGCACAAATGGGATAGCAGGGTCCTTTAGTAAAGTCTCAGCCTAATACAGAGGTAGACCTATGAAGTTTCTTACGGCAGAGTAGCTGCTAAGTATGTGAGTTCCTCTTTCTTAACCTCTCAATATCCATAGATAAGAGCCCCAAGGAGCCCTTTCCAAGCAACAGGAGTTCATTTCCAAAGACTTAATAAGCCTCAGGGTGAGTATATGCATAGGGTGACTGCATTTGACCGTAGTTATTATTTTCCTCATTAACTGTTGGCTGTCAATGCCATTGGGAATGCACATGGTGCTGAAGTTTGCTTCTAAACCAATTATAAATACGTGGTCCAGAAGGTTTGAGGACCCATAGTGACCTATTGTAGCCCCAAAGAAGAGGAAGATGTTGTTATTAGTACTTGTGACTCCTAGAGATTTACCCTGAGTCTCAGTAGATTCTGGGGGGTGGGGGGGGATGAGTCTTGAAAATTCATTAATAAGTGACAAATGAATAGAGCAATTGTCATTACTGATATTTATGGGGCTTGTGTGCTTTGGTGTGTAAAAAAAAAAAAGCACTAGCTCTGGTATCAACAGACCTGGGTTCAAATTCTACCTCCAACATTTACAACCTGAATGATTTAGGGTGACTAATTTAACTTCCCTGAGTCTCAATTTCTTTATCTGTAAAAATTAGGAAGTTGCACTAGGTGACTTTTGAAGTCCCTTCCAGCTCTAAATCTATGATTCTATGATCTCATAAAACTCCGGTGTCTTGGGGTCATTCCAGGGATTATTATTATCACAAAACTGTCCAGTGGTCACCTAGAAACATTCCCTCTTCAGATTGCAGGTAGTATTTCGAAGATCTTTCACATGTTTATAATGTGTGATTTTGTGCTACTTTAGGTATGTTTCGTAATTCCCATCTACACTGCAATCTTCATGAAGGCAGGGTCTGTATCTTATCTGAATTGTGTATTTCCTCTACCCCTTTCTATGTGCTCTGCATACAGCAGACACTTCATGAATGTTTATTCACTTGAACTGAATATCAGATGATTGGAGCTTAAGTATAGTCAGAAGAGCCCTGAATTTGGTATCAGAGAATCTTAGGTTCAAGTTCTGCCACTGTGTGTGACCTTGGATCAGTTATTTTAGGTGTGGATAATAATACATGCAGGATTGTGATGAGGAAAACACTTCATGAACTTTATAATGCTACAGAAATGTGAGCTATTATTATTCTTGTTGACTTGCCCCAATCTGGTCACTATTCCCAGCATGCTCTTATCTTCCCATCAGCTGGGAAAGCACAGGATTTCAGTGATTGTCTGCTGCTAGTATTTTTCCACTGAGGCTGAGTGTTTGCAAGCTGAGTTGCTGTTAGGCATTTGCCAACTTAGTTATTTTTGAGGATATTCTTGTAGCCCCACAGTGCTTTGGTTGCCAATCCAAGGCAGTGTTGTGACTAAACAAAACCATTTATCAGCATCCAAAAATAATTTTTCAAACCTTCCCTATTTGGGAAGGGGAGAAAGTGTCTACACATAATGGCCAGATTAGTAACTTTGAATGAAACTAGACAGTTTTGTCTAGAAAATGGTTATTCCAGCAAAAAAATTAGTCCAATTGACCATCCACCTCTTGAAAAAATTAACTGGTGGGTTTTGGTGCCAAACAGTCACATAGTAAAATCGTATTTATTGTAATAATATTTCACAAATTTCAAAAGATTTTTCCCACCCATTATCTCATTAGAACTTCATAACAAGCCTGTGAGATCAACCAAGCAGATACTGTTATCTCTATGCATACATGCTCTCCTAACATCTTTAAAAAGAGAGGACGAAAAAAACACAAAGGAGGAGATTGAGTTATCTCTTACTCTGAAGAAAGATTTATATAACTTGTCCCAAACTACGTAGAACCATGACTAGAACCCAGCTCTCTTGAGTCCTAGCAGTGACTCAAGGGTTCTTTCCAAAGGGAAGCACCAGTCAATCTGTGAGCATTTATTATGTGCCAGGCATCGTATTAGGAATACAGATACAAAATCAAAATAGTCCCTAACCTTAAGGAAATTATAGTCCATTGGGATGCTGTAACATGTAAGGAAATATAGTATATATACAAATATGTTTTTAAAAATATTTGGGTAAGGGGACTAATAACTTGGGAAATTAAGAAAAGTCTCTCGAAATAGGAAGTGCTTGAACTGAGCTTTGAAGAGAGGTGGGATTCCAAAAAGCACAAGAATTGAGGGAGAACATTCCAGGCACATCAGTGAACCTGTATAAAGGCATGAGATAGAATGGGTTATATTGGAAATGGAAATTAGGCCAATATGGTTGGAGTGCAGGGTGCGTGAGGTAGAGTAATGGGTAACCAATCTGAAAAGATACAGTAGAGCTAGGTTGGGAAGGACTTTTGATGGTAAACAGAGAATTTTGTATTTTATCCTAGAGTCAATAGGGATCTCCTGAGGCTTCTTGAGTAAAGGGTCAGATCTATGCTTCTCAAGAATATTGATTTGTTGGAACCCAAAGCTTTAAAAACAAATGTTAAAAATTGTTTTCACATGCAACTGGGAAATAAGATATACAGGCAATGGGGTATATAAATTGATCCTGCCCTACAGGAAAATAGAAGGGGAAGAGGATGGGGGGGGAATAGAAGGGAGGGCAGATTAGAAGAAGGGATAGTCAGAATGCATGCTGTCTTGGGGTGAGGGGAGAGATGAGATGGGGAAAATTTTGGAACTCAAAATCTTGTGGAAGTGAATGTTGAAAACTAAAAATAAATCAATTAAAAAATAATATTGATTTGGCGGCTTTCTGGCAGATGGATTGGATAGGCGAGACTGGATGCAGGGAGATTAAGTCAGGAGGCTACTCTAGTAGTCTGGGCAAGAAGTGATGAGGGGCTGAACTAGGGTGGTTGTGGTATGTGTCAAGAGAGTGACATGAAAAAGAATGAGGATATAGAATTAATAAGACTTGGCAAATTATTTAATGTGGAGGGTGAAGAAGAGTGAAGCGTCAAGGATAATTCTTACAGCGCAAACCTAACTGAAGAATGGTCATTCCCTAAATTAAAATAGAGGATTTGGAAGGAGGGATGGGCATAAGGGGAAAAATCATTAACTCAGTTTTATATGCATTGAGTCTGAGATACCTTTTAGACATCCACTGGAAATCTCCATGGATGGAAATGTGGGATCAGTGATTTGGGGGTCATCTACATAGAGATGAATGAATCCATTAAAGCTGATGAGATAACAAAAACAGAATATGGAAAGAGAAGAGGACCCAGAATAGAACCTTAAGTCTCTCACACACCTAAGAGGTGAGATATGCATGTTTATCCAGCAAATAAAAAGACTAAGAAGTCTCAGTCAGTTGAATAGGAAGAAAACAACAACAGAGAAGTGCCACAGAAACTCAGGAAAAGAGTATCCAAAAGGAGATATTGATTAACAGTGTCAGACACTGCAAAGAAGTGAAGAAACAGGAAGACTTAGAAAAGACCACTGGAAATTAACAATTTTTAAAAATTATTGGTGATCTTGGAGCGAGCATTTTCAATCAAGTAGTAGAGCAAGAGTTAGATTCCAAGGGGGCTGAAAGTGGGACATGAATGAGAGGTGAAAAAAAAAGTGAAGGCAATGGTCATAGATAGCCATTTCCAAGAGGTTAACTGTGAAAGAGAGGAGAACATAGGACAATAGCTTGAGGGAATGAGGGAATGGTAGGGACAAAAGAAGGCTTTCAAAGGATGGGGAAATCTGGGTGTGTTTGTAGGCATCAGGGAAGGAGCCAGGGCATAAGGAGAGATTTAAGATTAGGGAAAGGGGATGATGAAGGGACAAGCTCCTAGAGGAGATGGAAGGAGATTCAATCAAGGGCACAAATAAAAGTGTTGGCTTTGACAAAGACCTTCTCTGAGACTGGAGCAAAAGCAGAAAGTGAGGAATGAGGTTGAGGTGATTTGAGCAGAGAAACTGGGGAGAAGAAGCGCTAAAATGGCCTTGATTTTTTCAGTGATGGGTGAGACAAGGTCCTCTGGAAGGATCGGGGAGGGGCATATGAAAGGCTTAAGGAAAGAAGAGGTTAGGAAGAGTTGCTAGGGTGAGTAAGATAACATCTTACAGGAAAGAATGGAAAGGCTGGTGGCAGCAGTGACTGCCCATTTGGAACTGGATCGTGCAAGTTTGCATTGGACTAAATCAATATACTTGCATGACTTCCTCCGGCAAGGTTCTGTAGCCACCCAAGCCTGAGCTGAGAAAGCAGATAATGGGGGTTGTTCAGGATCGGATTTTAGAAAGGGAGGAATGGTGACAGGACAATCATCCTATAAGGACTAGGGATTCTAGGAATCTTATCTTCAGAAGACAAATTAAGCTGGTTAACTAAAGGGTCACTAATTTTGATGGGAGGAAAGAATTTTTTTGCTCTTTATCTTGGAAATGCTTGTGCTTGTTTATATTAGTCAAATTCAGAATAACAACAAATTAAAATGATGCAGGGAGAGGCTGTGGCTGGGATGATAGCTTGTGAAAGCTGGGAGGGCTAGGGTTGCTCTAGTAAGATTTGAGACTAAATTTCAGAAGGATGACACCTGAGGAAAAGTATGTGGACAGTAGTTTACTTATGGTCTGTTAGAGAAGTTTCAGAGTTATGGGTTGTAAACGTCAAGCAGCTGTGGTTGGTCATGAGATCACAGGGATGATGATTCCTGGGCCGAGTTGAAGGTAAAGTACAAATGATAGGAACTGAGGGGCTAAATGAATGAGTAAGCAATATTATTTGAGGGGGCATCAGGTAATAATAGCAGTGTTTGGAGTAAAGAGAAAGACTGTGAACCAGATACTGAATTCCTTAAGAAAGGAAGAAAAAAAGGGAAAGGCTTAGATTGCAGGCCCCAGGTTCTGGATAGGGTGACAGATCTGGATTGAATCTCAGAGGAGAGGTTGATGAGTGATGGTGTTGGGAGGAAGACTTGAAAGTAGTAATGAGCAAGAAGAAACATGTCTACTCCTTCTCATGGCCAAGGATGTCAGGGGGCACGAGAGAAAGTACATCTACTCCTAGAGAGGATGACTGCAATTCAATATCCTCTGAAAAGAGCCAGTTTTCTGAGATTGAAAGTAGATGAAAGGTGGCTGAGACGAAGAGGTCTACTATGACGGGTGGTTTGTTAACAATATAATGGGGGCTCCAGAGGACACAGTGGAAAGGGTTGGTAAAGTGGGATAGGGTCACATGAGGGATGGGACTGACATGTATGGGTATGAAGGAGTGGAAAATGGAAGCAAGGGAAGGGAGCTTCTTCGCAGGTAGTCTTCAATCATGGTCTTGCTGAATGGAACCATAGGGCAGTAGATTGTTATGTCTCTGCCATTGGCAATGGTAATACTTTTTATATCATTTTATTTTTCAATTAACAAATATTTATTTCCCTCCTACCACTCACCCCCAAATTTAAAAGAAAAAAAATAGAAAAACTAAACTCTTGAAATAGTATGCATAGTCAAGCACAAATAAATTCCCACATTGACCATGTCCAAAAATGTATTTCTCATTCTGTGTCATGAATCCATCAATTGTCATGAAATAAATAGTGTAGGTCAGTGGTATCAAACTCAAATAGAAACAGGGACCACTAAATCCTACATAAAGATCCCTTCAGGCTGCATATTGACTTAGAAAACCACATAATAATATTATCTACATTCAATTGCATTTTTATTTATCTTGTTAAATATTTCTGAATTACATTTTAGTCTGTTTCAGCCCCACTTGCCAGGCTCATTGCCCCATGTTTGATACCTCCCTTGACTGATCACCATCAGTCCCCAGTGGTTGGTCATTCCATTGATGAAAGATTTTAAGTCTTTCAAAGTCATTTGTCTTTGTAATGCTTTTGTGATTGTATAAATGGTCCTTTTGACTCTGCTCACTTCACTCTTTATTAGTCCATACAAGTTTTCCCGGGTTTTTCTGAACCCATTCCTTTCATTATTTCTCATACTATAGCATTCCATTACATCCATATACCATAATTTGCTTAGCCATTACCCAACTGAAGGGTAGGGCAGCTAGAGGGCTCAGTGGATAGAACACTGTACCTGGAGTCAAGAAGATCCAAGTTCAAATCTGGTCTCAGATACTTACTAGCTCTTTGACCCTGAGCAAGTCACTTAACTTTTGTTTGTCTGTTTCATCTATTAAATGGGGATAATAGCATCTACTTCCCAAGGTTGTAGTGAGGATCAAATGAGATAATATATGTACAGTGCTTAGCACAGTATCTGGCACATAGGGCTATATAAATGTTAGCTATTATTATTGGCTATTATTAACTACCAGGAGGAATGAGAAAAGCTTCCAGGAGGATAAGGCACGCAAGCTGAGCCTTAAAGGAAGCCAGGCATTCAAAGAGGCAAAGGTGAGGGAATCATGTGCCTGTACAAAGACAGAGGTAGGTGATACAATGCCAAATTCAGGGATATTATTAACAAAAGCTAACATTTCTATAGGCCCTGAAGTTTGTGGATTGCTTTTGATATATAGCATCTCACTTGAGCTTCACAACAACCCTGGGAGAGGAGGATATTATCCCCATCTTACAAATGAGGAAACTCAGAGGTGATTTGCCCAGCATCATACAGCGAGTAAGTGCTTGGTGTAGGATTCCAACTCAAGTCTTTGTAATTCCCAAGTCTTCATTGAAATGTTGAAAGCGTCCGAGCATTGTCCTAGATTCTAAGGGAAATTGAAAGTATAAAGAAGACACAGATAAAGTCAGAAACAGATGGTTGCAAATAAGTTTATTTACCCTATCATCCTACAACTTAAAGCCTAGTAGAGTCTAAATACATCCTTCCATCAAGGAAGTGGTAGGATCTATAACAGAATTACTACTTGTTACAAAGTTTTTGGTAACTCTTTTATACTTTTTTTGGCAACAAGTTGCCCAAAGAAGATGTAGATTCCATTAGAAAAATACTTAGCGTCAGTGTGTGGCCATGTGGGGCAGGGCGGGAGGATAGTCCTTCCCGCTTCCATAGACAAGTTCAAGAGGAAAAGAATGCTCTTCATTACATTGACCCTAGAGTACAGGCTGGTATTTGCTGAGGGACTTTCCATCCCCTATTCACCACTCCTTTCTCATCCTAGTGAGAGTAAGTTCTATAACTTCTTGTGTGACTTATTTCTTAATTCACATTGATTAATTCATGTAGATTGGGGTCAAGGTACTCTCTGAGTCCTCACTACTAAAACCCATGAACCGTGGCTGATGTATTTACCTCAGCCTGAGGTCACAATTCACTCACAACAAAGGCATTTACTGAAAGAGCATCATAATGATAGGAAGTACAAAATAATTCTCCCATAAACCTGGATACACTCTCCCACAAATACACACAGGAAGAGAGAGAACACACAAAGTCCACAAGTAGAAAGGCATACATAAAACAAGCATACACTCACTTCTCTGGCATTGCAGTCCCCCAGTGTCCATTATCTTTCCATGGTTTCATCTTCAGCTCCCCCAGATTCACCATCTCTGCTGGGAATGTTCCTCAGCTGTGTTTCCTAGACCTTTTCCTCTCCACAGCTCAGCTCAGGGCTGCCTCCCTTAAAACTCACAAAGCTCTTTGGGTCTTACATGTTGATTTTCTGGCCTTGTTTCTTGCTGGGTATTATATCAGAGTAGCACTGAAACCAGAAACAACTCCCTGCCATGGCCTGAGTTCTTTTTCCAAAGCTGGTTCTGTCTTTGATTCACAGAACTCACACTCCTTAGAGCTGTCTCCTGCCTCAAGCTCGATCTCCAGAGCAGGGGCTCTTAATCTGAGGCCTATGAGTTTTTTCTTTGAACTAACGGAAGCAGCAAAGCACTCTGAGGGAGAGACAGGAGGCAGAATCTATCAGACAAGTCAAACCACCATCTCACTTGGACCCTGATGGAGACAGCCCAGGACCCTGAACGTGAGAGCCTTGGGGATAGCAATGTCCCCCAAACCACTAGACCTGTTTTCAGCCCAGCCTTCACAGCTATCATCCAAGGAAGCGACTCCTGCAGGGAGAAGGCCAGCCATCCCCACCACTTGCTACTCATAGGGCAAGCAGCCAGCATAACTGATGCAGCAGGGCATCCTGAGGGAAAGACAGGAAGGTAGCATGTACAGACCATGACTGCCACCTTGACCACCATCTCCCCTCTAATCCCAGTGGATACCACCCAGAACTGTGAACCCAAGAGCCTTTGAAATAGCAATGCTTCCAAACCTAGTGTCCTCAGCCATCATCCTGATAACCTATGGAGACGCGACCTGGCAGCTGCTTCTGCAGGTGCTATGGTCATTTCTCTTGCAGACTTAGACACATCTATTAACAATTCAGAAAAGAAAGTTCTTGCCGCCTAAGTCTCTGACAATCAAATGGTTCAACATGAGAAACCCAAATGGTTTTATCAGTGGAAAGGGCAATAGAGAAGAGGCCTTAATACTGCTTTGCCGCTGTACCCTAAGGCCATCTGACTTGCAGCTGAAACCTTCCATAGGCGCTGTTTCCCCTCTCAGAATGGGAGACCCTTGGGAGCAGGCACTGTCTTACTTTTCTCTTTATGCCGCTAGAACTTAGCACAGTGCTTGGTACGTTTTAATCACTTAATACTTCATTCATTCATTAGCATTTTGACAATTCCAACATCATTCACTTCCTTTGTAATGCTATATATTTTATGCACTTAAAAAAACATTATTCTGAGAAGCCATCCATAGGATTTGTATTTGGGTACCTTACTATACAGAAACAACCTTTTCCTAAGCCATTTTAAATTTTTTTTTTTTAGGCATCATCTTGTGATTTATTGCTGCTCTAGGGGGCTTAATATCCAATCCTTTTGTTGTGCTGTCTTTCGTTCTCTTATATTTGTAGCAAATAACAATGAAATGTTTAGCTAGTACAGGCGGAAAAATCAATCAAGTGTCTTCCATATTCACAGGCTTCCAGCGACTCCCGGACAGCCCCTTGGATTGGATTAACTTTGTAAATGGGCCACTCCATTGTAAGCAATTTCTCAGCCTCTGCCCCATTCCCTCCCTCCCCCTCCCCATCTTGGCTTGTGGATACTGAAAGCCCCTATTGATTGACTGTGCCTAGAGTGAGGGCTGGCATGTGATCTGTGTAACGCAGCAGGACACACACACTATATATTTATGAAAATAAATAATAATTCCAGTTCTCTTTATTGATTGCCATCATTATCTGATTGTATCTGTCTGTGTCATGGGGTTTTGCTTATGGGATCAGAAAACACCCTGCAGGGAACCTGAAGCGCTCTTCTTCACTGACAGGCCTCAGCTCTTTGAAACACTTTAGAGCATGTGGGTGTCTTTCTATTGGCACACTGCACTTGCTGGCTAAATGACTGCATTTGGGTAGATATGTATGGATGAGAGGCAGCGTGTGGCTAGGGAGACAGAGGCCTGGCCTTGGGGTCAGCAAGCTTACATTCAGGACCTCACTCTCATGCTCAAAAGCTTAGTGACCCATGGACAAACCATTTAACTTCTTAGTTAAAAAATCCCAGGCAAGTTTCTATGACTTGAAATTGCAGATGAGTTACTGGTCTACACGAATGGAGGTTGTTCCCAATACCAATGAAATCATAAGCCTAGGCCCAAACAAAAATATATGGATATATAGCAATAAGGGGCAGCTAGGTGGAGCAGTGGATAGAGTACCAGGCGTGGAGTCAGGAGGACCAGAGTTCAAATCTGGCCTCAGACACTCACTAGCTGTGTGACCCTGGACAAGTCACTTAATTTCTTTTTGCCTCAATTTCCTCATCTGTAAAAATAAGCTGGAGAAGGAAATGGCAAACCATGCCAGTATCTTTGCCAAGAAAACTCCAAATGGGGTCATAGAGAGTTGGATGTGACTGAAATGATTCAACAGTGTCAGAAACTCCCTTTTATCAGTGAAGCTCAGCACCTTCTTTGCAATTTATAGTCTTTAGAGCAGAGTTCTTAAACTGTCCTCTAGGAACTTAAAAAAAAATGATAATTGTATTTCAGTATAATTGGCTTCTTTTGTAATCTTGTTTATTTTACACATTTAAGAACATTACTCTAAGAAGGGTCAGTAGGCTTCACCAGACTGCCAGAGGGCTCCGTGGCTCACAAGAGGTTAAGAACTCCTGTCTTAGAGTTGCCTAGAGCACTGAGAGCTTAGGTGACTTTCTCAGGGTCACGGAGACATTTATGTGTCAGAGGCAGGATTTAATCTCAGGTGACCTTGGCTTCAAGGCTGACTGTCTACTACCTCTCTACTTATGGATGGATAGATATACCCATATTTTCTGGCTAACGTTCAACAAGAGACTGATATTCAACATTATCTGGATAATGTCCAGTATTAGCCAAGGGGCTGTCTAATTTGTGCCTACTATGTGTCCAGCACAATCCAGTGTAAACCAAAATACAATTCTTTAAAGAAAAGGCTGGATAACTATCCATCTAGAGGGATTCTGTAGCAGGTATCCCTGCAATGAGTGGGCTGGGAGGCCAAATTAAATGACCTTTCAAGTCCCTTCCAGTTCTAAGATTCTGTGACTCTTTAATATCTATCCTTTTATTCCTTTGAGAAATATGCATAGGTCAGTCAAAAAAGACCCAATCACCATATTGCAGGCACATTTGGACTACAGGAATGGGTATTTTGGTTTTCAGTGGGCATTAGCTAGCCTCTCAAGTTAACTGACATCAGACATTAGCCTATTATTGAGCACTGATTTTTATAAATATTAAAAGGTAATCAAGTCTGACTGCTAGGGGGCATATACCCCAAGGAGGTCAAAGACAGAAAGAAAAGCCCTACATATACCAGGATAGTTATAGCAACACTTTTGGGGATAGTAAAGAACCGGAAACAGAGTAGCTACCCACAAATAAGGAATTAGCTAAACAGATTGTGGTTACTTAATGTAAAAGAATATTATTGTGCCCTAAGAAATGATGAAGATGAAGAATTCAGAGAAGAATAGACTTATATGAACAGATTTGTTGTTGTTGTTGTTCAGTTGTTTTTCAGTTCTGTCCAACCCTTCGTGACCTCATTTGGGTTTTCTTGGCAAAGGTACTAAAGTAGTTTGCCATTTCTGTCTCCAGCTCATTTTACAGATGAGAAAACTGAGGCAAACAGGGTTAAGTGACTTGCCCAGGGTCACACAGCTAATAAGTGTCTGAGGCTGGATTTGAACTCGGGTCTTCCTGACTCTAGGCCCCCACCACCTAGCTGCCCCTAGAGAATTGAGAGAGTTATCCAAATGACTGAGGGAAAAAACTTGCCCCAGCTCTGAGAATATTTCAGTTGAAATTTTTCCATCTGCTGCCTCTATGCCTTTGACTGTCCCCCATGCCAAGCATGCACTGCCTTTCCACATTTGTCTTTTAGAATTCCTGGCTTTCATCCATGTACAGCTTAGGTGCTACCTCCTACATGAGACTTTTCTTGTTCCTTAGTTTTCTATCTCTTGAAATTAGTTTGATCACTTTGAAATAATGTATATTTATTTAGAGGTACATAGGTGGCACAGTGCATAGAGAGCTGAACCTAGAGTCAGGAAGACCTGAATTCAAACGTGGTCTCAGACACTCAGTAGCTGTGTGACCCCGGACAAGTCACTTTACTTCTGTCTGCCTCAGTTTCCTCATCTGTAAAATGAAGATAATAGCACCTACCTCCCAGGGTGGTTGTGAAGATCCAATGAGATAATTGTAAAGCATTTAGCATAGTGCCTGGCACTATATAAATGTTAGCTATTATGTTGTATCCCCTCAGTGGAATGTAAACTCCTTGAAGGAAGACTTTCATTTTTGTCTTTGTATTCCTAGTGTCCAGCCCTGTGTGTTGGACAAAGTGACCACTTGGGACAGAACTGACCAAGTTGAGCTCCCTGTCTACCAAGAAAGACATTCTCCCCACCCTGAGTAAGCTCTGTTACGTGATCCTATTCTTACTGCGCTGAGGAAAGCATTGGCCTCATTTGTCCAGAAGCTGTTTGTGAATCTAAGCAATATACTGCTGCTTACAAGAAATGTTCAACCTTTAACGAATTCCAGAATGAGATTTAGGGTTTGCTTGTTTTTAAAAGGAGCTTACTTAACAGAACATCAAAGTTGAATAACCAGCTTGCCTTTGAGACCATGGTAGGTAAAGACCTCATTTAGCATTGGAGGAGAATATCCAGGGCCTCCACTCACGTATATTTGTATTCCACCATGAGATTTTTGTAGAAAATAATTAACACATAATATTAGAATCTAGTACAGTGGAGGACATGAATGCTTTGATCCCAGCTCCTTGCAAATCAAGCTTCCAGGATGCATTGATGTGAAGGTTTTAACTATCATTTCTTAAGAGAGAAAAGGGTTTCCAGTGTACCCTCCTGGGGTTGTTGCTTATCAAGGCTCTTTTTTTCTAACTCAAAAAATAGGAGAATGGCTGGAGAACAATGTCTCTATGTGGTTTTATATTAAAAGAAATTATTTTTAAAAAAGAAATTATTACAAATGGAATAAAATTAATTCTCTTATTCCTTGTGAATAGTTTGCCATGAGGAATGGAATTTTCTGCCTTTTATGGGATTGGGTTAGAATTTGTATGATAGTATTTTTGTAACTCAGAGTTTGTTAAAAAAGAAAAAAAAACATTCCATATTAACCGCAGGTAGGTGCTTGTGAGATTGTGCAGAAGGATGACACAACCCTGGTCCTATTTTATGCCTGCTCTTACTATCATATGACCATAGATTTAGAACTGGAAGGGATTTTAGAGGCTGATCTGTCCAATCCCCCCTCTCTTGCAAGAGGTTAAGGGATTTGCCCAGAGTCACACAGCTAATAAGTGTCAGAGGCAGGATTTGAACCGTAGTTTTCTTGATGTTAAGTGCAACACTCTATCCACTAAAGTATACTGCATCTAGTCAAAAAAAATTATAGGATGAGAAGAGAGCATTTCATTCCAAATCTAAATGGCATCAGTCTACATGGACATGGAGGCACCCCTCCCCCACCACTGCATACCTCTCCCCCAATCCTCTGTCCCTGAAAGGTCACTCTTAAGTTAAACTATCTGTCATTGTTTTGTAAGGCCCTTCCCAACGTGAGATTCTGAGCCATGCTTGGGTTGAACAACTTTTATTCTCACAAAATACATCTTGATATTTGTGGATCTGAAGCAAATGCAGAATTATGTCTAACCAGTCCACCTTTCTTCTGGTCCTCTCCTTGGAAAACAGAGCTAGTCAACAGTCTCCACATATGAGAGTCCATCAATACTACCAGTAAAGTAACATTCATATATGTAACTAGTAAGGTTATATGATTCAGACTGCCTCAGTTTCCTCATCTATAAAATGAGCTGGAGAAGGAAATAGCAAACCAATCCAGTCTCTTTGCCAAGAAAACCCCAAATGGGGTCATGAAGAGTCAGACACACCTCAAACGATTAAACAACAACTTCAATTAAATGTTTGTATATGGTGCCAAAGCAACCAGATGAAAAACGGGAGTCGGGGGAAGGGATTTTTTTTTTCCATTTCATTTGTATGGTGCCACACATTGTCTTAAAATGGAAAACATTTAAAGGCCTGACTGGATTTTTCACTCTTCATTGGACCTTTGGTATTTGGGTCTCCAAATCAATACCACAGCAGTTTGCTAAGCAACAAAAATGCTGGGAGGTGGGGGAGAGGAGAAAGGAGGGAGCCTGTAACACCAGTGGTTAAAATAGGCCATCAAGAACAGTTAGAGGGACAGGGAAGCAGATGTCAGGCACCAAGGTGGAGCTGACAGAACTATGGCATAGGTCACCTAGATAGTTGTGGCAAGTCAGCCCTGCTTTATACACTCTGGACCCTGAGATAATGCCTGCTGGCTGCTGAGACAGCTTAGGAAGGTGTCATGGGCCATGCTGGCCAAGTACTTTTTTAATTAAGGAAGTAAATGGAGTTCTGTTAGATCAGCCACTTTGCCCCCTCATTACCCACCCACCACTGCTTGACTTGTATTAGTATGCCGCCTTGGAGGGGGCCCCTTGAATATCAAGACATTCTTTCTCCAAGGTGAATCTTAACGTGAGTTATTGAATTGTTTGGAGGGTCATAGAACCTGACAGCTCCCCATTACGTGAAGGAAAAGATAAGCTTCCGATTAGTACAGGGACTGGAGAAGCCAAGATGTAGTGTGCCTGTCAGAGAGGCTCACAGCATATAAATCATCGCCTCCATGTTCCAAGGGAGACCTGGGCAAAAGAAAGAGAAGGGAATGACTGAGGTTGGTTAGCAGTGCAGAACCATATTAAAAAGTCTTCAGTTCCCCTCTTAGGCAAGATTTGGTCCATTGTCCATGCAGAGAGGAATTGAGCCCAGGACTCGGAGGGAAGACAGAGATGAATGCCCGTTGGCTCCAGGAGGGAGCAATTGGTTTCTCCTGGCATTTACTAACAGCCTCAGCTGGAGGTGAATGGCAAATCTAACAATAGCAAGCCACAAAAGAATTACTGCACCCAGAAGGGGGGTATGTCTGTCTGCTATTGAACTCTCTCTGAGCCCCTTCCCTGGTCCCTTATCACATTATCAGCATCATCATTGCTATTGTTGTCTTCCTCTTTTTGCTCATTCACTGGGGAGAATTTCTCAAAGAGAGAGAGGAAAAAAAATGGATATTTTGTTCCACACAAAACTGAGTCCCAGGCTGTCTAAATAGAACAAAAACAATATGGAGAGATGAAAAATTTGAATGATGTAAATGGCTAATGGAAGACTATATTCCATAGGTTGGCTGTTTCGTGTCGTTAGCTGTTAGACTAGGTGATAGGCATAATGACATTTGGAGCCAGAAAAGGCCTTAGAGATCACCTAGTCCACTTTCCTCCCTTGAGAAAGGAGGAAACCGAGGCCCAGAGAGCACTAGTGACTTGCTCAAGGTCAATCAGGTAGTATATGAGAGGGCATACAGTATTAGAAACAGTCCAGAACCGATGCTTTTCCTGCTACACCTTGAAATTCCAATTCATTTTTTAAATTCCAGCTCAAATGCTACTTCCTCCAGGAATTTTTCCTTGATTCTCATCCACTCAGTAATGAACTTTCTCCCTCTCAGACTTCTCCTAACAATTTGTTTGTACTTCTCATGCACTTATTATTATTATTATTATTATGTAACATACTGATTTGTGTGCATGTCATATTCTCCTACTAGAATACAACCTTCATGAGGGCAGGAGCTATGTCTTACCCAAACCTTCTTTCTCCCCTAAAGCCCGGCACAGTGAGTAGATACTTAACAAATGCTTGGAAAATAGAAATTAATTTTCATTTTATGCTGTGAGGACACCATGTATATTTGAGATGGCAGGATCAGGATTCAAACTCACCACTTTAAATCACTATTACAATGGAAGTGAAAGACTTCAACAATTCCATTCCATTCCAATTTTTTTTTTTTTTGGAACTAACATCAATAAACCCCTGAATTGTCTGCCTACAGTATCATGTTGGGCATTGGGAAAGTCTTTCCTTTCGTACAGCTTTTGTGCAGCACCTAAATCATAGCTTTTGACTTGTCCTGGTGAAATGGAAAGACTGCTGGTGCTGAAGTCAGAGGATCCGGGTTTAAATCCTGTTTCTGACACTTGCTGTCTATGTGATGTTCATCAAATCACCTAACTTCCCTGAGGTCTCGGTTTCTTCAACTATAAAATGAAAAAGCTAGAATAGATGGGCTCTAGGATCCCTTCTGGCTCTAAATCTATAATCTTATGAGTCACACATGTCAGACCACCAACCATGGCTTGGAGGTCATCTGGGTTCTTATAAACACAGTGGGTCAACTACCTTTAGCTTAAGCTCATTCTCTAACTGCACGTAACTATAAGTTCATCTATACTAGCAACAAATGAAAGTAGTGGAAGGATTCCCTACCCCCCTTGTCTATCTGGAAGGAAACATTAATAGTTCTCATCTTGGAAAGGTTCTATGATAGAGGGGAGGGAAAGACACACACACATTAGACTTGAAATCATAGAATCACACATGCTAAAGGGTACCCAAAGGCAATCTAATCTGACTGGTAGCAAAACACATTCTCTCTCTATATATATAAAACATCTCTTTATCATGCCAGACTCCTTCTCCTATTGGTGAGTTCCTTCCAGAGCCTCCATTTTGGGGAGGGGTTCGGCCTTGCCATCAGTCATTCCCTTCCTGGTTCTGCTTCAGACTCTCCAGACTTTGACACCACGCTAGCCTTTTCAGTTCTCTTTTGTGTGTCCTCTTCCCCCATTAGAATATAAGCTCCTCGAGGGCAAAGAGCATCTTTCTTTTTGCTTATATTCGTATCCCCCCAAATTAGCACAGAGCCAGCGTACCTAGTAAGCACTTAATAAATGTTCATTGCCTTGCCTTGCTTGGTCATTTGACTTTTGCTTAAAGCCTTTGTTCCAAAGACAATGGAACTCATCACTTTCCAAGGCAGCCCATTCTACTTTTGGGTAGCTCTAATTGCTAGTAAGATTCCCCTTGGTTCTAGTCTAAATCTTGCCTCTCTGCAACCTCCACCCATTGCTCCTAATTCTGACCTCTGAGGCCAAAAAGAACATGTCCAATCCCTCTTCCATGTGCTGGCTCTGAAAACACTTAAAAGTCAGAGCCAGCCAATCCCCTCAACACCTTCTTATTTTCAGGGTAATTCGTCCCAGTTCCTTTAAATATTCCTGTGGTAGGATCGTGTGGCCCATCACCATCTTGATTTCCATTTTTCATGTTTATCAATGTCTTTCAAAAAATGTGGTGGCCCATATTGGACACAATTCTCCAAATGTGGTCAGCCAGGACAGAGCACAAACAGCACCATCGCCTTGCTAGTCCTAAATATGGTAGCTCTCTTGGCTGCCATAACACACTGCTGACTCAAATGGAACCTACAATCCACAAAAAACCTTCAGATCTGTTTCAGATAGACTGCTCTCTAGCCATCCCTCCCCAATATTGTATTTATGAAGTTCTTTTTTTTAAAGCCAAGTATGAGAGTTGGCACTCAGTCCTATTGTATTTCACCTTATTTAATTTAATTTAACATTTTAGCCTGGTAAGAGGCCTTTTATAGATACTGATGCTGTCATCCAGTGTACTGGTTATCTCTCTGAGCTTTCTGCTCCCGGCAAACTTGAAAAGCACACCCTCTATATCTTTATCCAGCCCAGGAAACTTGGATTCAAGGCCTAGCTCTACCACTTACCTGGCCATGTGACCTTGATAAGAGCCTCTAGTACTACCTACTTCTCACGATAGGTGTGGAAAAGAAGTACCCAAATACTGGATGCAAAAGTATTTTATAAACTTAAAGTGGCCTATAATACACAAATGTAAACTGTTCAAAGGGGAGAAAGGAGAAAAGATAGAACTATTTAGGTCAGCTCCCCCGAAAGTGGACAACTAAGTAGCTTTTCTTCTCCCTGATCCTGGCATATTTTAGAAAGGGAATGATTGCTTTGCCAAAATTAAAACATAGTCCCAAAGCTCATTGGCTGCCATATATAACTCCCTAGGAGCCAGAGAAGAGCTACCTGCATTTTATATAAACCTACTCAAAATGCCATGCAAAATAAATGTGAGAGAAAAGTAGGAACTAAAGGAACATGTTGCGTTTGTGCTTTTAAAGAAGAAAAGAAAAAGGAAAAGGAAAATTGATTACTTGGAGAGGAAGAATGAAATCTTCTTGAGATACATGTTACAGATTTATTAATGACAGGATATGGGCCCTGGAACTGCCCTCCCCCTCAACTTTCCTTGAACTTTCCCACTTATGGTCAAGTCTCTGGCATTCACCTGAGGCTATAATCCTTTCAACTGGCCTTTCCTTGTGGCTTACACCCAATCTCCCAATTCTCTGTTACCTCTAACCTAGCACAGCCCTTCCTTGTCTGTTACCTCCCCATCGCCAGGCCACTTCCCACCCTTAATTCCATCTAGACCTCTTCTCTGTTCCCACAGTCTTCTGTATAAAAGATTCATCTTACCTCCATTAAATTGCTCAGATTCCTTAAGAATCTGGCCAATGCTGAGATTCCTTAAGATCTTGCCCACATCTACCAGTGTTCTAACAAACGTTGTCTTTGGCTGAAAGAAAGCTTAAGTCAAATTCTTTCAAGGCAAGACCTGTGTCGCTTGCCCCAGCTCCCCTAAACCTCAACATTTCCACTTAAAATTTGAAGGAAGGAAAGCCTCTGGCTTGAGCCTTGTACATGTCTTTGAGGGGCACAGATCTAGGAAGAATCTAGAATTTTAGAGCTAAAAGTGACCTCAGAAATCTGTCTATTATAACCTCTTCATTCTATAAATGAAGAAACTGAGGGCCAAAAAAGAGAAGCAGCTTAACCAGTGCTAACTCCCAGTCAAGAACTCTTACATTTTAAGTGGTCCAGTCCCTAGTACATAGGCAAAATTATACTCTTCATGATCAGAATAACATCCAAACTCATACCTAGGGCAGGGGAATTTGGATATTGTCCCAAGGTGCCAAAATTTAAAGTATACTACCAGCACTTGAAGTACTGTTGAAAAAACTTTATTTAGCACCTAGGTAATATCCATTTTACAATTAGGTTGCAAGCTACCAAGTAGTTCACCCCATTCTGCTTCCCTCCACTCCCTTCCATGGCAATCTCACTATATCTTAGGGTCTCTGCCTTCCATTTCTTGCCCCCTTCTCCTCCCCAGTCATTTCAGTTGTGTCTTACTCCTCATGACCCCATTTGGAGTTTTCTTGGCAAAGATACCTGAGTGGTTTGTCATTTCCTTCTCCAGCTTAAATACAGATGAGGAAACTGAGGCAAACAGGGTTAAGTGGGTTCCCAGGGTCGCACAGCTATAGTAAGTGTCCGAGGCCAGATTTGAACTCAGAAAGATGAGTCTTCCTGACTCGTCAGGCTCTGCACTCTATCCACCGTACCCCCTAGCTGCTTCCCCACTACTACCGCACCATGACCAGCTGAACTTGCTCTGTGTACTTCTTGCCCCAGGCACAAGAATTGCTGGTTACACCTCTGGCTATATCCATAAAAGGGAAGAGTTCCTAACTCAGTTGAATAACCTGAGTATATCCTACTTTAGATCATAGGAACAATGATAGTACCCTGGACAGATGTCACCCAAATGGATACAAAGATAAATGAGATGACTCCTTTCCTCAATGATGTTGCAGTCTAGTAGTAGTCTGAGAACACCTGGAACAGGGCACATCTGGCTAGAGTATCAAGCAACTGGTGGTAGCCTAATGTTAGAACTTCCATGTCTTTCTTGAAGTACAGGCACACCAACAACCATGTAAATTCCATATCCCCTGGATATGTCTGCATAGAATGTGTATGAATACAATTCCAGGGTAAGCGGTGGGCACATGCTAGTTCTTTTTCCGGCCTGAGTCTTGAAATTTCAGTTGATGTAATGAAAGCCAAAACCTAACATGGAAGGAATGAGCGTCCAGAGCAAGGAAGGAAGAGAGCTTAGAGTACAGGCTACAAAGAGTCAACCAGAAGTAAAGAGGAAGTAAAAAAGTATGGACAGGTATCTTATGACTAGCCTGGGTTAAAAAGGGTTTAGAAGTTGGCCAGGGTCCTACACAGAGTTTTTAATAAGAATCACTCGCCTCCTTCCATGAAATATGATTCCTTGTCTTAAATGGGAGTGCAAAAGTGGCGACTAGCCAATGTGCTGCTAAGAGCAAGTTCATATGCTGTCGGCTGCTGTCCCTTGGCAAGTAAGACTGCGTCAATCTGCCACTGCCTACAAGTCAAAATGCCATATTCTCTTCCAATGTCACATTTCCCCTTTAACTAAGAGGAACATATAAGATCCATCAATGAGTACCAGGCCATCTGGCTTTTATTTTTACTTACTATAAAGAAAAATAGAATTCAGTGGGTCATTTTTTTTTTTTATTTCAGCTGTGTTGTTGGCCTTTATCAGTCTAAGACCACTGAGAACCACAACACAAACTCATTATTTAACCATTTAACATTTGTTAATTAAGATGTGACACTGGTCACATTCTAGACTTTTTCTCCCTATTGAATTGTTTTTCCATAGAAATTATCCTGCCAGTATCTATGTCTCAGCATAAGCTGGAGAAAGAACAAAAAAAAAAAAATTGTGCCAGGCTGAACGATCAAGTGGAATTAGATTGCTCTGCATTCGTGTTTGATAACACCACTGTGCCTTTGCATAATTCTTGCTGATTATCAAAAGGGAAAAAGCTATAAATCTGGCAGATGAATTTTTATTGGCATTGGTCCCTTCTGGGGGAAACCGGAGGAGCAGAAGGGTTTGTAAGGATCGTGTACATTGGGAGATTGAAATTTCATTCTGTAAACTTAGCTTGCCTAAATCATCAACAATGCAAATGAAAATAATTTGCTATATTTGGCACCAGAGAACTACAGATCAAAAAAGAGGAAAAAAAAGGAAAGAAGAAGAAAAGAAAATAAAATCTGCCCAGAATAGACTATAACATTTAAGCAATGGAAAACTCTTGTGGAAAGGAAAAAAGAAAAAAAAAAACAGATGAAGAGTTTTGAATCAGAATCCTAATGGGTTTAAAAAAAGGAAAATTTTTAGGAAGTTGTAAATAAGCATCTGGAGTTGAAACATCTGTGTGCACTGCTGGCACCAGAAGGTGAGATTACTTGTTTTTCTTCACTTGTCATTCTTTTGGGGGAAGGGAAGGGCAATTCTATGTATTACAGACTGCTTTCTAATTGCTTTTACTTGGAATGAGCAAGGACTGTTTTGAATTCCACTCCTAGACGCTTAATAGTTCTGTGACCCTTAGCAAGTCTTCCTTGCTCACTTCACCTCTCTAAGATTCAGTTTCTTTGCTTACAAAATGGGAAAAAAACAGCACCCACCTTAGAGTTGTTGTAAGAATCAAATAAATTAACAAATCTTAAAGCACTTTATAAATATCAGCTATCAATCAACTACTATTAATTAAGTGCCTACTTTGTGTCAGGCACAGAATTGTTTTTAATTCATTCCCAGTTCTTTCCTTTAGTTGTTGAGGAGAAAGGGGGTTCTTCCCATCACTGATTATCTATAGGTCAAGGTTTCATTCAGAACTAGCACATTCAGTCTCCATCCACGACTTTAGAATCCTTCTACCCAGTCCTTTCCCCTTCTTTCCAGCAGACCACTGTCCTCAAGTTAGTGGCCCCTTTGCCTCTGGTTCCTCCTGCATCCTCCTTTCCCTATGGGCTGCTTTTAGCTTCCCCCTCTGTCCATGCTTCTCCCCTCTGCTCCTCCACTCCCCTTCGGAAAGCTTATGATTACTTATTCTGTTTCCTGTGCCCTGTGACATAGGAGGAGTCCCAGATTCTAGTAGTTTGAGACTTTTCTTTTTTTTTCACTTTTAAAGGTCTATGGCACAGGGTGCTCTTTAATATTTAGCCTCACAGATAATGCTTTGGGCTTTTGAGGTCGTTGGAGACAAGAAAACTACCTCATAACCCTCTTTCCCCTGGGAAATTTACCTGCTCCCCCCTCCCCAACTTGTAGTACTTCAATTCACAGCTTCTATTATGAAAATGGTGGCAAATTATTCTCTTTCTTTCTTTTTTGGATTGTTCTGATCTGTCAATGAAGAAATTACCTGCCACCTTGTAGCAGCCCTGCTTTCTCCTTCACCCATTGCTGCTTCCTTTTGTGTTTGAAAAGGGATTCATTATTTTTTTCTTTCTTAACCTCTGGCGAAATCTCCCTTTCATTCTCCCACTTAGCTTTGCTTATCACTTAACTTAATTCTCTAATCCCCATAGTCCCCATCTGTACTTTCTGCCTGGTTCCCAGCATTCTCCTCTTTTATAACAGGGAGCTAATGAGGCCACCACTGGAGTCACACACTCTGCTCTGATCACTGAGAAAGGGAGAAGACAATTGAAGTGGAAGCAAGACAATAGAATGGAATGAAATGGCAGAGATATTAACAACTCATTTCAGGTCAATGATGAATAGAAGACCAGATTCAGTAGTGTGGAAGCCTTATAGCAGATCTGTGTAATCTAAGTAAATAGAAAAATCAATCAGTCCATCAACAAGCACTTATTAAGTGATTACTGGGTGCTAGGCACTGAATATAAAGATAAAAATGAAATGGTGCCTGCCCTCAAGGAGCTAACATTCTTTCCAGGCAGACAGCATGAACATATAGGGAGATACAAAATGTCCTTACAGGAAACATTTCATGTAGAAGATGGCATTTGAGCTGTGTTTTGACGAACTGAGGAGTCAAACAGGCTGCCCTCAGGCCTCAGGTAGTCTACAACATTCCCCAGTGCTGCCTGAGGCAGATTAACATGCAATAGAAAATATTTAATAAAATGAATAAAAATACAATAAAACCTAGATAATATTAATATGTTATTTTCTTAATCAATATGCAACTCACGGTGATCCTCATGCACAGTTTAGTGGTCCTGTTTCCATCTGAGTTTGACACCACTGTTGAAGAAGATGAAGGATTCTAAATGGTGGAGGTGAAAAGGGAGTGTATTCCAAGCATATGCAATCGCATATAGAGAGGAGATAGAGTGTTGTTTGGAAGGAAGAATGAGTAGCCCAATTTGACTAAACCAAAGAGTTTAGTGTAATAAAGACAGAAAGGTAAGTTAGGACCAGGTTATGAGGGGCTTTAAATGCCAAATAGCACAGTTTACATTTGATCATGAAGGTAATAGAGAGCCACTGAAATTTATTAAGGATAGCAACCCACTTAAGAAAAATAACTTTGGCAACTATAGAGTGCATGGATTGGAGAGAGAAGAAAATTGAGAAAGGGAGAACTAATGGCAAATCACATTTGATTGGAATTTGAGGCTATGGCTCTTCATGGACATTAAAAGAGGTGATGGTTTCCTTTGGACATTGGAATAGGCAGTGAAACAGATAAGCCAAGGAATTCAACTTCACATTACTAAATTCAAAGCCTTTTACATTTGCTTGTAACAACCCAGTAATGCAGAAATCCATGTCCATATTAAAATGGTTGAAACAACTGGGTTCCCCCATTCCACGTCCACTTGTTGCTATCATGTATGCACAGAATCTGTGTCTAGTCCCTGGTGATAGAGATAAGCACGAAGTTTAGACTCTCTCTAAGGTCAGACCAGCTCCTCTGGGAAGATTGGGCTTACTCCTAAAAGGGTACCCAGAGTACAAACATGAATCAGATGTATCAGGTATGTGCTAGGCAGTTTTGTTTCTGCACAGAAAGCTAATGGTAAATGATAAAGAGTCATAGAATGATTACAATCAGTTGAGGGGCAAATATTTAAGCCTCTGGGGACATACACAACAGGGCTGCTCGTGAACCATTTTACACTTCACCTCTCCTAAGAATAGTCCAATCAATTCTAAATGGGCTCTTTTTTCCCAGTGGTTTCTATCTGTGTGTGGGTGAAATTTTCCCTCTCATCTAGCCTGCCAATATTGCTTTTGTCTCTACAACTATTCCCCAATTCTTGATGCCTGGGAAGGGGGAAGACAGTGGCTGCCTTTTTTTGAGTTCCCACGGGCCCCGTGCAAAAGGAAAGAAGGAACAAATAAAAGATCATCAGAGACGTAGGGTTGCTTAGGAGTCCATGTGTTTATTCATGGACCAGCCTGGTGGGGAAGAGGGGATGTCCCTCCTCACCACACACACACACCGGTGTTCCTAATGCCACCTAAGTGTCTCAGGCCTAATTTTGAACTCAGGTACTCCTGACTGCAGACACAGTGCTCTATCCACTGTGACGTCTAGCTGTCAGGGTCACACAGTAAGTATGTGTCAGAGATGAGATTTGAACAAAAGTTTTCCAGGCTTTGAGGCTAACTCTCTATCCACCTTGCCATACTGCCTCTCAATAATAACAGTAGCCCATGGTAGGGCAGCTAGGTGGCACAGTGAATAGAGTGCCAGACCTAGAGTCAGGAAAACTCATTTTCATGAGTTCAAATCCAACCTTAGACACTTACTAGCTGTGTGACCCTGGACAAGTCACTTAACCCTGTTTGCCTCCACTCCTCATCTGTAAAATGAACTGGACAAGGAAATGGCAGTCCAGTCCTGTGTCTCTGCTGAGAAAACCCTAAATGGGGTCATGAAGAATCAGACACAACTCAAATCCACTAAACAACAAAAGAACACTTTCACTTTCACAAAGTCCTCTACATATCTTATCTCATTTGATCACTGTCATTCTATGAGATAAGAAGCATGGATATATCTGGTCTCACCTACCACCCCATACACAGGTTCTCTATAGATGGTAAACCCCATTTTTGTTTTAATTTTATGGCTGAGTCACTCTTTTATCAGTGGATTTGCTCCAAATTGGATGCAAACTCTTTGTGCCAAAAGACTCCTCTATGACCAACCAGTTAATTGGAAATCTCAATAGGCCTCCTGCTGGTTGGTCTGTCAAGAACTGTTCAATATAATCGTTAAAGCAATACTCCCTGTTTTAGCTCAATCTCATAGAGAGGCTCCTTTGCCTTTGAAAGGTTCATTTCAAAATACTTACTGAGGGGAAATTCCCTCAAGGGGGTGCTATGGCTCCAGTGGGTAAGAAGTCCCGGTACTTTAAGAGGAGGCTAGGAGCAGATAGTGCCCTGCCTGCTTTGAAATGAGAGCAAAATTGCATTAAACAGACTTTCCTTTTACTATTTTGACTTGGAAACATATGGCAGTAGCTTTCTCTTTCAGATTTAAAGTCAGTTTAATTGCATTTTGGCAAATCATTTCACTTTATTGTCCCAGTTCCCACACTAAGGATAACTTCCCCCCCTTTATTGGCATCCCTGTACAAAACTAAAATCATATTTCTAGATACAGGTGGCAACGTGTCTTGGGTGTTGACTTCCACTTATTTGGACATTTTTCACAGATCTAGTCTAAACCAGGGCTTCTCAAACTTTTTCCACTCACAACCCCTTCAGCTTTAAACTGTGGATCGCAATCCACAGTTTAAGAAGCGCTGGACCCCTACCCAAAAGGAATCTATGCTATAACACTCCCAACAAGTAGTCATCCAACCTTTGCTTGAAGACCCATCTAAGTCCCCCTCCTATTCCAAAATGTAGGGAGCACAATTTTAACATGTCATGCTGATAAATGATCTGAGTTTGCAGACCATGTTTTTCACAGGAACTCTTATGTTAATACTTTCTCCATCCTGGGCTTTTGAAATGTATTTTTTGGACCCCATCGTAAAACTTTCCCCTTCTCACTCTTTGAAATCATTTGGGATTCTGATTCCATTGTTCAGTGAGTGAGTTAGGTTAAAACTCTTTCAGCTTCATTCCATTTGCATATTTGACAAGCATACCTTCAATGGCTTTATCAGTGTCTCTGATAAAAATGTTAAGCAGCACAGGGACGAGGACAGATTTCTGAAGCACTAAAGACCTCATTCCAAGTTGGTTTTTACCCATTAAGACTATTCTTTGGGCCTGATGATAAAATCCATTTCAAAGGCACCTAAATGTATCATTATCTAGTCCAGGGGTGGGGGAAACCACAGCCTCAAGGCCACATGTGACCTTCTAGGTCCTTGGGTAGGGCCTCATGACTGAGTCTAAGTTTTACAGAACAAATCCTTTTATTAAGATTCTAGCCCACATCTCTCCATCTTCTTTCCTAAGATAGCATGAAAGACTTTGTCAAATGTCCTTCTGAAATCCAGGGATAGCATATCTATAGCATTCCCCTGACCTAGCAGACTAGTAACACTGGCCAAAAAAAAAAAAAAAAAAAAAGGAAATGTGCTTAGTTGTTCCTTGAGGAAACTCTACTAGCTTTTAATGATCACTGTTTCCTTTTCTAAATGCTCAGAATCCATCCCTTTCAATAGTGTTTGAGAACTTTGCCAGGGATTAAAGTCAAATTCACCAAACTGTAGTTTGCAGATTCACTCTCTTCCTCCCTTTCCCATTTTTTAGTTTTGAAAAACAAAATATTTGCACTTTACTTCAGGTTTCCCCAATTCTTGACGTATTTTGAAGATTCTTGATAGTGGCTCATTGATGGCATCTAGTAATTCTTTCAAAGGGTCAGTACTCAGTACTGGCAGAAGCACAACCATAGTATACTCTCTACAAGTGACTGTAAAATCTCCTTGCCATCCTTTCTTGTTTGAAGTCAGTTCATTAGCTTTTTGTCTTTTTTGTTGACTCTCTTGGCTCTCCCATGTAGATAACTGCTGCATTCTGATGTAACTATTCTGATATTGTAGATTTGGTCACCTGGGTAAAGGGATTTATTTCGGATGGGATTCTACACAGCAGGCTTTAAATAAGTAGTCATTACTTTACCACATGCAATAAAAGCAGAAGTAGGTATAAGGTGATAGATACATAATTAGAAATCCATTTAGGTTGGGGCAGCTAGATGGCACAGTGGATAAAGCTTTGGCCATGGAGTCAGGAGGACCTGAGTTCAAATCTGACCTCAGACACTTGACACTTACTAGCTGTGTGACCCTGGGCAAGTCACTTAACCCCAATCACCACACACACAAGAAATCCATTCAGTGATCTAATTAAATCTACCCTTTTTGCATCTCCTTCCTGCTGCTGTCTATATCTCTCCATGAGAGTAGAGATTGTTTCATTCTTTGTATTTCTATCCCCAATGGCTAGCACAGAGTAGGTGCTTGATAAATGCTTATTGGGTGATTGATTGGCTTTCTGTCCTACTGCCCGAATTTCCTCAAAGTTTGTTCACTTTTCAGAACTTTGTCATCTAGAATTATTCCTGCTTTGGGTACATAGGAAGTTTCAGACATTTCTTACCCAAAGTTTAAAGTTGAGGAAATCCTCTAATCAACCTCTTCCTTATATTCTGATTAACCAGAGTCCCAAAGTCAGTGGGTTTCCCCCCCTCCCAAATATCCTCCCCCAACTTTTAGGAGAAGGAAGTAAATCATGAGCAACACATGATGATTTAAATGAATAAAATCAATTGTGTAAGTAAAGTATAGGGAAAATATGGCTTGGTAACAATTCATGTGAAAAAAGAGTGTCTCCCTTATTAGACAGTGAGTTCCTTGAGAACAGGGACTGTTTTTTACCCTTTGTTTTTCTTTTTTGGTATTCCCAGTGTTTGGCACAGTGCCTGGTACGTAATAGGCACTTAATAAATGTTTGTTAATTGACTACCGATTAAACCACGAATTCAAATCAGTCAACCAACAAGTACTTGTTAAATACTTGCTATGTGTGTGATAAGCACTGTACCAGACTCTGGCGATACAAAACAAGCCAAAACTTCATTGGTTGATTTAAAGAAACAAGCAAACAAGACAATGTAATACAATATTTGGCTTCTTTGATCAAAATGTAATATTGAAAACAAGAAGCATAATTACTTCTACAATGGCATCACTCTGACCTCATTGGAATATTGTGTACACAGCCCTAATTGTGTACACAGCTCCCCTTTATTTACTGAATAAAGCATCAATTTCTGGTCATAACATTCAAGACCCTCGACAGTCTCACAGCACCCAGTCTTTCCATCCTGATACTACATCCACCTTTACACATTCTTTGTTTCAGTCAAACTGTAGTGCTCTCTGTGAAGCCCAGTTTTTGTCTCACTTTCTTTAGTTTCTGTGTCTTTGTTCACAACAATTCTCATAACTGAATTATTCTATATAGAGTTGTCCCTTTCACATCATGGGGCATTAGGGGCATAGCACCCCAATAATCTGGAAAATCTGTGCAAAATATTTTGGCCCTCCCTACGAAAAGAAGTCTGAATTATTCGGCTATTACGAGATAAAATCTGTTGATATTATACAATACTATACATACATTTTATGCATTTCTGAGTTTCTAAACTTTTTCTATGTCATCTGCAGCTTCCACAAAACTTCCCAAAAATTTCTGTTTAATTTCTTATGCTGACCCACAACATAAAAACTGTGATGAGGAAAGTCACAATGTGTAAGGGATAACTGTACATACCCACCCATCCCTCAACCCCACCATTTCCATCTGAGCAAGTCCCCTTCTCCTGACACTATTGACTTGTAAACTCCTCATGAGCAAGATATCTACAGTATAATGTAAGTTCCTTGAGGTCAGAGACTGTTATTCCCCAGCACCCAGCACATAGTATCATTGTTTATTACAATTTCATTACGTTGTGGTCTGTGTGACTTTTTTCTTTGTTGGAGAATATCTATTTTGTGTCATTTTAATCATTTTTTGGTGTGGAAAAAGGTACATTTTTTGTCCTATCTTTGCAATTGTCTTTCAGTATCTATTTGATCCAGGTTAATATTGATTAGCTCTGTGATTTCTTTTTTTTTTCACAGATTTCTTATATTCTGGTGGTGCAGTGTTAAAACCTCCCACTTACTGATTATAAAACACCTATTTCTTTTCTTGCAAGACTTTGAGATTTTCCTTAATGAATTCTGGTGTAAAATTATTGGGTGTGTGTATGTGTATATTTAAGATTGATATGTTCTCATTTTGTATAGAGCCTTTTCATAAAATATAATGCCCTTATTTATCTTTATAAATGCTTTCTGGCTTGAATTCAACTTTGTCTGATACCATTAGTGCTATACTCACTTTTTATAGTCTGGCAGCAGCATGATAAATTTTATATATCATTTTCATTTTGAATTGATTTGGATCTTTCTGGATTAAATATGTCTTCTGTATGAAGTGAATTGTTGAGTTCTATTTTTTAATCTAGGGTATGGTTGTTTTTCATTTTATTGGAGAGCTTAATTCATTTTCATTTAGCATTGCAGTTGTTAGAACTTCTATTCATTCTATTGGAATGGAATATATTTTCTTATTATTTCTATTATTAATCCATACTTGAGTAATGTGACCAAAAATCCTATTTTATATTAATATTGTATAATATTTTTATGTTAATAACTAAGTTTTTTAGTGGTATTTAACTCTCAGAAGAAATATCACAAGGTATCACAAGAAATATGCTCATGTTTCTTCTTTTTCATATTAATAACTATGAAAGACTTTTTAAACTATTTAAACATACTAAGCCTAAGCGTTCTTTAATAACTAGGTTTCTTGAACTTGAACTTCCCTTTTTATCAATGATAATAACTTTTCTTTGGCATTTCCCTTTACCCTCCACATGGTCTTCCTTTCCTTTTTTCTTATGTTTCTCTGAAATACCTTTTTGAATTATTTAGTGATTTAGCTAGTTAGTTCTCTGAAGAGTCTCACACTTTATTTTAATCAACTCATTTATCTGGAATTGAAAATCGTAAGTTATTTAAAATATTTGCCTTTTTTGTCGTGGAGATTACTTTGTTGGCCAGAGACTTCCTTGAAGTGGATCACTGTCTCTGTAAACTTTTCAAAGTTATTTGCTTGTTTAAAAAAAATCCCTCTGTTGCCTTCACAGAACATAGAGTTTTATTGAGTAGATAATTCTGAGTCTAAGGCCAACATTTCTTAATTCCATTAATGTTGTATTCTAACTTCTCTCTTTTGGATTCATTTTCAGTGTAAGGGACCACATCTAAAGACAGGCGAGGAGGCAAGAATTGAGGCAATGTAGGGGCAATGAAAGGAGCGCTGGAAATTGAGTCAGAAGGCCTGGGTTTGAATCCTAGTTCTTCTACTAGCTATCTATGTGACCCTCTAGGACAGAGCAAAGATAGAAGAATGAAAGCATAGAGAAAGCATCATCCCTTCTCTCTTTTGAAAAGTCTATTGTTTTCCTTGGTAAATTATTTCTGCACTTCTTACAGCTTAATGTATTTTTTCTTAATGTTCTAGTGTTGGATTTTTAAGTGCATAGGATTGTGTATTTAGCCATGCTAAATCTTGAGTTTTTCCTTATCAGAGATACATGGTTTCCTTCTATTTGTATTTTGCTGATTATTTTTCCAATTTACATAAATTTTATATACTGATTTCATGAACTATAGGGTTTAGATTCCTTAATTTTTCTAAATTAATAAGGAGTAAGGCCTCTTCATCATGTGAAAAAGGGCTGGGACAGCTCAGTGGCACAGTGAATAGAGCCCTGGCCCTGGAGTCAGGAGGACTTGAGCTCAGATCCAGCCTCAGACACTTACTAGCTTTGTGACTTGGATAAGTCCCTTAACCCTGATTATCTCCAAAAAAAAAAAAAAAAGAAGAAGAAGAAGAAGAAGAAGAAGAAGAAAGAAAAGAAACAGGGGTGAAGGAGGAAAGTGACAAAAGGTACCTTAGTGATAGGAGATGAGGAAGAGGGGAGAAGAGGAAGTTCATGGTGAATGGCCTCAATTCTTCCTGTAAAGTGTGAGATACAGTTCTCAGCTGAGAGAGTTGGGGGGGTGGCCATGGGAGGTCTGGAAGAGCCACTCTGGAGAGTGGTATAGTGAGTTGATAAGGGACATATAGGAGGACTGCCTAGCAGTGAGGGCCCACTTGAGGTTGTGTCGCATTAATTTGTAGTAGACGCGGTCAGCGTGATTGACTGATTTTCTCTCTCTTCATTCAGAAGCATCTTTATAGGCACAAAGATGACATTGGTACAAGTGATTCAAGGGAGGAGGACAGCGGAGAGTTGAATTGGTTCATCAAATGGTCAAGACTTAAATGACTTTCCCAGAGTCATACAGTTAGTAAAGAAAAACTTTGTAATAATTAGAGTTGCTCCCCAGTGAGATGGGCTGCTTTGTGATGTAGTGATTACCTTATAACTGGAAACGTTTGTGCCGAGGCTAGATGGCCACCTGCCTGGAATGTCATGGAAGAGATTCCTGCATTAAGTAGGAGGTTGAACTCTGTGGTCCCTTCTAAGATTACATGAAATTAGTATGTAGCACTTAGCAAAAAAATATCCAACTTCTGGGACATGTTTCAGGCTTATGAAGTACAAATTCCATCCAGTTTCCTTTGGCTTTATAATTAGGTGGTGGAGTAAGTAAAGCGCTGGGCGTAGAATTAGGAAGACTTGACTTCAAATCCAACCTCAGATATTTACTGGCTGTGTGACCCTGGGCGTGTCACTTAACCCCTGTTTGCCTCAGTTTCTTCACCTGTAAAATGGGGATAATAATAGCATCTACCTCCCAGGGTTATTGTGAGGATCAAATGAGATAATATTTGTAAAAATCCTTAGCATAATGCCTGGCACATAGTAAGCACTATATAAATATTAGCTGTTATTATAATTGTGGCAAGTCACTTAACCTCTCTTGGTCTCAGTTTCCTCCTCTGTAAAGCAAGAAGATGAGAGCTAATGACTGGGGTTTTTTTGTATTTTGTTTGTTTGTATGTTTGGTTTTTTTTTTGGCTAGGCAATGGGGTTAAGTGACTTGCCCAGGATCACACAGCTAATAAGTGTCAAGTGTCTGAGGCCGGATTTGAACTCAGGTCCTCCTGACTCTAGGGCCAGTGCTCTATCCATTGTGCCACCTAGTTGCCCCCACTAATAACTATTAATATCCCTTTCAACTCTGAATATATGGTCCTATGGCAATGGTATCTCCTCTTATTAAGGAAGGAATATGGGCTATATTGTTGTGGTTGAGTCATTTCTCAGTCATGCCCAACTCTTCATGACTCCCCTTGGGGGGGAGGGAGGCAAAGATACCTGAGTGGTTTGCCATTTCCTTCTCTAGTTCATCTTACAGATGAGGAAATTGAAGCAAACAAGGTTAAGTGAGTTGCCCAGGGTCACACAGCTAATAAGTGTCCTACTCCAGGCCTGGCACTCTATCTACTGCACCACCGAGGCTATATTATATTTTATAAATTTTTAGTAATAATGGTTGAAACAAAAAGAATTTTCATGAAGGCTCTCAGCTTATCAGAAAGATAACTAAAAACTCCCAACAATTTACAATGCAATAACTATAAAACTGTTTCTATCAGCTGGACTTTTGGGGGGGGAATACATTGTATCCTTTAACAATGTCAAATAATAATGAAACAAACCAAATGTGTAGTAGCAATACAATTGTTCCTGGCTTTCTGAAAGAATACTGTAATATGAGAGGCAGCTAGGTGGCGCAGTGCATAGAGCTTCAGCCTTGGAGTCAGGAGGACCTGAGTTCAAATTTGGCCTCAGACAGTTGACACTTAACTAGCTGTGTGACCCTGGGCAAGTCACTTAACCCCGATTGCCTCAGCAAAAAAAAAAAAAAAAAAAGAATACTGTAATATGGTGGGAGGAGTATAAAACTTGGATTCAGTGGACCTAGGTTTGAATCCTGCCTCTGACATTCTGTAATGTGACCATAAGGAAGCCTCTTTCCCTCTCAGAGCACCAGGTTCATCATCTGTAAAATGGGGTCAATAATATTCCCTGACCCTATTTCTCAGTGTTGTTATGAGGAAAGAGCTTGATAAATCTTAAAGCACCATGCAAGTCCTCAGTTTCCTCATTTGGAACATGAGGGAAGACTAACTAATCTGTAGGTTCCTCCTAGCTCTAACATTCCAAACTATTGTTTCTACTACTTCATTAGGTTATGTTAGAATTTCTCTTCTTTTCCCTTTTGCCTTAAAAATTTTGAAGAAAAAATAAATTGGGTGGATAAAGAGAATAAGTGCCAAAGAAAAGTGATGTTGGTAGGCAATGAAAATGCCTGGGAAAGAAAACAAACAACTGAAAAAGGCAGAATTAGAGTCTAAGGATAATTAATTAGATAATAAATTTATCTTCTCAGGGAAAGGTATCTCCTCTCACTTCCTGAGAGAGGCCTCATAAAACAAAGTTACCAAGAGCATGAAATTGTAAGTCTGCCATGAAAATAGTCTTTGATGCCTTTTGGTTTGAAAAAATACCAAGTCCCCGGGAAGTTTTCATGGTTTGTGTTATTTCTGCCTCTGACAGCAGAAGGTGGCTCTTCTGGAATTCCAAACATAAAGGAAGGAAATAATTCTCCTTCCAGGTGGTTATTATAAATTCCAAAAATAAAATGTTCTCTTACCTCCATCTTATGGACAGAAGATATATTTGATTTTTCCTGTACAATGTCTTTAAAATACAAGTTTGATCAATCAAAGGATCAGAGACACCAATCTGTAATTCCAGTTCTCATACGAAATTCACAACACAATACATATTTGTCCATTAATCCTTATGTCCCTGGGAAGCAGGCAGCCACGACCTTATCAGTTGCTTTCTGAGCTGTTTGTTGCCATCCCTAAGCAAAAAGTTAGCACAGCTTTGAGGTCTTTGTTCAGGTGTGGGAGGCAAGGACAAGCATTTATTAAGCCTTTACTATATACCAGGCACTGTGCTAAGTGCTGGGGATACAAAATACAAGAAAAGAGAAAGTTGGTCCCTGCCCACAAGGAGCTTATACTGTAATGGAGGATGACAACACACAAAAGAAAGCTAAAGAGGGGAAGAGGGAGAGTTATCCACACAGCGGCATAATTTCAAGTCAGATAATGTACAGTGGCTGGCCTGGGCTTCTTCTCAAAATGGAGGCCCCCTCGGAGGAATTCACCAATGGGAGAAAGGGACTATCGTGGTACAGGGAGTAGGTCACAGGACCAGTGGATGTTCCAGCATGTAGAAGCCCACGTGCTGAAGCTTAATGGCAGAGTCTGGAAAGATAGAAGCAAAGCCAGAAGTGGAAAAATCTTATTTTCCTCTTTCATAAATAGGCCTTGGTCGTTTTACAAGGGGTAGTTTGGGCTAAAATGATTCAGAACCTTAACTAGGATTATTTTCACCAGGGACAAAAATAGGATGGGTTGGCAGGGTTGAGGAGTGTCAGTCCAAGTCTCAGGCAGAACTCCCCCACTGCACCCTCCAAAAGTTATACCATCATGACAAGTCCCTGGGAGGGGGTGGGGTCAGGTAGCCTGAAGACAGTCGTGCACTGCTGTGTGGGGTGGGAGGTGAGGCATGAGGAAGGCAGTCACCATGGGGAGAAAGTACCATCTTCTTAACCCATGTCAGTGCCCATGGGCAAAGCCTCTTTTGTCCTTTTACTGTGACTATAGACTTATTTCAGGCAGTCAATAAACATTTATTAAGCACCTACTATGGGCCAGACACTGTGCTAAGTTGGAGTGGAGGGTAGGAGTAGCAGAAGATATAGGTGGGGCATGATAAAGTCCAGAGGAGTACAACCATCAGGGAAATGAAGAGATGACCGACCCGGGCTCTCTCTTTAAATGGAGGTTCTGGAAGGAGACATCTTTGTTCTCCAGTTACAGGGAGGAAAGAGCCCCAGAAGTAGGAAGTACTGATAAGATATTAGCTCTAGGGCTAATGTGATGTTGCATGGTAGAGAAGTGCAGCAGGGTGTTTGAGGGGTCTAGGAGCCCTACCTTTATAATCCTGTGGAGTGGAGGTACGGGTGGGAAAGGTGGGGTTTAGATGTATCCCACACTTCAGATTTATGGGGGCACCATGCAGAGTTAACATGAGGAAGAAAAAACACAAGACAAAAATGGACATTATTTCCTTCCATAAATACTCATTTTCCATTGGTACAAACATATTCCTTTGTTAAATTCTCTGGGAAGATTTTCCTATAAAATCATATAAAATCTTTCCACATAAGCTCTATCTAGGTTTCCTTTCAGAGAGAATTCTAGAGTTCCTTCAGCAAAGAGATCCCGACTCCAAATCCAAATTTCCTTTATCATGTTCCTGAATATGACTCTGCTTTTCCTTTGGGGGATATTTCTCAGGATCACAGATCTAGAGCAAAAAGGGACGTTAAAGGTCATCCAGTGCAACCCTCTCATTTTACAGATGAGGAAACAAGCTGAGAAATGTTAAGTGGTTTGCTCAGAAACACACAGTAAGTGTCTGAGGCAGTCTTCCTGACCCCAAACACAGTGCTCCATCCCATGCCATTTAGCTACCAAGTTGAAGCCTGTTAGGAACCACAAGACCCAAGGGATCCAGGAGGGTTTTTCTCTGAAACCTTGTGAAAATCACTCTAGTAAAATCCAGGTAGGAAGCCCAAAAGGAAAACTCAAGAGCTTTGACTACATGCAAGTAGGGAAATGCAAACATTATTTTTTTAATAGCTGAAGTTTAGGCAGAACCTGTTTGATTGTTGGCCCAATTCAGGAAAAAACAACTCTGCTGTCTAAATGT
This sequence comes from Vombatus ursinus, assembly GCF_900497805.2. Classification (NCBI taxonomy): domain Eukaryota; kingdom Metazoa; phylum Chordata; class Mammalia; order Diprotodontia; family Vombatidae; genus Vombatus; species Vombatus ursinus. Next base: position 34,631,177 of record NW_020954641.1, read on the forward strand.
GAGCCAAAGCCAGCCTGCCTCTTCTGCTTTTTGATCCATATCTACCAAATCTCTGGGGGAAAAAATGTTTTTCACCCAGAGTGATAAGTAGTGCTTCAGTAATCCTCCGAGAGAGAGGCCACCTCTCAATGAGTGGCACTGGCAAGATCACCCTGGGCACAGTGGACAAGTCCCAGCACTGACATGGCCCAATACTTTCAAACACCTCTCTTTATATTTTTGTTTTGTTTTGTTTAAGAAAGAAAAATTAAGACATATTTTAAAAAATGAAAAATGACTGCCATTCTTCCTCCTGAAAATAGAAAGTAATTTAATTTGTTAGTGGTTTATTTTATTTGACAGCCTTTGTATGCACTTGATTTGGTTTGTTACACTGAATTACCCTTTAATAATGGGCACATATAATGCCAGCTACTGCCCTGCCAGTTAGTTCAGTAATTGAATAAGGAATGTATTTAGGAGTGTCCATATTGTTCAAGATTTTCATGACAATGCGGGTAGGAACTATTTGGATGGTCTCTAACAAGGAGAGCTTTATGCTTTGGGGGGGGAAGGGCAAGGAGGAAAAACAATTAATTGCTGCTCAGTGACCAGTCATTTCACAAGCCATTTTCATTGAGCAGTTGCTAAGTGCCTCATGTGTGAGAGAATTCATTGCCTTCCTTGTTTGTTCCCTGTGTCTGTTGTGGCTCCTGTTGGCTAGGTGGGAGTTGCCCTGTGAGGAATCCAGGGAAGCTCCCCTTGACCTGAGGTTCATTTCCATAGTCATATCTATTCTTGTTTTGGGGATTCTTGATGAAATTCTAATAGTTAAAAAGAAGGCTTGCTCAATCTTCTGAAATTTCAGATCCCCTTTATATAGTCCTCCATGTACCAAACTCTGTCCTCAGTCCAGCTTTTCTCCTCTCCAGGGTGGGAGAGACGTCCCATCTTTTCCACAGGGCTATGGGCAAACAGTTCGGTTGCCTGTCCTGGTCACCCAGGCTTTACCCTGATGAAGATAGTTGGGATCCCGCAACTGACCTTATTACGGTGTAAAGAGTAGTAATTTGTCTCTAAGGAGTTTACATGGGGGAAAGATGTGATCAAAGCATCATGTCCTAGTTCACAGGCTCTAGATTTGGGTCTGGATGAGACATCAAAGGATTTCTAGCCTAACCCCTCCAGGTAAGGAAACTGAGGGTCAGAGAGAAGTGACTTGCTCAAGGTCACAAAGATCATGAGCATCAGATATGGGATGATGAATGGATCCTGGCGCAACGAGTCCTGTGAATATTAAGAATACATGCCATGTGAAATATGAGGAAAGGTTGCTCCATTTTTTGTATTCCTATTTAGTATCTGACCATGTGATACACAATATGAAATGAACTATTTGGAGAGGGAGTGAGGGTAGAGAAACAACTCGTTGGACTTGGTGTCAGAAAACCTGGATCTTCCACTAACGAGCTATGTGACACTGAGCAAACCATTTAACCTCTGTGGGCCTCAGTTTCCTCATTCTTAATTGTAAAATAAGAGTAACAGTACTCTGAGTACTCTTCCTCACAGGGGTGTGGTAGGATTCAAATGATATTAATGTTTGAAAGCATTTTGAAAATTCTGAAGTGCTCTACACACGTAAGTTGTTATAGTATTTGTTCAGCCCCTACAATGTGGATTATAATGGATAAATATTTTGTCTTAGTTATCACCTTTGAATTACAGAAAGGAAAATGGTACATCTGATTGCTGTTCTCTATCAATTTTGACCCCAGGATTAGTAAGCAACTAAAAATTCTTTACAGCCTAGCTCAAATGTGTGTCTCTAGGCATTCTGACCTACTCTTCCTCTTTCTATCTTTATCTTCCCCTCCTGTCTATCCATCTCTTTCTCTCTTAAAGGCATTATCTTGAAATCTATCAGCTTGCTGGGGTGCTGGAGGTTGCCATGGTAAACACAGCTGTGTTGTCTTGTGTGAAAAGTAAATAGGTACATGGAGGCACTGCGTCTTTGGTCTACCTGCTGTTCATTTTCATGTGTGCCGCTCAGAAAGAGCTTGAAAACGGCCCCCATTTTCCCGACCCAGACTTGACTGCTGATGTATGTCTCCAGAGTGGAGCATTCTGACCTACAGATGTGCACTTAGGTGTTGTGAAATATTGTGAAGAATTACTGGCGAGCTCACCAAATAAGCCAAATGACTGCAACATTCATTTTGCTAGTAAATGGGTTTGAGAAAAGAAAGGATGATCTGCTATTTCCCAAGAGGGAGTGTAGGAAAAGATATTGAGAAAGAAGATGTGTGTTTGTGGGGGTGGGGAGGAGTGAAAGAAGCAAGAAAGCAGCATGGAGCTTCCAAGAAAGAGCATAAGAACAAGCAAAGATTTTTCAATGGAATCAAAAAGAGTAGGGGGTTCCTTTAGCCCCCCAGGCTCTGCGTAGTTCCAAACCAGTTGGGCCCTACTACAGCAGCTTCTCTTATCATTCTAATCATGCCCCTGCTTTCTACCATAGCCTTCTCTGCCCTGACCTCTAGCAGGTCACCAGAATGATGGCCAGGAATACCTTTATCTTGGTCATCCCATTACGGGCAGGTGAACCGGCACGAAGGCAGATAGAATGCTAAATCTGAAATTCAAATCCCAACTATGCTCTTTGTTGCTTGTACAACCCTGGGGGAAATCCCTTAATTCCTCTGGAGCTCAGTTTCCATCTCTGTATAATGGAGGCCACAGGACTGTAGAATTTGAGATAGAAGAGACCCGAAGGGTCAGGTCAACCAGTGCAACTCCTTCATTTCACAGAAGAGAAAAAAATGAGACCTTGGCAGTAAAGAGGAGAGCTGAAAGAAATTGGAACCCAGACCATCTTATTCCAAATGCAGCATTCTTTCCATCCCGCCTTGCTGCCTACCCGTCTACGTCACAGGAATCTTGTAGGGATTAAATGAGATAATGTATTTCAGAAACGATAACAATGCTGGGGAACTATAAGGTAATTTTTTTTAAACTTCTCTCATTCTTATTAACCAGTCCCTCAATATTTCTAGGTTTCAGCTTCCTCATTTATAAAATGACAAGGAGGAAGTGATGAACGGAGCAGCTGTCGAGGAGCCAGACAGGTTCAAGTCACCCCTCTGATCATTATCAACTCTATGACTACGGACAAATCGCTTAACCTCCCTGAGCCTCTGCTTTCTCATCTGTAAAAAAACAAAACAAAACCCACAAGGGAGGTGGAATTGGATGAGGGGATAGAAAACCTAGGTTTAAATGCTACCTCTGATACATACCATCTGTAAAATGGGGATATTCCTGTAGATTCTATAGAACCTATCTCACAGGATTGTTATGAGGCTCAAATGAGACAAGATTTATAAACTGTTTGTAGACGTTGGAGCACTTTAAAAGGAGCAATTATTATCATTTACATATTATCCATCATACATATATATATATATATATATTATCAATTCTATATTTTATTTTCTCCAAGGTCCCTTCCTGATCTGAGAGTATACAGTCTTATTACTTTACACGTATATAATAGTACCATCTTTAAACATTCGCAAAGCACTTTGAGCACAACAAAGCAATGAGACCAACAGAGTATAGATTAAGATCTGCAAATAACCTTAGAGATAGCAACAGTAATAACTGATATCATATTAGACATCATCTTCACCAGATATGAAACCCCTCAAAGACCACGGTGTGATAAGAAGACCCTCTACCACGAGTCACCTGTCTTGTCTTGCATCTTTCCTGGGCCACCCAGAGCTCACCTAGGATGCCAGGCAAGAGGAAGGCCCACCGCCAATGGGGTGCCTTCCTCTGTTGTCCCCACTCCTGGCCCCTGGCTGCCCCAAACTCATCTGGGCTGTTTGATTGCTCACATGGGCTTCAATGAGATAGGAGTCACTAACTCTATTCCTTCCAGTAAGATGGAGGATCACTGGGTTTTTCCATCTACCATCACCTCCTAATGTCCTCCAAGCCTTAAATCCTGCCCTACCTCTATGCCCTCCAGACTCCTGGCCCTGAAAAACCTTTCCTGATTGCCCTTAATGCTACTGCTTTCCCTTTATTGATTATCTCCAATTTATGCTGCATTTATTTTATTTGTATATAGTTGCATATACCTTGTGTCTCCATTCGACTATAAGAAGGCACTGTTGAATTTGTATCCCCAGCTCTTAGTTCAGTACCTGGCACATAGCAAACTTAATAAAGGCTTATTCATTCATCTTTTCATTTTACAGATGAGGAAACTGAGGCCAGAAAGGTTAGTGGCTTGCTTATGTTCAAAAGCATTATTATCCTCATTTCACAGAAGATGAAATAGAGGTTCTCAGAGGAATTGCACTAGGCCATACATCTATCTAGTAAGTATCCAAGCTGAGATTTGACCGAGCCTCCAGTTCTAAGTGCAAGCATCTTTCCTCTTCCACAGAGCAACCTTCAACAATGCTACTTAACAATTCAAAGTACTTTCAAAAGCATTAACTCCTTAAATTCCCACTGTAGATCTAAGGGAGTCCCTAATTAGGAGCAGAAGCTGAAGGCGTCCAAGAAACAAATGCATGCCCTTTAGCCAGAGAGAAATATAGACCGACCTTAATAGCTGTTAATATTCCTAAATTTGGGAAGGACAACTTCCTGTCTTTGGGAGAAATAATAGCCAAAGCAGGTAGGAAATAGCAGTTCTATTCTGACCACCCCTCCCTCATCCCTAACCTGTGTGTCTTGCTGTCAACTCCTTCTCTTGTTCTCCATGTGGGAACCCTCAGGGTGTAGTCAGACCTTTACCTTCACACAGCAGGTGGTAGAGAAAGGTCTGCATGACAGGCCTCTTCCCACACTCTCTTGGCAAAACCTGAGCTCCCCCACCCCAGTGGCTACCTAGAGACCTTCAATGGCAAATGATGCTTCATTGAATATGTCAGCCTGAATTAGCAGGCAGGCTCATCACATTAAGCGGAGACTCTGGGCTGGCAGTTTCTCTGTTCTGGTGCTGCTTGATCCTGGCTGTCATGCTCTCTTCCCCACCTCAGCAGCCCTGGGAAATCTCAGGCATCAGACAATGTCCTGGAATGAAGCAGACCCAGAGTCAGTTTATGAGCAATGGGAGGTCCACATAGGTCCCATTTCTCCTGTTCCCTTGTAGAGTATTCTTTATACACAGGTATCCAAACACTTAATTGCCTCTTTCTGTGGGAGAGGAAATGATATTTACATAGTATGTTATGGATCACCAAGAATTTCCTTCATAAAAACCCTGTGAGGTTGATAATGAAAATATTTTCATCCCTATTTTACCATGGAAGAAACTGAGACCTGAAGAACTTAAGTAATTTTTCCCAGGGTTTTGTTTAGCACATAGCAAGTACTTCAGAAAGCTTTTTCATTCATTCATTTATTCATTCATTCATTCCAAGGTCATATAGCTGGTAAGTAGCAGAACTATATATGATCCCAGATCTCATGCTTTTTCTATTATTCCACAGACTACAAAAACTTCAGAGATAAATTTCCTTTTGTACCTGGGAGGTAAAAGCATGCAATATATTTTAAATACTGAATGTTGAAGTAAATGGTTTCTATAACACCCAAATACCACAGACACCTAACTAGCTAATCCTCATCCTTGGCCAGGGTATATGAAGAAGATTATCATTTCTACTACTACAATAATGACGAGACAACTACTAATAAATTACCACTTATATAGTGCTTTAAGGTTTGAAAAGTGCTTTGTATATCACATACATTTATCTCCAAAGATGAATGGTATATCATTTAATCCTTACAACTACCATGAGAGGTTGATATTATTATTATCCCCATTTTACAGATGAAGAAATTGAGGCTGAGAGATGTTTGGTCACTTGCCCAGCTGTTAAAAGGAAAACCCTTTGTTCAGGCTTTTGCCCTGATTAATGAAACAAAACTCAGAAAAAAAGAGAATTAAAAGGAATTTATTAAAAAATATGTCAAGGTAGAAACACGTTGATGGGCTGATCAGTAAAGATCAACAAGGGATTCAAGATGGAGTCAGTTTTTATTGATAATTTTTGTAAGGAGATAAAGACAATTCAGATTGGTCCACGTCAGCAAAAGGAGATGGACCATTGCATTTCAGCTCCTCCCCAACTGCCACCTAATAAGGAAATAAGGTTATAAATAAGGGGAATAGACTTCTACATGCTGGCTAACAAGTAGGGGATGACCTGCTGTGTGCTAGATAGCAGGCAATATAAAAACTGTAGACTATGTGATGGCAGCATCTCCCAACACCGATTGCCAAGGAAGACTGGGAATGATGGGGTCACTGAGTCAGTATACTTTCAGGGTTACACAGCTACCATGTGTTTTTGTTTTTGTTTTGGTTTTTTTGGTGAAACAATTGGGGTTAAATGACTTGCCCAGAATCACACAGCTAGTGAGTGTTATATGTCTGAGGCCAGAATTGAACTCAGGTCCTCCTGATTCCAGGGTCAGTGCTCTATCCACCTAGCTACCACCTAGCTGCCCCCTAACATGTGTTTCAGACAAGATATGAATTCAGATTATTCTAACTCCAAGTCCAATACTCTTATCTACTACCCCACCTAGCGATAATCTAATCATCCTTTGCATTTTAATAACTTTCCTCTCAAGCTTTGACACATTAATCATTTCCTCTGATACAGACTATCCTTTCAAAATAGGGTTAGAAAAGTATTAATACCTTCATTTTACTGATTGTGTAATTGGTAGCCCAATGGTGTCAAATCATTGACCCAAAATCATAGAATGCATCAGTGCTAAACCTACCAGGTCTCCTAAGTCTTCAAGGTGCAAGGATCTTTCCACAAAACTATAAACCATCTCCAGAAGGAATAAAGATCATAGGACCTTAGATATAGAGCTGGGGGAGACTTTAAAGAACTTTTAGTCCAACCCTCTCATTTTGCAGATGAAGAAATGAGAGGTTAAGTGACTTGCCCAAAGTCATAGTAAATGACCAGAGTGGGATTTGAACCTTAGTCTAATGACTCTATGTCCCCTGTTCTTTCCACTGTCTATTCCATCAGGCTATTGCCTAGGTGAGAGGTGATGAGAGCCTGCACCAGGTTGGTGGCAGTGTCAAAGGAGGGGGGCATATATGAGAAATGTTAGGAAGGTAGAAACAACAGGATTTAGCAACCAATTAGATATGAAGTCTGAGAATGAGGAATTAGTGATGCCCGGATGGCAGAGGATGGTGTACCCTCAGCAGTAAGAGGAAAGTTAGGAATCAGGTGAAGGTGGGGGAGGGAAAAGACAAATTCAGTTTTGGAAATTTTAAGTGTAACACATCTACAGGACATCCAATATGAGATGTCCAGTAGGCAACTGGAAATGAAAGACTGAAGGTTAGGGCTAGATAAATAGATCTAAAAATCATCTACAGAGAAATAATTGAATATACAGGAGCTGAAAAGATAAACAAACAATATAATACTAAAGCAGAAGAAGGCCTAGGACAGACCTTTAAGGGACACATACCCATGGTTAGTGGGAATGACCTAGATGAAGATCGAGCAAAGGAGACTGAGGCATGCTCAGATAGATGGGAGGAGAGCCAGGAGAGAGCAGTGACATGCCACCCAATAGAGAAGAGGGCATCCAGGTAATGTGATCAGCATGTCAAAGGCTGCAGATAGGTCTTGCTACTTGATCTTCTCTCAATTTTCATGATGTTTCCTTCTCCCGGCTCCTTTCCTACTTTATTGAACCCTCCTCAATCATGGGTATTCCTCAAGACTCTATCTTAGGTCCTGGATGAAAGGGAATGAAGAATAAGAAAAGGCCATTAGATTGGATAATGAAGAGATCATTTATAACTGTAGGGAGAGTAGTTTCCAATTGAATCTGGAGGCCTAAAGCCTGACTGCAGGGTCTATACTGTCACTCTGGCTCAGAATGATGAGAATCTGCCCTATTATAAGCCTCAAGAGAGTGGGGATGACCTCTGATGTATCTCAGTATCTCTCACTACAGGCCTTCAAGCAAAGGCTGGATGACCCACTTGTTAGGCAGAAGAGATTCATGTTCAGGTGTGTATTCTATTATGTGGCTTGGAAACCTCTTCTGACTCTGAAATTGTTGCCTCAAACAGCTCTCTACCCTGTAAGTCAGATATTCAGAGTCATTATAAAGTTTCCCATGGATAAGGAGATGTGTAGCAAAGATAAACAAGAAACCAAATGATTAGTCCTGGTTCCTTTGAAGTCAAGGGTAATTCTGAAAACAGACTGGAGGGCTGGCTCCTAAGAGACTGTCATAATGAAAAAGTCACTGTCAGAGAGCCTGGGAAGGACATGAAAAACAATTTCATATGTTTGGCCCTTTAATGGAAACAAAACAAGGGAAACCTGGGACCTCAGACCATTTTCTTTTCAAGGAACTAGTCTCTTGGCAACTGAGCCCTGCAGGTCTGACACTGGGCACTAAATTAAGATGTCAGCTTGGAGTTTGGCTTCAACCCAGTGGGTGGAGAAATAAGGGAAAAACAAAGAGAAAATCTTGAAAAATGTAGCAATGGCAACAAAATGGCTTTCCAAAAACCAAGTTTTTCCTATCTGCTTGGGTCATCTATCTTTTAGAGAGAGCTTTATTAATTTAAGACAATGATTTTGTGGGAAGGAGGCGTGTGTCACATGTATCAACACAGGCTTGGTCATAGTATCCTGGCAACTGGCTAATGAAGTGGGCACTAATGCCATGGCTAGGACTCCTCGAATTTCCTTAAAGAATAGGAAAAGGATAGAGAAGAGGGAATTTTTCTTGGTTGATTAAGAGGCAGAGTCTTTTGGACTAGACAATGGATGTCCTGCAGACCTCTAATATTCAACATTTCCAGACTGAATTCATTTCCTGCCCCCTGCCACCCGCAACTTCCTAACTTTCCTATTAGTGTTGAGGTTATCACCATCCTGTCTCCCATGCTCATGACCCTGCTCAATCCCTCACTCTCTCACCCTCCTATTACCTCTCACCCAATCTATCTCCAAACCCCATCGGTTTCTAGCTTCAGAGGATCTCTTATATATGTCCTCTTCTCTCCTCTGACACTGACACCAGTCTAGTGCAGGCCCTCATCACCTCTCACCTAGACCATTGCAATACCTTGCTGGCGGGTCTCCCTGCCTCAAGTTTCTCCCTCTCTGATCAGTCTTCCACTTAACTGTCAAATTGATCTTCCAAAAGCCCACAGCTGACCATGTAACTCTCCCCACTCTACCCCTCTCTTTCCTGCATTCAGTAAATTCCACTGACTCCCTGTCATTTAAGGATTAAGCATAAAGGCCTCTGTTTGTCTTTTAAAACCCTTCATAACCTGGCCCTTCTTACCTTTCCAGTCTTCTTATTCTATCTTACTCCCCTCTATGTACTCTGCAGTCTGGTGACACTGGCCTTCTTGCTACAACTCAAACATGACATTTCCTCTTCCAACCGCATGCCTGAGATTCTCTCCCTCCTCATCTCCATCTCCTAACTGGGCAGCTGGTGGTACAGTAGATAGAGTGCTGGGCCTGGAGTCAGTAAGACCTGAGTTCAAATCTGACCTCAAACACTTACTAGCTGTGTGACCCTGAGCAAATCACTTAGCCTCTGCCTCAGTTTTCTCAACGGTTAAATGGGGATTGTAATAGCACCTATTTCACGGGGTTGTTGTGATAAAGTGAGATAATATTTGTAAAGCACTTAGCACAATGCCTGGCACATTATAAACAATAAATACTTATTCCCTTCCCTTTTCCCCATCACTGCTTTTTACAATTTATTGAGCCCCTATGTCGTCTAGAGACAGTTTCCTGTGGCCTCTTAACAGCCCATTCTTCTTAAAAATTCAAATTGTTAAAAAAAAAAATTCCCTATTTCATGCTTAAGTCTTATTTATTTATTTTTTTGGGTGAAGCAGTTGGGGTTAAGCGACTTGCCCAGAGTCACACAGCTAGTGAGTGTTATTCAGGTCCTCCTGACTCCAGGGCTGGTGCTCTATCCAGTATGCCACCTAGGTGCCCCTCAAACTTAAATTTAACTCTGTAACTTTCTCCTTGTACTCTTACTTTTGTTCTCTGGGGTTTTGGATAAGTAATTGTAGCACAGATATCCTGGGTAACCCCTGGAGCATAGATAGGTGGACCCTGAGGATCCTCCCTGAGTCACAAGTGCCTTGGAGTGAGAAGGGGAAGAGAATTAATTGACTCATAGATTTACAGCTGAAAGGGATTTTGGAAATCATCTAGTCCTCATCCCCCTGCATTTTACAGATGAGGGCACTGAGGCCCAAGGAGTTTAAGCGACCTGCCCTGGATTACGCTCTTATAATCATAACTTCAGGTTCAAGTTGAGTCAGGATTTCTCAAAATGTCCCACTACTTTTTACTTACCAAGCAAAATTCATGTTTTAGCATGAGGCGTTAAGGAGGCTAATGAGTATAGTGAGCTTAGAAAGACCCAAGAGTAAAGGAAAGTTCTCATGAGGCCAAGCCATGGATAGTCCTCTGGAAGAGGGAGTAGGCTTTCTAAAAGGTAGAGTTTCCAAAGCAGGACTTTGGTTCATTAGTGAGGTTAGTAGTGGCTAATGGTAGGAGCCTCCATAAGGCTTCAGTTCCCTTTCCTATTCTCCAACATAGACAAAGGCAAAGAATACAATTTGAAGATGGGAAGAAAGTTGCCACAGCTGGGCTTTGAGCTGAATGGATTGCTTTTAATATGGTTTCCATGCCCATTGATTTGAGAAACAGAATATAATCTGCTCTATTCCTAACATCCTCTGTCCATCTTCTTTTGCAGGTTCCTGTGCTGAGACCCATGGACCTGATGGTGGAGGCCACACCCAGAAGAGTATTTGCCAATGCACACACGTATCACATCAACTCCATATCAGTCAACAGTGATTATGAGACCTACATGTCAGCAGATGACCTAAGGATAAACTTATGGAACTTTGAAATAACCAATCAAAGTTTTAGTATCCTTTGTGGATCATTGATTATGGAATTGTACAATGTCAGATGGGGAAGCACACTTGTGATCATCTACTTCAACCTCCTTATTTTATTTTTTTTATTTAATATTTTTTGGCTAAGCAATGGGGTTAAGTGACTTGCCTAGGGTCACACAACTAGTGAGTGTTTTGTGTCTGAGGCTGGATTTGAACTCAGGTCCTCATGAGTTCAGGGCCAGTGCTCTATCCACTGTGCTACCTAGCTGCCCCTCAACCCCCTTATTTTATAGAGGAGGAAACTGAGGCCCAGAGAGGTGAACAGCTAGGACTAGAACCTGGGTCTCCTGATTTCCAGTCCAACGTTCTTTCCATTTTCCAACCATTATAACTGCACACAGTAAAACTGTGAAATAACATTAGTAGTCTATAAGGCTAATTACATAATGAACTTTGATCACACCTATAAAGGAGTGATAGGGAGTTTCATTTCATCTCTTTTCAAGCAATTGTTGACAAAAGGCAACTCTTGGTAGGTAAGGACCATCAGGCATATCTAGTGACATTTGAAATGTCCATGGTAATGGGGCATCTTTCAGAGGACACAGAGGGTAAAAAAAAAACCCAGCAGTGATAGAAATGAAAGAAAGAAATGGAAATATAATATTGAAAAGTGAAAGGGGATTCCTTGGGACATATTGGGTACACTCCCATTATCAATCTTCAAACAGAGACTAGATGCCTGCTTGTAATGGTGATTCCATTCAGGTTGTAAGTTAGTCTAGATGGCCCTAACTCAAAAATTCTCTGATTTTATATAATGCTGTCATTTTTCTAAAGCTTAACAAAGCACTTCGCCTCACAAAGTGAGCTAGGTATCGCATGTATTACTATACCCATTGTACAGATGAAAAAGCCCTGCCCAGAATTCCGTAGAATGTGCTGTTGAGTCCAGTTTGGGCTCAGTCACCTATGCATGAATGCTACCTGTCAGTGTGCCGGCTAACATGGTGCCCATTGGTGGTGTTTTCTTCTCCCACTTTGGTTCTCTTCCAAGAGACAGATGTCCAAATTCTGCTTATCCGGCTGTCATTCTACAGTTCTGCTCAGGTGACATGTTTGCTGAATTTTGCCTGCAGGGCTTAGGACTGGGGGATGGGAGTTTCTTTAGGCGATTTAGGAGACAGATGCCTTGGGGAGAAGGCAAAGGAGAAATATTAATAGTGTAATTTGAGTTATATTCTGCAGATGTGTGACAGACTGCCAGGTGCCAGCATACAAATGAGACCATGCCATTCACCCTTAAAGCAGCCATATGTAAAATAATAATTGTAATCATGAGAATAATGATAACTGATATCTATATAGTGCTTTTCAGCCAAACTGCCCTAAGCACTAAATAGACTTTACAAACTGAAATCACTTTGCCCATTGTCATTGAGAAGCCGTCACCCCTGGGTAGAAAGCAACCACCTTTAAAATGGCCCTATAAAAACACCACCCAGCTTGCAGATCTTAAATACTTATGAATTTAACTCCAGTTTCTATAGCACCTTTTTAAAAAGAAAATCTCTATAGAACAAGAGAAACAGTTCAATGACAAATTAGAAAGGAAGAATATTGGAATTTTACTTCTCCCCTCTCACCATTGTTAACTTCTGCTCTGCTGACCCCAATCATCCGGGGACCTTATTAAATTCACCCATTTGATTCTAGGCCTCCCTTCTATCCCCAAAGTCTAAACCTGTTCTAAGATGCTGATCACTAGACCCTTGGCATTAATTATGTGAGATCTTAGTATTAAGGTATATCAAAGCAATTCCTTAGCACCCAGGCTAGGTTCAGTAGCAATCCTCAGCGACTCATACTATTCATTTTTTCTAGCATCTATGGTACTCCCAGCCTCAGGACATCCAGAAATGAACCCTTCCCTTTAAGGAGTCTTGTGTAATAGCTCATGAGTCCTTCTCAAGAGCACCCAGTGATAGACAAATTAATTTCTTGGAACCTCAGTTTTCTCATCTGTAAAATGAGGGTATTACTACCCGTTGTACCTTATTCAAGGGGTGGTTGTGAGGCACTAACAGGGTAATGTATATAAGACAATTTGTATACCTTAAAGTGCTATATAAAAGCCAGTTATTATTTCAAATAAGTATTGCAATGGATAGAGCACTGGTTCTGGAGTCAAGAAGACCTGAATTCAATATGGCTTCAGACACTAGGTGTATGACGCTGGGAAGTCAATTAACCTCTGTTTGCCTGAGTTTCCTCATCTGTAAAACGGTGCTAATAATAGCACCTACCTCCCAGGGTTGTTGTGAGGATCAAATGAGAGAATAATTGTAAAGCCTAGCACATAGTAAGTAGTATACAAATGCTAGCTAGTAGTAGTAGTATCAGAAATACATCATCTCTATTTTGAATAGAGGGAATTAACACTTCAAGGGGAAAAGCTATGGTGGTAATAAGTTAAATGTGTTTTGACTTGAAGGCGTCCTTTTCCCATTAGTTGGCCCCTTCACCATCCTGGTTGGGGGAAGAGGAAGTTGTATTATCTGCTAAAATCAAGGTAAGATTGTTCTCTTCGGTATAAGAAAATCATACTTCCTCCCCATGTCTACTAGGGCATTGTTAGAATTGCTTTCCCAGGCATGGGGAAGAGTTGCCCAATTCTCTCATTTGATCCTGCTGGTGGTGATCCATTATGGAAAAACAGGACGTTCCACCTATGACTATCAGAGTATTCCTCAAGGTGAAAGTCACAGGATTGCCTAGGCAACTTACCTGTGACCTGGACCTTGTTAAACCCATGTTTTAGCTGAGAGGGGCCTTAATAGCACAACTGAGAATGATGTGTTGATTAGCTCATCTCAAGACATCATGCGTCTCCTTTGCTATGAGAGTCTCTACAGACCTTCCCCTACCAAGGGGTAGCAAATTTCCATTAATCATGTATGACTGAGGAACATTTTCTTGGGAAGATTCGGGGACCGCATGATGCTTCCAATGCTGCCTTATTAGTTATCCTGCCAGGAAGTCAAAGAAGCTAACGTCTCTCCAACTGGCATGATGTAGAAGTGAAACAGCCCTTCTGATATGTGCATTAATGATATAGACAATGGAAGACCATGTGCAGAAATCATTCCCCGTCTCTTAACAGTGGCTTTAAAGGCTCTAGGCTTAGCACACGTGGCTTCCACATGCCCATTATGTCTTCACTTCTGAGGTTGGCCTTGGGACTCTTAACTCTGGGCCATGTCAGGACTCTGGCAGGGGCCAAAATTTCTCCTTCCACTGGAAAGGAAATTTTCTCTTTGTTGCATTTCCATGGAAGGGGGGCAAGTATTTAACCAGGGCTTCATCTCAACAGATGGGAGGAGGTTTTGCTACTGGTGGCATTTCACAGTTGTGTATTTCTTTTGCTTGTTTACCTGAAGGTTGGTATTTACATGGTCTGGGCTTGCAGCTGCTTCTCTATTTAGTAGAATGCCCTGGATAGGGCCAGCTTGGGGCAAAATGAAGTGAAGTCAACAATTTGTCATCACTGATCCTCCCCAGCCCATCCCTTTTTAGAGCACTTTCCTTCCTTTCCTTAATAGCACTTGGGCTATATTCCATCCATAAAGATGCTGCTGCAGTTCCACTATCAGTGGTGCAAACTCAGTATTCTCATACTATTCAGGGTTCTTACAGTCACCCAGGAATGCTACCAGGTAAACTTAATATCACTAAGTTTCCAAGAAACATCGTTGTAAATTTAGAGCTAGTAGGGAACTATGAGACTGTCTACTTCAACCTCTTCATTTTAAAGATGAGGAACTCAGGCCCAGAGAGATTAAGGGAAGTGCCTTTGGTCACACAAGAAATAAAGAGCAGAGCCAGAATTCAAATGAAAATTCCCTGACCCCAAATCCAAAGTTATTTCCATACTACTAGGCTGCCCCCTCTTAGGGGGATATATGTTTCTAAAGGGCATACCTTTATTTGAGGAATGGTGGCACCTGAATTGGGGACAGAAGGCATTAACAGTACCCTTTTATCAATAAAAATGCAGGATTTGGAATCAGGACGTGGGTTCAAATCCGTGCTCTGACACTATCTGTGTGAGCTCTGACACTTGTATGACCACCTCTCTGGACCTCAGTTTCTTTAATTATGTATAAAATAAGGGGGGTGGAGTAGATATCTTCTAACATCCCCTTCCAGTTCTAAATCAGATCCTAAGAACTGCCTAATTGCCTGTTTGAAAGAACAATCCTTGTCTCAGATGTTCACAACTCAGTAAATATCAGGGAGCAATAATCATTCTCCCTTCTCACTTGGTCTTTTCATATGCTTTCCTTTACTTCATGATCTCATAGAGTCAAGGCTCATAGATTTAGAGCTGGGAAGGACCTTAGTAGCTATCAAATCCAAATCCCTCATTCTGCAGAAGAGGAAACTGAGGCATGGAGAGTTTAAAAAGTTTGCTCAGTGTTAAACAGTAAGTTTTTGAGTCAGTATCCAATAGTTCTTTTAGAGTCCAGTGTTCTATCACCTATGCTACTCAGCTACCAATAGAAACTTGGAGAAGTTATACATGTGTTCTTCACACTACGTCAGCAGTATCTCAATCAGCCAATTAACAGGCATTTTTAAAATTGGTAAAAATCTGCTTCTCTCCTTCCCATTCCCAATTGAGAAAGAAAGAAAAGGTAAATTCCCTCATTGGCCATGTCCAAAACATAGATATAGATACATAGATATATAGATATATAGATATGTATCTGTACTCCAAGTCCTTCACCTCTTTATGAGGAAGTGGGTAGCATATTTCATCATGAGTCCTCCAGAATCTTGTTTGGTTATGATAATGATCAGAGTTTCTAGGCTTTGTTTGTCCTTACAATATTGCTATCTTTATTTAAAAAAAAATTCTCCTGGTTCTGCTTACTTCACTCTGCATCAATTCATACATGTCTTCCCATGTTTCTCTGAAATCAGCTCTTTCCTTTCCTATATCAAAATCGCATTGCATCACATTTGTATACCATGACTTGTTTAGGTATTTCCAAACTCATGGGCATTACAAGGCATTTATTAAGCAGACACTTTGCTAGACTCTGGGAATACAAATGTAAAAATGAGAAGGTCCCTGTCCTCAAGGAGTTTATATTCTACCTGATCTACCCCATTGTAAATTCCTTTAGTGTGGAGTCAGTGCCTTGCACATGTCATACTCAGAACCCAAAGAGTTTATGGGAAGGTTATCTATCAGTCTCCTGGTCAAGAACTGTGCCCTTTGATCCAAAAGATACTTGTATCATTTGTAATCAGTGTTTTAAATGAGGAGACTGAAATTTGGCCTCGCAAAGATGGCCTCAGAGAATCTAAATATTCTCTCAAGAGGGCTTGTGAGTCCAAGATACTTGTTTTCAGGGCAAAAAAAGTGGCTTCTTTTCACCTTCAATATTGGCAGCCTCTCTGAGCTATGACCTGAAGGGCCAAAGTTGCTCTAAGTCATGGGTGTAACCATCAGGTAAAATTGGATTGCTCCCTCCAGATTTAACTGATCCCTCTACTGCTGATGCAGACACACAGAATGGAATCCTGCTCAACTCCCCAAGCTTGATGTAGCTTTGGTAGATGATTAAAAATGGCATTCCCCGCAGATAAGAACTCATCACCATCAGCAAACTCAGCAGGTTTGGCATAGAGGCATCATGTCAAGGTGGAAGTTTTGACAGATTGCCTTCAACTTCAAAATCCAATAGAAATCAAGCACCATTAGTTTATTCCTAAGTTAGCTCTTTGGAACGAGTTGGACACTTCTGAGTTAGTAATTCTTGCCTGCCATTAGCAAGAAAAAGAGGTTGTTATTTCAACACATTATTTACTGAGTTACGAATAATTAAGTTTAATTCAATAAGTATTTATCAAGCAACTACTTAATACCCTATATAGACATTATCTCATTTGATCTTTGCAACAACCCTATGAGAAATACAAAACTTATTTTGTTGGTTATTATTTGGTAGTGCTTATTTTCTTTTATTATGTTTTAAAGATCAGACTTGTATTTTATCGGTATAGGGAACTTTGAGTAAGGATACTCCCTCTACCAATGCAGGTCAGCATTTGGTCTATAATTTCTAATGGAGATCTGCCCAGAACACTGAGAGATTGACTTACGCAGCATCACACACTCAGTATGTGTCAGAGGCCAGACTTGAACCCCAGTCTTCCTGACTTCTTAAAGGGTAGATGGGAGAGGGAGAAGAAAAACTGCTTTCAGTGGATGTGACTTAAGCTGAGTCTTGAAGGCAGTCAGGAATTCTAAGAGGCAGGGGTGAGGAAGGACAGTATTCTAGGCATAGGAGACAGCTGGTGCAAAGGTATGTGGACAAGAGAGTGTGGGGTTTTCTGCTCCCTTGGGAAAAAAAGAAGAAAATTCAGATTTTGTTCACTGTGTTGTTTTCCATGTAGGGCCTAGTTGACTCATTCTCCAGCCCAAGTCAGCTTGTTACTGCTGTCAGAGAGGATCATGTGTTCATATTCTTGAGCCTGGCAGGGTCTTAGATGAGGAAATGACTTTATAGATGATTCCCAGACACCTTAGGCTTTTAATGTAATTGATTTTTTTTTTTTACCTGTCGGAAGTGACTGCCAAAGAGTAAACTCTAGTTGCCTTCAGTTAGGACTTTAAAGCACGAGCTTAGGAGACAATCCAACTCTGTGGTTCCCCCTCCCCTTTTGGCCCCTCAGCTGCTGAACACAGAGCTTCACCTGCCTCTGCTTACTTTCTCCCAGCTGCAGAAATCTCCCCAGGCTTCCCACCCCCCTCTGGCTAAGTCTTTGCAATTTGTCTGCACTCTTTATTAATAAGACACATGCTAAAGACTTAGGATTGGGAGTAACAGATCTGTCCTGCCCCAGGGTTAATTTAATAGCAATCTGCTGGCTTTCCACGTTGTATATTAGCTGTGAATCTCCCAGCACTGCCTTTACCACTTAGGGCTCTGGGACAATTGGGAAATCTGGGTAGAGAGTTACACAAAATGCAGAAGAGAAAATTGTCTGTCAAAATCCATCATTTCATTTTAGAGGCAAGATGGGGAATCGTGCATTGTTCATCTTTTCTCTCCTTCCTTCCAAAATTGAAGGGTACAGCTGTGTCCACCAGGGGAAAACAGCCCTACAGGGCAACAACCCACATTTATTTACCTTCTGGGGCAGATCCCCATACTAGGAGCTGGGTCAGATGCAAAGTTGAGATAAAACAAAGTTGCTGCCCTGATAGAGTAGAAGGAGCACTGGCGCTGGAGTCCAAGGACCTGAATCCAAGTCATGCCTCCGGAGCTACCTGTATGACCCTAGACAAGTCACTTAAGCCTCAGTTTCCTCATCTATAAAATGAAGAAGTTAAAAGTCGATAGCCTGTGAGATATCTTCCAGCTTTAGCTCTTGATAACCTATGGTACTTTGATGTGGAATTCATAGTCCAGTAAAATTGCTAGATGTTAAAAGTTTAGAAGGTCAACAATCTAATAAGGTGACTTGTATGACCATAGATGAGTAATTTGACTTCTCTGAATCTCATTTTCACATTTAAAGTGCAGATAATAATTCCTGTTGTACTTGTGAGGTAAGGTTCTTGTGAGAGGCAAATGGACTGATGTGGGTAAAGTGCTTTGCAAACCACACAATGCTATTTGAAAGGCTGTTATTATTAGGGGGGGAAGTTTCTTCATCTGTAAAATGAGCTGGAGAAGGAAATGACCAACCACTTCAGTATCTTTGTCAAGAAAATCCCAAATGCGGTCGCATAGAGTTGGACACAACTGAAACGATTGAACAACAATGAAAACACATATACAGGTAATATTGATAGATGGTACAAGTATGACACAGAGGTGAAAAATAAGAGGCTTTGTGAGGTCCAAGAGGCAGCTCATTTCTGACACGAGGCTCAGAGGACATTTCCTGTAGGAAGTGGCACTGGGGTTGGACTTTAGAAGGTGCACAGGGATTCAATAAGCAGAAGGCATTCCAGGCACAGGGAATAGAATGGACAAAGGTGTGGAGGTGAGGAAGCAAATGACCTGTTAGGTGGAGGGAGATGGGGCAAGAAGGCGGGAAGGTAGAAGTTCAGGTTTGCTAGAGCACAGAGTATGTGGAGTGGAGTGGTATGAGATTAAACTGGAAAGGTACACTGGTACCAGTCTGTGGAGAGCCTTAGATACCAAGCAAAGGAATTTAAAACATATTCAGTAATAAGGAGACACTGAAAATGTTGAGCTGAGAAATCATCTGCCCTGATCTATATATAAGGATGGATAGTCAGGAAGCAGTATGGGGAATGGAGGAAAAGGGCGAGGGAGTAGTGGAAGCTGAATTAATGAAAATGTAGGGCTCCATGGCAGAGTGAAAGTAGCTGGAATTCAGTGCTAATCAGAGCTGATGATGAGACAGCTTGCATCAGATTTATTATTTCTTTTTTTACCCTGCAAAAGCCTTTACTTAAGAAAACAGGAAAGGTAGCTCAAAGAGCTAAATAAGTAGAACCTAGAATAATCATTGCATTTTTTCAGAGCAACTAATCATTGAATAAATAAAAAAGATTTAATGAGGTACCATGTGTATATGCAGCCTTTTTTCACTCCCTAACAAGGGCTGAAGATCCCCAGGGGGTTGCTCAAGCTGAGGATTAACCCACCAGCTTTCAGAGCCCTCAGAGACTGACATGGGCCACCAGTAAAAATGAATTTGGTGGCTAAGGCCTGGTACCCATCTGGAGATTATCTCAAAAAGAGAATACCACCAAATCTGATACGTGGTTTCCAGTCAGGAGGAAGAGGCTGGGCCTGGAAAGGGTTAAAAAGGGTGTTGGAGGTAGCCAGCTGGACCCCAGGAGAGGCATCCAGAGGTCAAAGGTAGCTTTTCAAAGTAACATCCACAGGTGCCTTTCACTGGACATGTTCTCAGGCAGTAAGAAATAGGGAAAGATGTCCTGGCTGGCTGAATAGAGTATTATTGACTCCCTCATTTTCACAAGTACAGATGCTCATGGTTTATTTTTAGGAGAGAAGAACTGTTGATAAAACACGCTATCCTTCCCACACAAAGCTAGGGGGAGGCTCATTTTTGGGGGAGGCTGGTTTTTAGAGGCACTGGTATAAGTCTGAAAGTTAACATCAGATTGTCTTGGGGAAGAAATAACAACTGTACATAATGCAGGTTCTCTGGGGAATGAAGTCGTCTTTCATTTCAACATCTCCTGCAGACACAGCTAGGACCCCAGTTCAGGCCCATGTCCCATTTCACTTGGACCACTGCAGTGGCCTCTTGATTGGTCCCCCTGCTTCTCTTCTCTCCCCTCTCCTATCCATCCTCCACATGGCTGCCAAAAGTAATTTTCCTAAAATACAGGTAAACTCCAGTGCCTTCCTACTACTTGCAGGACCAGATATAAAGTCCTCTGTTTGGCATTTAAAGCTCTTCACAACCTGGCCCCGCCTGTCTTCTCATTCTTCTTACGTTCTATACTCCACGTTAAGGGATCCAGCCACTTTGGCCTATTTGCCATGCTTCACACACAACATTCCATCTCATGTCCTTGTAGCTTTGCACTGGTCAGTCCATGCTTGGAAAACCCTTCCTCCCAACCTCCAACTCTTAGAATCCCTGGCTTCCTTTAAAACTTTGCTCAAGAAACACGTCCTTTGGTTGTTCATTCATTTCAGTCCTGTCTGACCCTTCATGACCCCATTTGGGATTTTCTTGGCAAAGATACTGAAGTGGTTTGCCATTTCCTTCTCCTGCTCATTTTAAAGATGATGAAACTGAGGCAAACAGGGTTAAGTGACTTGCCCAGGGTCATGCTGCTAGTAAGTGTCTGAGGCTAAATTTGAACTCTGGTCATCCTGACTGCATGCTTATCCACTGCATCACCTAGCTGCTCCACCACCTTCTATAGGAGACCTTTCCTGGTCTCAATTCCCACTCCCTCCCCAGTTACAAGTGCCTTCCCATCTAAAAATATCTTCCATCTACTCTATATTTATCTTGTATGTTCTGATTTTTATAGGTTGTCTCCTCCATTAGAATGTGAGCAAGTAAAGGGGCAGGAAATTATTTTTTTTTTAAATTTGTATCCTCAGTGTTAGTGCAGTGCCTGGGTGTCTTAAGTACTTGATAAATATTTGTTGATTGGTCAATTGACATAAAGTAACGTGTAAAACTTTAAAAGCACTATATAAATGTTAGGTAATAATTATGATAGCAGCAGGACATAAATGATATTTATTAATAAATTATGGCCCTATTTGCTTACTCCTCTGTTTGTGCTTTTATGATGAAACTATATTGAGGGGACTAGGATTTCCAAAGGCATAACTGTTAGCAAGCCAGCCTCAACATCCAGAAAACCTGCCACTGACACGTTCTAGTTGTGTGACCCCAGGCAAGTCACCTAACCTAGTAACCGCTAAGCTACTCTCTGAGACTATACCTTACAGATCAAGTGTCAATATGCATTGTTAGAGAAAGTTTCCTCACTTGAAGTTCCCCATGCCAATGAAACACAGTCCAATTTAAAAAAAAAAAAATTCCCTTGGACCAGTCTGTTAAGTGAGTTTGACTCATACCCTTGATGCAGAGGAAAGATGCTAGATTTGCAGTCAGAAAACTTGGGTTGAAATCCTAGTTCTGCCACTGTGTGACTTTAGGCAAGTCAGTTAACATTTCTGGGCCTCAGTTTCCCTATCCATAAAATGAAACAGTTGTACTAAATGACTTCTTGTGTCCCTTTCAGTTCTAAATCTATGATGTTATGATCTTGTTAGTAGTTGGTTATTTTGTGCTAATTACAGATGAAAAATGAGTGAATAGAACCATGAGATACGGAGAAGAGAGATTCTATTTGTGATGGGAAGACAAAAATCAAGTGATTTCCTAAGAATCTATACTCCAATTGTAATGGCCTTTCCTCAGTGCTCATCCTTTTTGATCTCTCTGTTATTATGGACACTGTTGACTACCCTCTTTTCTTTTTTTTTCTTTTTTTTAATTAATAAATTTATTTATTTTTTGTTTTCAACATTTACTTCCACAAGATTTTGAGTTCCAAATTTTTACCCCATCTTGCCCCTCCCCCCACCCCAAGATGGCATGCATTCTGAATACCCCTTCCCCTAGTCTGCCTTCCCTTCTATCTCTACCCCCCTTCTCTTATTCCCTTCCCCTTCTATTTTCCTGTAGGGCAGGATGGATTTCTGTACCCTATTGCCTGTATTTCTTATTTCCCAGTTGCATGTGAAAACATTTTTTTAAAATATGTGTTTTTAAAACTTTGGGTTCCAAATTTTCTCCCTTCCTCCCTCCCCACCCACCCTCATTGAAAAGGCAAGCAACTCAATATAGGCTATTGATATATGCAATATATACAATAACATGTGCAGTTATGCAAAACACTTCCATAGTAGACATGCTGTGAAAAACTAACTCTATTTCCCTTAATCTTATCCTGCCCCCCCATTTATTCTATTCTTTCTTTTGACCCTGTCTCTCCTCAGAAGTATTTGCTCCTGATTACCCCCTTTCCCAATCTGCCCTCCTCTCTATCATCCCCCTACTCTTTTGTCCCCTTCCCCTCCCTATTTTCCTGTAGGGTAAGACAGATTTCCATACCCAATTGAGTGTATATGTTATTCCCTCCTTAAGTCAAATCCTATGAGAATAAGATTCACTCATTTCCTCTCACCTTCCCCTGATTCCCCTCCACTGTAAGAGCCTTTTCTTTTCTGTTTTTTTGTGAGATAATTTACCCCTTTCTACCTCTCCCTTTCTCCTTCTTCTAGTATAATCCTCTCTCACCCCTTAATTTTATTCTCCAGATATGACCCCTTCATCTTCAACACACCCTGTGCCGTCTGTCTATCTATCTATATACATACATATAATTTTTTCCCTCCAACTACCCTAATACTAACAAAGGTCTCATGAGTTACAAATATCATCTTTCCATGCAGGAAAGTAAACAGTTCAATCTTAATAAGTCTCTTCTGATTTCTCTTTCCTGTTTACCTCTTCATGTTCCACTTGAGTCTTGTATTTGAAAGTTAAATTTTCTATTCGACTCTGGTCCTTTCATTAAGAATGCTTGAAACTCCTCTATTTCACTGAATGACCGTTTTTTCCCCAGCAGGATTATATGCAGTTTTGCTGGGTAGGTGATTCTTGGTTGTAATCCTATCTCCTTTGCCCTCTGGAATATTATATTCCATGCCCTGTGGCCCCTTAATGTAGAAGCAGCTAAATCTTGTGTTATCCTGATGGTGTTTCCACAATACTTGAATTGTTTCTTTCTGGCTGCTTGTAATATTTTCTCCTTGACCTGGGAACTCTGGAATTTGGCTACAATATTCCTAGGAGTTTTCCTTTGGGGATCTCTTTTAGGAGGAGATTGGTAGATTCTTTCAATTTCTATTTTGCTCTCTGGTTCTAAAATATCAGGACAGTTTTCCTTGATCATTTCTTGAAAGATGATATCTAGGCTCTTTTTTTGATCATGGCTTTCAGATAGTCCAATAATTTTTAAATTCTCTCTCCTGGATCTATTTTCCAGGTCAGTTGTTTTTCCAGTAAGATACTTCACATTGTTTTCTAATTTTTCATTCTTTTGGATTTGTTTTACAGTGTCTTGATTTCTCATAAAGTCACTAGCTTCCAATTGCTCTATTCTGATTTTTAAGGAAGTATTTTCTTCAGTAATCTTTTGGACTTCCTTTTCCATTTGGCCAATTTTGCTTTTTAGGGCATTCTTCTCTTCATTGGCTTTTTGGACCTCTTTTGCCATTTGGGTTAGGCTATTTTTTAAGGTGTTATTTTCTTCATTACTTTTTTGGGTCTTCTTTAGCAAGCTGTTGACTTGTTTTTCATGATTTTCTTGCATCACTCTCATTTCTCTTCCCAGTTTTTCCTCTACTTCTCTTACTTGCTTCTCAAAATCCCTTTTGAGCTCTTCCAAAGCCTGGGACTGCTTCATATTTTTCTTGGAGACTTTGGATGTAGGAGCTTTGACTTTTTTGTCTTCTTCTGGTTGTATGTTTTGATCTTCTTTATCACGAAAGTAAGATAATATAGTCTGACTCTTTTGGTGAGGTTTGCTCATGATCCTAGCCAATTACTTGAGTTTTAAACTCTTTGTTAAGGTAAGAGTCTGTTTCCAATGTGGAGAATGTACTGTCCCAAGCTTCAGGGATTTGTACAGCTGTTTTCAGAGATACTTCTAGGGACCTATAAATTTTCAGTTCTTCTAGGGTGCTACGATAAGGGGCGAGGTGTTTCCTCACTGCTGCCACAACAAGCTCCACCACATCAGCACTCCTCCTTGCTCCAAGACTGCCCCTCAGAACTGTGACCCAGATCCAAGCACTGGCAAAGCAAAAAATTCCTGCCTCAGCTCTGGCAAAGAGATCCCTGCAATCCTCCTCTGATCAGCCACTCGATTCCCCCTCAGTCTGTGGGCTGGAAGCTCAGGATGCAGCCGCTGCCCCAGAGGCCGCGCTCGGGACTTATGGCTGAGACCTAGCTCCTTCTCTCATTGCAGTCACAGACTTTTCCCACTGAACTTCTAAGTTGTCTTCAGCGTTTGTGGGTTGAGAAGTCTGGAAACCACCGCAGCTGCCCGTGATTCAGTCCTCTGAGGCCCAGTCCAGGTTCGCTGTGGCCCAACCTGCACTCCTCTCCCCGCCTGGCATGATATGCCTTTCTGATCAACCATCCAGGCTGTCTTGGGCTGGAAATTTGTTTCACTCTGTCCTTTTGTGGGTTCTGCTGCTTTAGAATTTTTTTAGAGCCATTTTTTATAGGTATTTGGAGAGGTTTGGGGGAGAGCTCAAATAAGCCACTGCTTTCCCTCCACCATCTTGGCTCCACCCCTGACTACCCTCTTCCCTAGAAACTCCTACCTTAGTTTCTTGGACACCACTTTCTCTTGGATCTTCATTTACATGCCTGATCACTCCATCTTAATTTCATTTGCTTCATCATCTGCCTCTTACCCCCTTAAGCAGAAGTTTCTCAAGATTTCATCTTGGATGTTCTTTCTTCTTTTCCCACACCCTTTTCTTAGTCTTGTTTCCATAAAATCAGTTATCATCACTACAAAGATGACTCCAAAATCTCTATATCTATCTCCAATCTCTATCTGAAATTCCAATCCTGAAATTGCCAGCTAGATATTATCTTTTGGATACCTTTTCCTCAGACTCAATATATCTCAAACAGAACTGACTATACTTCCTCATATATATATTCCATGTCATATATTCCATATTGTCTATAGTGTACTCATCCCCTCCTCCACATTCCCCTACCTATTGGGAGTGCTACCATGCCCCAGTCACTCACATTTGTAACCCTGGAGTTATCCTTGATTCTGCTCTCTCTCTCTTATCTCCAATAAACAATTAGTTGATAAATTCTTTGGATTGCATTTTTATATCTATCTTCACTATTCATTGGCCACCACCCTAGTTAGGAACTATTTTCCTTCTCAGCCAGACAACTAGAATAGCTTCTAATTAGCTCCTCAGCCTCCAACCATCATCCCTCTGCAATCACGGTTGCCAAAATAGTCTCCTTGCATCATAGATCTTATCATTTCTCTACTTAAAATCCTTTGGTCCCCATTGCCTGGAGAATAAAATTCAAATTCTTCACCTTAATTTATAGTCATTCATAAACTGTTTTCAACCAGTCTTTCCAGTCCCCTTTCATATTAGTCCTTTTCATGTACTCTACATTTCGGCCAAAATAGATGACTTGCCATTCCCTCAATTCACCCTTCCATCTCCTGACCATTTGCATTTATATAATCTATCTCGCATGCCTACACCATACTACTTACCTCCCCTTTACTTCTCAGAACTCTTATCTTCCTTCAAGGTTTCATTTAGGTGCCACCTTCTCCTTGAAGCCTTTACTGATCGTCAATTCTCAGTTCTCTCCCCCACTCCAATTGCCTTGTGTTTTCTTACGTATGTACATATTATCTCCATCCTTTACTGTCCCCATACAAGATTAGCTCCTTATTGAGGACAGGAACAGTCTTGCTTTTTCTCTATCTTTGCCAAGCACAGTGCCTTCCACAGGGTTGAGCTGAGCTGAAATCAGTTTGCTCTTTGATTGTGAGATGAGTGAAAGAGATTTGAGTGGTTTGATAAGAGTAAAAGAAGCCATTAGTCTGTCTTAAAGTAGCCTGCTGCCCATGTGAAATGCTTTCATATTGCTACTGATATTTTAAGGTAACTTGAATAAAACAGAGTTTGAATATATACAAGAGGGCAGGTAAGCAAGGGAACTTTTGTGTTTGAAAATGGACTAGTCACGTCCTGGGGCCTGTCCTGGGGGCTGAATTTTCCACTGTTTAAAATGGCAAGTGATGTTACTTGTATCCAGCCAAGATGTAATGTGACCATATTACTCTGAGACTTCCTGACCTTGTGACCGTTACATTATCTCTCTGGACCTCGGTTTTCTCATCTGTAAAATGAGAGTGTTGGACTCAATGACATCTGAGGTCCTTCTCGTCCTAAATCGATGAACCTATGAGCCTAGAAGAATGAACCCTATGTTTTACCTTTGAAACACCCTTATATCTGATTCCTTCCTTGACCTGCCTGTGTCAGATATCGTGGACATTAAGCCAGCCAACATGGAGGAGCTCACGGAAGTCATTACGGCAGCAGAATTCCACCCACTCCACTGCAACACCTTTGTATACAGCAGCAGTAAAGGGACAATCCGACTGTGTGACATGAGGGCATCAGCCCTTTGTGACAGGCACACGAAATGTGAGTAGTGCCCATGAGGCATTCTGCCCAGGGGGGTGGGGGAGATAGGGAGCAGATCACATCTAAGAGGGGTATTCCCCTGGGGAGAGGGCTTGGAAAACCCTCCACAGTATTATTTCCACTGTTTAGATATAAAGGATGTGTCCAGGAGTGGTCTGACCCATTTAATAGCAATAAAAGATGAGGATCCCTTGTCCTGAATAGGGCTCCTTATACACAGTATGTTCATCCCCATCAACAGGACATTTGGAACTTTGAACATGGCACCTTGGTACCGAGTGAAGCATCCCCTTGCCCTGGGTATTTGACACAGCTATTGTAGCTCTGAGTTGCACCCATGGACTTGAGATTTTAAAGGCAGCTGAAGATGCCTCACATAGTGTCCAGTACAATGCTGGTGACTAACTACTGACTGACCTGGCAGAGACAGGAGGCCTCATCCTTGTCAGGCTGACCCCTGGCTGCTCCTGGTCACACACTTTTGTAAAGGAAGACCTCTTCAAGGCCAGATAATCCTCTCATCTTGTTTAAAGGTGGAGCTGAGTTGACAAGGCTGCTACTCCCTTCCTAGACAAAGCCTCCTCATGATAAGGGCATTTGAGTGTTTCAGTCTTTAAAATTTTTTTAGATATATTTAAGATGCCTGCCATGATGGGCCCATTCTTGTTCTGAGCACTAGGAGGGATCCTAAGGACACATCAGAGAGGATTCCTGCCTTTAAAGTTCTCATAGACTGGTTAGAGAACTGAGATACTGCACATCCACATCATGATCAATCAGCAAGCATTGATTAAGTGCCTACTATGTGCCAGGCACTGTGCTAGGGACTAGAGGGTCCAAAAAGTGAAACAGATTCTGCCTTCTCGGAACTTACAATCTAAACAAGAGAGAAAACATGTACGTACAGAGGTAGATACAATCAGGAAGACAATAAGTACTTCATAGAAACAAGAGAATTTGGGGAGGAAAGGGCTAGCAGGTGGGACAGTGAGGAAAAGCTTCATGTAGAAGGTGGTAAATGAGCTGATCCTTGAAAGAAACTAGAATTTCTAACACACAGAAGTGAAGAGGGAGGGAAGGAGGGAGGGAAAGGGGAGAAGAGAGAAGAAAGGGGGGAAAGAGAGACAGAGAGTGCATTCCAGAGAGAGGAAGGAGGGATAAAACAAAGGCATGGAGGTGATGAGGAAACAATACAGGACAGAATAGAATCAAGTGCCCAAACATCTCCTACAAACTCTAAGTTCTATGTGCAGCCAGGAAAGGGAGAGGTCTCTGTGGCCTACAAGTCCTGGAAAGGAAACTTTAAGGGAAAGGGTCTTTACACCAAATTCCAGAGTTAATGGATGGTAGCATGGTGGCATTTTAGGTCTCATTTTATGTGGATTCACAGTCTTTCTAAAGGATGAAGGAAGCAGCTTCCTCATTTCTTTTTAGGGGACATAAGAGTAGTCTTTGACCCCCTCTTTCTGATATGGCTTTGAGACTGATGAGTGAAGGACAAAGAGAGCAGAAAGTGAAAGTCTTTCATTCCCAAGCCCTTGGTTTTAATTTTTAGTCCCAAAGCACCATACTGAATGTGACTGAATGTGTAGGGCCAGGGAGGAAGGGGGACCATGGAGAGGAGAGTTACTTTCCTGCTGACTTCTCTTTGGTCATTTGACATAATTGGCTTATTTTTTTCCCCAAATCTTCAAGCTTGATCATTGTGAAGAAAGTAAAACACCCAAGCATTATTGAAGTTGTCTTTACAAAATTCCTAAAAGGGCCAAGATTAGAGACCTGGAAGGTACTGATGTATCTTCACTTTGGAACATGAGTGGGGTTGCCTGAAGGACTTTAGTACTGAGCTTTAGACCAGGGTTCGGCCTCAGTGTGATGAATTAATCAACCAATAAGCATTTATCAAGCACTTTCTATATTCCATGAATTGTTCTAAGTGTTGCTAGGGGTGCAAAGACAAAATCCAAACAGTCCTTGCCCTCCAGAACCTTGGATTCAACCAGAGGAGACACTATGTTCATATAGAGATGTACACAAGGTGTCCCAAAAGACTTAGTACAGTTTTAAGCTACTTAAGCAATTAAAGCTTAAAACTGCACTAAGACTTTTGTACCCTGAATGTGCAAAACAGCTTGTGGATTTTGTGGCAAAGGAAAGACAAGCTGATCATTATAGTCCTATCTTATGTCAGAATTGCATGAAAAGTCTGACCAGAGAGAAAAAAGACAGGGAGGATGATGTGAAGGCTTATTTAAGATAAGGAAGACCTGCACTAATTGAAAGAGGGAGGGAAGAGCCAGTGGAAAGTATTAGACTATTACTACTGGGGTCTGTGGTCCTAGGCAGCTAGGTGGCATAGTGGCTAGAGTGCTGGGTCTGAGTCAGAAAGACCCGAGTTCAAATCCTCAAAGCCTCAGACAGTAACTAGCAGTGTGACCATGGTTAAGTCATCTTACCTCTGTTTGCCTTAATCCACTGGAGAAGGAAATGGCAAATCACTCCAGCATCTTTGTTAAGAAACCCCCCAATGGAGTCATGAAGAATCAGACACAACTGAAACAAGTGAGCAACAGCATCAACTGGTAGAAGCAGCATGGCCCTCACGTGATGCACAGTCAGCTGGCTGAGGCGGCTCACAGAACGAGAACACCATTAAACCCCCAAAACAGAAGACTGAAGCCAGGCAGACAAAAGGGGTCAGTGCCTGGGGGGGTAAGATAAGGCCTTAAGACTCGGGATGGGGAATGTCCACATAACGGTAGGGTTACAGAAGTAGTGACGTTGCACCAAAGACTCTGAGGAGACGGTGACTCCATCCCCCGCTGTGGGTTACTTTATCTCTCCCTTCTCCACGTCCCCTTCCCGCGCATCCCCCTAGCAAACCACAGAATCTTTTCCACCTAAGAATAGTCACCCCTCTGTGGCTACTGAGGATGTCCTAGAGGGCTCATAATCCAGGCTTTCAGGTTTGAGGAGATCCTAAGTATTCTACCAGCCCTTGTGGTATGGTGGAAAGACAACATCTGGTTCACATCTGTCCTCTGAAGCTTCTAGAAACTCAGACAGTTAGATGGAAGAGTGACTAGAGTGCTGGATTTGAGAATCAAGTGCTGTTGTTAAGTTGTTGAGTCATTTTCAATCATGTCTGACTCTTCATGACCCCATTTGGGGTTTTCTTGGCAATTTTCTTCACTAGCTCATTTTTTCAGATTAGGAAACTGAGGCAAACAGGGTTGAGTGACTTCCAAGGGTCAGACAACCAGGAAGATAATACAACTAGATTTGAACTCAGAAGGTGAGTCTTCCTGACTCCAGATCTAGCACTCTATCCACTGAGCCACCTAGCTGCCCTGAGTTCCCGTCCTGCCTCAGATGCTTAATAAATCTGTGACCCTGGACAAATCACTTAATGTCTCTCCACCTTACTTTCCTCATCTGTAAAATGGGAGAAATAATTGCACCTGCTTTAAGAATTGTTATGAGGATCAAATGAGATCATTTATTAAAGCACATTGCAAACCTCAACGCACCATAAAAATGCTACTTTTATAATAATTAATGTCACTACCTGTGTGACCTTGGGCAAGTCTCAGGCTCCCTGGGTCTTAGTTTCTTTATTTGCAAAAGAAGGGGGTTGTACTATATGACCACTCTAGCTCTATGATCCTATTAGGATCATGGGGATCTTTGCCCAGTCCCCCACGGAGACATGGGCACTCCCGTTACACTGCGTGGCCTGGGTCTCCAGAAATCACTGACCCCATCCAATGTCTGCACTGCTTGGAAAGGCCAAGCCTATGAGACAGACACTGGGGAGGTCTCCATGAGTCTGTCCAAAGTCTTACCCCTTCTGGCTTCTAACACCAAGAAAGATTCGACTTCCAAGTCCATTTCCTGGTATAACTAAGAGTTAAACAAGTTCCGTTCTCCCAGCTTCTCCAGAGCAGCAGCCTTCAGGGTCTCAAACACACATCCCTTTGTTCTGCAGTGACTGCCAAACTCCTAGCCCCTCTCCTCGTTGAGAGCCAATGGAGAAAACCAGTTCAATCTGACCTCTCCCCTGACATCTCATATTGATTTTCTCTATCCTTCCAAAGCATTGGCCTTCAGTCTACATGTGAGACGGAATTGAGACAGTTCATCAAAGTTCAAAATGAAAAGCAACACTGGCTTTCAGAGACAGCCCCTGTGAACAAGGATATTTAATAACCGCTGGTATTTAATCAGAAGGCAGAGGATTGCCATGTCATCAGGGCTGTATGGATTAATTTCCACCTGGCTCTCTGTAGGAACACAGAGCGTATTTTGATGAGTATTTGCCTTTACTCTGAGAACTCTGCCTTTGTGTGCACACACTGGGGCCTAGGAGTTGGCAGTAGTTTCATGTGGTTCTCCAGAACCCAGAGCACCAGATCATTTCCTAGCATGTTGCTAATATTGGTCCTGTATACTTGCTACATAGGTTAGGGCCAAGAGGGAGAAGGGAAGGGGTGGATGGAGAGAGACAAGAAGAATAAAGCTAGAAATACAGAAAATCATGGAAAGCCCTTCCTTCTTCCCCCTCCCCCACCCCACCCCACCCTCCCCAGGTATCCTAGGTCTAAACAGTTCCCAGTGGACTGGGTAGTTAGCTGGAATATGGTAGCCATTATTCTTCCCACTTGGTCACCACAGGCCTATGGATGACTTCTAGGAATAATTTTAATCCCTTACTATCCCCCCCCCCTACCATGAGGTAGTATGGTATCCACAGTTTCTCCCTTTGAGTCAATGTGGACACTAGAATCACTCAAGAGACCTGAACTTCCCTTAAGACTGGAAAGTTATGTCACACCCCTACCCTCAGATAAACACAAGGTCAAAATGGGGCTCAACCATAGATGTTGCTTAAAATCATGCTCATTCTGTACATGTTTAAAGAGAGCTGAATATTCTTCTCAGTTTCATTCTTACCCCTATGGTTCTATGATAAGTTTGCAATCACCAGCCACTATGGTCAGCCTTACACTAGTAGCTTGAGAAGAAGGGAGAATTTTCTTCTTCTTTTTTTTTTTAACATTTTTAACATTTAAAATTTAACATTTTTAACATTTTTTAACATTTTTAACATTTAACATTTTTAACATTTTTTAACATTTAACATTTTTTAACATTTAACATTAACATTTAACATTTTAACATTTAATGTTTAACATTTAATATTTTTAACATTTAACATTTTAACATTTAACATTTTTAACATTTTTTAACATTTTAACATTTAATATTTTTAACATTGACATTTAACATTTTTTAACATTTAACATTTTTTAACATTTTAACATTTAACATTTTTTAACATTTAATTTTCTTTCTTATTCAAAAAATCATCTCCTTTAAAATCATCTCCTTTATTTACCTTTTTGTTTCTGTATTTATGCCTTCGATACCTTCACAAAAGTTTTCTGCTGCTCAGTGAGGAAAGCATGATTGATTCTATCAGGGACACATTTAGCTCACATGAAGCCACCCTCGGCCTTGCTGATGGGCTTTTTTGTCTTAGATAGTCTCATAAAAAACTTTAGGCCTCACTGCACAAACACCTTGAGGTCTTCCTGGACACATACCACAGATGATTTGAGTGCCTTTCTAATTTGTTATATAAAGGTAAACAATTCTATTCCATAGGGTTTGTGACAGCCAAGTTTTGTCAGAAGCTGAATTGTAAGACAACCTAAACTATTTTTAATGTCGGTCTCTGCTGTCTTTGGAAAAGAAAAAAAAAACCATTCTTTTAAAAGTATTGTTTCTGCCTTCTGAAGTCCTAGTATTGTGCTAGGAAATTGGTGAAAAAATGAAGGGATCAACTCAGTTTACTGAGTACCTAAGCCCCCTATAACCTGCCAAGCACTGTGAAAGACACAATAAAATCATAAGCTGCAGTCCCAATTCTCAAAGATCTTGGGCTTAGGGTAGGATATGAATATGACTTATCTGAGAAACAGGATGAAGAATGAACTGATCACATAATAGCACTTATTAGCTGTGTAGTCCTGTCTTGTCTCAGTTTCTTTGTCCATAAAATGGGATTAATAATAGCACTGGGAAACCGGTAAAAGAATGGGGGAACCAATTCAATTTACTGATTAACTGATCACTGATTTTACAGAATACCTTATGACCTGCCAAATACCATGGAAGTCACCATACTACCTCATGGGGGGGCGGGGATAGTAAGGGATTAAAAGTATTCCTAGAAGTTGTCCGTAGGCCTGTGGTGACCAAATGGGAAGAATAATGGCTACCATATTCCAGCTAACTACCCAGTCCACTGGGACCTGTTTAGACCTAGGATACCTGGGGAGGGTGGGGTGGGGTGGAGTGGGGGAAGGGGAAGAAGGAAGGGCTTTCCATGATTTTCTGTATTTCTACCTTTATTCTTTTTGCCTCTCTCCATCCTACCCTCTGCTCCAAACCCATCACCACCACCTCCAGCAGCTGGATTCTCTGGGCATCCACCAGGTCAGGACAGGTAGTCATTGTTAGAAATGACCCTGCAATGAAACCTGATATTCTCTTATTCCTCATCAACAGCATTGACATGACATAGATTATTCTCTGGATCTCCAATGAAACATGTTATAAGAGGTTACGGATATAGAACCTCTACTTACTTCCAGGTACATTATTGATTGGGGAGATAACAAGCATTTCTTGTTTCACTGGAGTTTAGTTAAGCGCTGAGACAAGGTACCTCTTTTTAAAAATAGATCTTTTTCTGGTGA
This sequence comes from Vombatus ursinus, assembly GCF_900497805.2. Taxonomy (NCBI): domain Eukaryota; kingdom Metazoa; phylum Chordata; class Mammalia; order Diprotodontia; family Vombatidae; genus Vombatus; species Vombatus ursinus. The sequence continues at coordinate 34,664,740 of NW_020954641.1, forward strand.
ATAAGATTTTATAAGCATGCATGCACGCGTGCATGCACGCACGCACGCACACACACACACACACACATACATACACACACCCTGGAGAAAAACCAGAGACGTGATACAAAAGGTAGGATTAGTTGTCACCCCTCCTCCCCTTCTCCTCCAATTCTCTTAAGACATCCTATTCCCTTCCACATTTAGCCCCTGTAACAATTATCAAAGTAGTTCACACATGGCCAAAGGGGCTGCAGAGTAAAAATGGAAACCTCACTTCGTGCCTCATTTCCATTTTTGATTAATTTAACCTGTTCTTTCAATTAGTCATCCTGGAGAATCTGGACGAATGAGTTTTCATGAAAACAGGAGGCTTATTAATTTTAGAGGCAAGTAGCATCCATTAGGAATTGATGGCTTCCTGGGGCTTCCTTCTCTCTAACTCAGGGTCTTGGCTGAGAAAGCACTTGGGTCTCAGGTTGGGTATATCACCCGCCATGTTCTTTATGGAGCTAAAAGGCCAAGGCTGGACTAGTTAAGCTCCAAGGTTCTTTCTGGCTCTGGCATTCTGTAATTCTCCAACAGGAGCTTTGTGTCAAGAGCTAACTTAAATGATTTGGGGTATAGGAAATCTGAGGGTCTGCTTGCCCCATTATCCATGTCCTTCCTGAGTCCTGACTGATGATGTTTTCCTAAGCATATTGTATAAAGGGATCATTTGCCCAGTTCTTGTTAAACTGAATGTTTGGGACATAGAAGGTTATTACTGAGAATTCTTCTAGTTTAATTGAACTCTCTCATGAGGAAATGGATGTCCAGAGTTTTGATCAAATCAAAGTCATATTGCTAAACAGTAGCAGAACTCAAGTCTCGTGATTTTCAGTACCATACTCTTTTCACAATGTGCCTCTACTTAACCCCAGAGTGAAGAAAATGGTGCCCCAGACAAATGAGTTTCTCCCAGTGGCATCTAAGTGGCCTAATGGTAGACACTAGTGCCAGATGCTAGCAAGTACCTAACACCATACTAATGTCACGTGAGATGGTATGGGCATAGTCTGTTGTCATTTTAAAATATTTATTATTTAAAATATTTGTATTTCAATTGAGACTGCACCATGCAAGGCTTTGAGGGAGATATAAAGATGATGAGTAATACCTGATTTTAAGCCATGAGGCACCCCATCCTTGTTCAGCCTAGATTAGTTGCCTGTGACCCACTATTGTCTAGATTGACAGATTCTCCAATTTTGGTCAGTCTAGATTAACTAGATTGATGGAAAAGAATTACAGTGCAGATAACACAAAAATGTAGCTAATCCAAAAATCATTTGATTCAAATGTAGTATTTTCTTTGGAAGTTTTTTTTTTCCTTTATAAACAGCCTTAATTATGAAATTGTATTATGCTTAAACTAAAAATAAAATTAGCTTTTTAATGCTAATATCCTACTCTGACTTTCCCTCCCCTTTCCAACTCCAACCTGGTCTGTTAGGTCTTACCAAGCTAGAAAGGCCTCAATCAAGCATTGGGGTCAGAAACACACAAGATGTCTGTTTTTTCGAGGACCAGCCTAGCTAAGTTCAGAGAGGCTCATCACTAGGTTGGCCATGGGGTGATGAATTTTTTTAGCCACAGCAGTTCATGAAGAACATCTAAGGTCTTGATTATTTGGGGAACCATTTCCTTAACTTTGGAGATTAAGTTGAGGCAAAGAATTTGTGCTACCAAAAGATGTGGAAGGGTTGCAACCTGTGCCAGTCAGGGCAGTACTCATGCTGACAAAAATCACAGATCCTTAGAATTTTGAAGTAATTACTAACATTAATTTGCATTCTTGGAACATATTGTTGGGATGAAGAGGAAGGTAGAAATGGTTCCAAAGTGTGGTAGGTAAGAATGGAAAGTCAACTTGAAATTCACAAGTTATTGTAGGTAATCTTCCAAGTGAGAGGCAGCAAGACATGGCAGATAGAGGGCCTGGGAACATGTGTATGACACGTAAAAGCTGTGTGATCGTGGACAAAGTACTTAACTGCTCAGTGCCCCAGCAACTCTCTGAAACTACATATGAGTTGCTAATCTGCAAGCAGAGGAGGGAATTTTTGCACCAGGAATTGCCAATGCTGAAAAAACAGCAGGTTTCAACCAAGTCAAGCCAACAGCTTTTATAAAAGACTTATTCCATGCCAGGTACTGTGCTAAGCACTAGGGATACAAAGAAAAGATAAAAAGCAGTCTCTGTCCTTAAGGAGCTAACATTGCAATGGAGGAGATAACATGGGAATAACGAGATATGTACAAGATATATACTGAGTAGATGGAAAGTTCCTCAGAGTAGAAGGGCAGCTAGGCCTGGAGTCAGAAAGATTCATCCTCCTGAGTTCAAACCTGACTTCAAACACTTACTCACTGTGTGACCCTGGACAAGTCACTTAACCCTATTTGCCTCAATTCCCTTGTGTATAAAAATGAGCTGGAGAAGAAAATGATAAAACTTAGTATCTTTGCCAAGAAAATCCCAAAAGGGGTCACAGAGAGTCAGACATGACTGAAATGACTGAATGAGTCATTTCAGAGTAGAAGACACTTAGCAGCTGGGAGAATTGGGAAAGGCCTTAATGCAAAAGATAGTATTCAAGCTGATTCTTGAAGAAAACTGGGGAAACTAAAGGCAGAGGAGGGAGTACATTCCAGGTGTGTGTATGGGGGTGAGGGGAGGGGCAGCCAGTGCAAACCCCCTGGAGTTGGGGTATCACGTGCAGAGACAAGTAGACCAGTGTGGCTGGATCATGGTGTGCACGGCGGGGAGTAAAGTAGAAAGCTGAAAGTTGGAGATGCCTCTTTTCCTTTCTTAGCTTATGAAGAAGCCTTCCATCTCCTCATGAGAGGAATCACAAACCTATTTCATGCCCATTAAATCAATCATTGTTTAAACATAACTGCCAACTGAATCTCCAGAAATTCTGTTTCGACAGCTCCAAGGGTGGCACCAATAACTGGGTTATGGGGTTTGTGGCCCACTCAAACATGTTAAAATTGATCTGCAGAGGAGCCTTTGATCAACTGAATTACTCCTGCCTGTCTTAAAGTATATTCAAGTCAGACAGAAACAGAGGAAAGGATCAAAGCATCTCTGACCAGGGCAAGTTCTGCAAACCTGGCCACCTAGTAAACTGCCCCCATTCCTTTCTTCTTGGTAAAATATTAACTCTCATTTCTGCAGTGCTTTAGGGTTTACAAATCGCTTTTTCCTCACAAGTGAGGATTGTTTTGTTTTGTCCAGAGTTGTGATTTCATTGGCATAGTAAGGAAGCTAAGTTGCCTGGGGCACTGAGAAATTAATTAGTTTGCCCACAGTCCCATAGCCAGTGTGTGTCAGGAGCCAACATCAATCCCAGGTTGTTCTGACTTTGAGGGCAGCTCTCTATCTACCATGGCATGCTGCCTCTTAGTATAAATAGTATTATCCCTACTTTTCTTTTCTCCAGCCATCATCCCTACTTCCTCACTAGCCACCTTCCTACTGTGCAAGTTTCTTCCTCTCTCTACCCCCAACTCTACTTCTGGAACCATCACGATCATTGGTGAATATCTGGCATTGTTCCTGGATGGAGTGTGTCAATCTATTCACCATTCCTGTAATGTCATGAACAAAAGTGTCCCTCCTGGGCCATCACTCTTCTATGTTCATTGTCTCCCTCAATTAGACTATAAGCTACTTTAGGCCAGCAATTGTATTTATGTGCTTAGTACAGTACTTGGCACAGAATTTCTTGACAAATGCTTTTCTTTCATTCATCCATTCATCCCCAATTTACAGATGAAGAAAATGAGCCTCAGAGGGACTGAGTGACTTTCCCATAGTTGCACCAAAATAAAATTCTAAAACTCTGAGGCAAGATTCAAAGCCTTGGCCTTCCTGATTCTAAGTTCCAACACTATCCACCGTACCACCTCTCTTTCTCTGCCTCTTCAGTATATCTTTAGTGTTACATCAAGTATCAAAGTCTGTATTTGAACCCTGGCTTCCTGACATTCCTCTATACCGGCTGGAGCCTGAGAATTTAAATGAATTCTATTTAGTATCTGAGCAATCTGCCCTGCTGTGTCTCAACAAGTACATTGTGACATCTTGACATGTCAGGAGGACACTCTTTGTAAGTGGTAGTGACCTTTGCTGTCCTTGGTGGCAGCTGACCTGTCACCTTGCCAGCTGTTAATAATCACCGTACTAAGATACAGCCTGAAATCAAAACAAATGCGTCTTTGAAGAATCTTAGAAGTAAATAGGGTCTCAGGATCAGGAGGAAGAGCCCAGGGGTAAACAAAAGCAGAACTTAGATATTTCAAACTGATCAATGATGGGCCTATACTAGGTATTTTGCGAAATACCAAGACATAGAAAACATATGACCTCTGGCCTAAAGGGTCTTACAGTCTAATTAGTATAAACATCAGAAGAGTTAACTTCAATTTAAATGTAATAAAAATCCAACTTTTTATTTCTAGGACAAAAATCATCTTTAGATAAATTTTTTCTGAACATTTTATCTGAATGTTCAAATGAAAATTAGCCTTAGAAACTGTTAGTGTTGAAGGTTGGATTGCTTCTGTATTGAAACTAATACTCATTATTAGCCCCTTACTCATTATATCCAAGATTTAAATGAAAAGGACCTTAGAGGTCATTGAGTCTAATCCCCTACTTCCCCTTATTTTACAAATAGAAAAACTGAAACTCAGAGAAATTAAGTTACATGACTTGAATCCCACAGATGCTAAAATTCTGAGACAAGACACAAAACCAAATCTTCCTGATTTTAAATTCAACACTGTATTCACCTGTCTCCTACCCCTTAGTGCATCATCAATATTCCAATTGTATATCATCCACTCATTCAGCCAACACCCCTGCAATGGAAAGAATACTAGATTAGGTATCAAAGGATCTGGGTTCAAAATCCAGCTCTGTGATTTATAACTACCTGTATTACTTTGGGCAAGTCACTTGCCTACTCTAGGCCTCAGTTTTCTTATCTGTAAATGAGTGGGAAGGACTAGATGACTTCTAAGGCCCCATCCAGCTCTCAATCTATGATCCTAAGCAGCAAACATTGATTAAATGAATTTGAAATGTCTTCATAATGCTGGGCCAGGATGTGTTGAAGTTCCATGGAAGCAAGAGATTCAATCTCTACTCTTACAGTTGAAGATACTTAGACGAGTAACTATAATAATAGGCAACGTATTTACGGCAGTACAAAGAAAGTGCTGTGGGGAGACTTTTGAAACAGAAGGCTGTTTTCAAAATGGAATGCAAATGTGAAATCACTTGCAGTTGTGATAAACACAATTTTTAAAAACCCATGGGATTTAGGCATTTGTTAGACAGTCAGGCTTTGAGAACTTTGCTTTGCCTAGTTTAGAAACCCAAAAGAAAAAATGCTGCCAAACCCCCTTGGATAGAGAGACTTGTTTACTCTGCTTATTAGAAATCAGTACTTATGAAAGATCATAATGGGGTGTTGCTCCGTCTCCAAAGCAGACCACCAGAGACCATTCCTGTGAACAACTAGGCTATTGTGCTCTGTGGGTAATCCCTGTGACTAGGTATCTTCAACTACTCACCCAGACCATGTTTGTTCCTTACTCTACCCAATTTCCACCTCTTTCTATGAGAACAATAGTCTAATTACTCCTACAATTACATCTGGGAAGAGTCTGTTAATAAAGGTTGGACTGCTTTTGTATTGGAAATATCTTAGCCCTCTCTTCATAGTACTATGGACCTCAAAGGTCACTGAGTCCCTCTCCGTCATTTTACAAATAAGGAAACTATCATTCTACTTAGCATCTTGGAATTTGTGACTTCCCAGACTATAGCTCCTTTTCCCGGGGAACAGCTCCCCTATACATGCTATCTCCCCCCCACCCCTTAGAATGTAGGCTATTATATTTATCTCTTTGTTGTTGTTCAATTGTTTTGAGTCATGTCTGATACTTTGTGACCCCATTTGGGGTTTTCTTAGCAAAGATACTGGAGTGGTTCACTTTTCCTTGTCCAGCTCATTTTATAGGTGAGGAAACTGAGGCAGAGGTTAAGTGACTTGCCCAGGGCCACACAGCTAGTAAGTGTCTGAGGTCAAATTTGAACTCGGATCTTCCTAACTCCAGGTCCAGCACTCTACCTGTTGTGCCACCTAGTGCTTGCCACATAATAAGCTATTAATAAACACTTTTCATTCATGCATTCATTCATTGGATGTTTCCTCCTATTTCAACAGAACCCACAACTTGCTAGGCCCTGCATTAGTAGCCCTTCCAGGCTTTACAACTGGACTATAACGCATACATGGAGTGAATCCATTACAGACTTTTATTTGTAAACCTTTGGCCAGGGCATGAGAACCCTCATGGGGCGACAAACCAGACCTTGCCTATTGAGTTTTTTGGTAGCCTTAGCCAAATTGCTAAGCAAAAGCAATCCTAAGTTGAAGAAAGAGACCAGCGAAGGGGAGTCCAGGTTTCTTGACAATAGAAAAGAAATGAATTAGAAATCACGTTAGCGCTTTTAAAATCACTCTCTTCTGCTGACATTTCTTCTATTGAGAGGCACAGCTGGCATGTTGCCCCCATCGGGACATGGCTGACGATTTCCCCATAATGGGGACACAACTGGCAATTTTCCTATAAAGCCAGGCAGATGGTGATGTTCCTTCTGAGATAGGGAGGCAACAGTTTTGCCCCTAGAGAGACAAGGCTCTTCAATTCAGAAGCAGCCAGCAATTTTTACTATACAGAAGACACATCCAATAATTTTGCCCAATGAGGGAAACAGCCAGTGATTTTCCCATGGAGAATTAGAACTCCCACAGACTGATAATGCTGGCCCTTCTCCAGCTGAAGACAGGGAAAGAAGAAGCTTAAGATTTAATTAGTGGCTAATGTTCTATGGCACAGAGGGCCTTACAGATGTGTTCCCCCAATTTAAGCATTTGCCCTTGTGAAGGGAGACAAGAGTTTGGGGGGTTATAATGAGAATTATGATGGGTATTTTATTGCAGATACCAACTGGCAAATTCACTAGATTCAATTATTTTATTTGCGGGATTCCCTTTTGAGGCAAGCACAATCCCACCTTACATTTGTCTAGTGTTTTGTTCATTCAACAAATATTTCTTGAGCATCTTCTGGTTGCCTAGAACTGTGCAAGACAAGAAGAGTGGGAAGAAGACGAAGAACACAACTGGTCTCTGGGCCTAGAAGTTTCCAATCTAGCTGAGAACAAGAGGCAAATAACACCAAATAATTAAATAACAGTACAAAATGGCAACATGAGAGATGTTACTGAGCAATGGTGATCAAGTATCAAGTGAGTAATAGATTCAGAGAAAGGCGAGATAGCACAGTGGGCTGGCATGAAGTAGAAAGACTTGTAGAGGAAGTGAGAATTGGAGCAGGTTTTGAAGTATCCATATAAACTGACTAGGTAGAGGGCAGCTAGGTGGCACAGTGGACAGAAAGCTAGGCCTGGTCACAGGAATATTCATCTTCCTGAGTTCAAATCCGGCCTCAGACACTCAGTACCTGTGTGACCCTGGGCAAGTCACTTAACCCTGTTTGCCTCAGTTTCCTCATCTGGGAAATGAGCTGGAGAAGGAAATTGTAAAGGGTGTCAGTCACAAAGAGTCGAACACAATTGAAACGACCAAACAGCAACAGAGGGGAATAGAATCTATAACTTCATTGACATGGGGAACTTCCCAGGTGAGTAAGCTGCTTCTGCCAATTCAGTTTGGCATGTTCTCTGCAACTGTGTAGAGCCATAGGGAGGAGGGAAATAGAAAGCAAAAGGTGACAATGAATATTATATATTTGGGAAACTGTAACCAGGGGGACAACAGGGACAGAAAACTGGTCTTAGAGTCTGAAGGTCAGGGTTGGAAGTCTGACTCAGCCACCTACTAGCTATGCAATTTTAGGTAAGTCTCTTTGTTTTTCCAAATCACAGTTTCCTCATCTGTATGATGGACATAAATCATAATTTGGCTGCTTACCCTTCACAGGGTTATTATGAGCTTTAAATGAGATAACTGTGTAAAGTGTTCAATGTAAATGTTACTAGTCAGCTAAATAAATGACTAGAAGGGGCAACTAGATGGCGAGGTGGATAGAGCACTGGCCCTGAAGTCAGGAGGACTTGAGTTCAAATTTGGCCTCAGACACATAACACTTACTAGCTGTGTGACCCTGGGCAAGTTACTTAACCCCATTGCCTAAAAAAAAAAAAAAAAAAAAAGAATAAATAAATAAATAAATGAACGAATGAATGAATGACTAGTTAGGCTGAAACAAAGGGTTTGTGTATGAATAGTGCAATAGAAGGTCACTAGAAAGTTATATTAATCTTACACCTACCAATGATTTCCTGTGCTTTAGAGTGCTGGACTTGGGGTCAGGAAGACCTTGGTTCATATCCTACCTTTCTCTGGATGCAGATGGCATCTTCCTTCATAGTCCTTTGTTAGTTAATTTGGGTATTTATAACAGTCAAAATGACTATCTGCATCCAGAGAAAGAATTGATATATAGAAGTATATATATATATACATATATATAATGATTATGCATACATATACATACACATATTTGTGTCTAATGGTAGCCATCTCTAGGGGGAACAGAAGAAAAAAAGAAAAAGAAATTTATGTGATAAGTTATTATATATTTAAAAGGAATGGAAGGTTATACAAAATAGATTTGCAGTTTCATGTGCAATCATCTTTTTTTATTCTACTACGTTATGGAGATACTTGTTTTATTTCATAAATGAAATAAATAAAAATCTTACTTTTGACCCTTACTAATTCTGTGGCCCTGGGCAAGTCACTTTTACTCCTTCGATTCTCAGTTTCTTCATCATTAAAATAAGGAGATTGGATTAGATGACCTCTAAGATCCCTTCTAACCCTAAATCTATGGTTCTATGATCTAAGAGAGATAAAAGCCATTTTTCCCATTTGACAAGTGAGTAAATTAATTCTGAGAGGGATTAAGTGATTTGCCCAAAATCAGTCAGTTGTGGCAGAGCCAAGAAGATAACCTGGCATAATGAGGTCCTGCTCAGCAATATAAGTTAAACTAAATGAGGGTGGCCGTAACTCCAAGAGTAGACAGTCCCAAAAGGTCAGAGAAGTCACTCAGGAAAGGTCCAGAGAGGACACAGCAAGTATAGGACCAGAGGAGCATTGAGCAGCACAGATTAGGAGTATCCTAAACCACGTGGAATGGGTACAGGGACAAGACAATAGCCCCCAGAACTAAGGGTAAGGCAAGCAAGGTCCCTTGACTAGAGGCTAGAGCCTTTGTCAGAGAACCAAGACTCAGATAATGGAAACTGGAGTGCAAGGCAAGGTCATAGCACAAGAAATGAGGCCACAGCCCAGGAGTTGGGTTGTGGATACAAGGTCAGAGCAGAGCAACCAGAAGTCTGTCTTCAAGCTGAGGTTCTCAGCTGGGCTCAGTCTATTCTCCCTGCAAAGGGACAAGACTGGTCCCAGAGTCTCAGGTAGGCCTGAGCTCACAGGTTGAAGGAACCACAGAGACCATCTAGTCTAATCCCTTCTTTTTACAGATGAAGGAAACTGAGACCCAAAAAGGAGAAATGCCTCCCCTAAGGTCATGCAAATAATAATAGTGATATCTGGCATTTATATAGTAATTTAAAGTTGGTAGAGTGCTTTACCTTGGTCATCTCATTTGATCCCCACAAAAGCTCTAGGAGGTAGGTGTTATTATTATTATTACCATTTTACAGATGAGGAAACTGAGGCAGACAAAGGCTAAGTGACAGCCCAGCTAGTAAGTGTCTGAAGTTGGATTTGAACTCAGGTCTTTCTAACTCCAAGTCCAGCATTTGATATATCCTCTGTGCCACATACATAGCAAACACAAGGCCTCTGATTTCACAGGATCTTGGAGGTGAAGAGGACTTCAGAGGTCAGAGGCCATCAAGTGTGACCCATAACCTCCAGTAATGAGGGAACCATCACATTCCAAGGCAGCCCATTCCACTTGGGAATATTAGATGTTTTTTTTCCCTTTGATTGAGCTTAAATCTGTCTCTTTGTACCTTTCATTCATTGCTCCTTAGTTCTGTCCCCTGGATCTAAGCAGAATAAGTCCTGTTTCCCATCATAGCCTTTCAAACCCAGGAAAACACCTTGCATGACCAATCCCTCCCTAAGACTTCTCTTCTCCAGGATGTACCTAATATAAATAACTATAACAACTGATAATTATAGAGTACCTTAAGATTCATGAAGAACTTTAGGCTTTATAGCGTAGTATTTGATTCTCCCAACAACCCTATGATGGCAAATGCTACAGACATTATTACTTCCATTTTATGCGTGAAGAAAGGTTAAGTAAGGCAGAAAAGTTAAATGTGCTTCTCTCTCACATTCCCATAAGTGAGTCAGGCCCCCACCTCCTCTCAGACCCTGGTGGAGACAGTCCAGAACCCTGAGGCCAGGAGCCGCAAGATTAGCATTTCTACCCCACACCACCAGCCCTGCTTCTAGCCTGGCCCCCACAGCCAGGAAAGCATACCTTGTGAAGAAGGGGCCCACCATTTCTGCAACCACTAATGCCAATTTCTGACCAACTGCCAATGAATGATGAATAAGTCCAAGAGCTCAGGAATGCCCATGCCCCCAGACCTCTCGTTCTACCCCTATAGCTAGTCATTGACGAAAGGGATCACTGTGAACATGCAACTTGCCAACTTCCGTTGGTGCCACAGACCCTCTCCTTAGCAACCACGGCCACTGAAGACCTAGAAAAGTCAGTTCTTTCCACCAAAATCCTTGGTACTGTCAAATAGTTCAACATCAGAAATAGATACAGTTTTATCAGTGGAAATGATATTAACGGTTTGTGACTGCACCCTAAAAATCACTAGGCCTTCCCATCTGACTTGCCGCTGAAACTTCCTGTTTAAATATGAGCAACTTGAGAGTACTACTGGTCTCTACTTTTCTAGTTGTATCTCCATCACTTAGCACATACTTTGCTTTTTTAATTAATTTTTTTCAATTAATGAGCACTTATTTTCTCTCCCTCTACACCCTCCTCCACTAAAGAAAAAGAGAAAAAGCAAACCCTTGTAACAAATATGCATATTCAAGCATAACAAATTCCATATTGGTCACGTCCAAAACTGTATAACTCATTCTGCATGTTTAGGCCATCGACACATAGGAGTTCTTTGTTGTTGGTACTTTGTAATCATTTGATTGGTCATGTCATTGATCAGAGTAGTCGAGTCTTTCAAAGTTACTCACTTTTACAACGTTTTTGTATAAGTTGTTCTGCTGGTTTGCTCACTCCACCCTGTATCAGCTCATACAAGTCTTCCCAAGTTTTTCTGAAATCATTCCTTTTGTCATAGAACAATAGTATTTTGTTAGATTTATATGCCATTATTTGTCCACTCCCCCAGTTCATAGGTACCCCCATGGTTTCCAGTTCATTGGCATCACAAAAAAGCCACTATAAACATTTTTGCACAGATAAGTCCTTTTCCCTCTTTCTTTGAGGTATAGGGCTAATAAGAGGTTGGTTAAAAATCAGAGATTGAGTAGAACATATTAGGTATATAATATACAGAAACAAATGAACCTAGTAGCCCATTGTTCCACAAAGCCAAAGACCCCAACTACTAGGGTAAGGACTCACTATTCAAGATTGCTGGGAAAACTGGAGAAATTAGGCTTAGATCAACACTAGGTTGACATTAGCCCTTTAATGACTACTCTTTGGGTCCAGTCAGTCAATACTAAATCTACCTAACTGTATTAGCTCACACTTATCTTGTACAAAAAGGATAACCCGGTAGACTTCACAAAATATTTTGCTGAAATCCAGATATACCGTATCTGTGCATTCCCCTGATCTACCCAATAACTGGACGAAAAAGGAAATGAAGTTAGTCTGGTAGGACTTATTTTTTGATGAAGGCATGCTGGTTTCCTTATAAAGAAGTAATCAGTGCTGCCCTTTATAAATACTTGCAAACCATTTTTTAAATTTATATGTAGTATAATTTTAGCAGGAATCAAAGAAGACCCCCACCACCACCAACCAATAGTTTGAAATGCCATCCTTTTCCCTTTTTTGAAAACTGGAACTACATTTGTCCTTCTCCAGTCCCATTCTCCATAATCTCTCAAGGATCACTAACAATTGCTCAGCTTCTGCCTACTCTTTCAGCACCTTGGGATGTAATTTGTCTAAGTTCAAGGCTCTTTTTCTTGTACCATGGCATATAGCAAATATGTTGAGAGGAAGGCAGGGGTTGGAAACCACATTAATTATGACAGATGCCAAGTCCCCTGACCTCCAGACTAGCACTCTTTCTACCACATCATGGCACCAGGCAGGTCTTATATAGTGCTGTGCCTGTTCCATCAGTGTATCTTACTGGACTGGTTGGATGCATGGAACTCTGGCTTTCTGTTTGTTCCGATTAGGTTGTTCCAAACTGAGCTATATTGCCATGTACAATTCATCTCTAATACATCTATCTCCCCTGTACAGGTTCTGTGCCTCTAGACACAGACACACGGGCCTTCTTTCAAGTGCTCAGATCTGATAGGCACTTCTTGTTGATTTCAGTCCCCTTGCTACTAAGGCATAGAAGGAATCAAACCCAGGCTTAAAATTTTATTATCTTTATTAATTATTAATAGCAATAATAATAATAAAAAATAACCATAACCCCTCAGCTGGTTCTGCCCTTAATCTCAAGTCTTTCTATCCTCCTTGATGTCCCCTAAGACCTTCAGATGAAAGAGGCTGTGTTTCTCATTATCAAAGCTGGGCTTAAGTAATGAGGTACTGCTTGCCTTTCTCTGCCTCCCCTCCCCCATCCCGGTGTGCAACTATTCAATGTGGCTTGGGGCTAGTCTTGCCTATTAAGGAAAGTGGAGTCCCTCATGTTAGTGCTCTCTTCCCCTCTGGAAGGATGGGAAAGAGAGGATAGAGCACCGCCTCCCCACCCCCTGCACTGCAGAATGCCCTCAGTTTATAACGCTGCCTCACTTCCCAATCTCTTGGGAGCTGACGTTATTAGCTATGGTCCCTGGACACTATGAACCGCACACAAGTAGGAGAGAGCTTCCAGGCAGAAAGCTGCAACGAAGGTTAGTCTGGGCCAGCTACCTGCTCCCTTCGTGCCCCTGAAGGCACTTTCAGCACATGTTTATGACGCTCACTGCCTAGGTATGTAAGACCAGATGAATAAGCCACCTCAGGGCATGGTGGCAACTTGTACATTTGCTTTCTAGGGACATTTTTCTGAATCTTCAGAGTTCAGCTTCCAATTCGTCTCAGTTTTCCTGCTGTCAGTAACCCTCCCAGCCTAAAGTGAAGGGCACAGTAACATGTATATGTATATACATATATATATATATATATATATATATACACACACACACACACTCACATACACACACACATACACACACACATACACATATATATGTGAAACATATACACAGAGTATGTATCATGTATATATACATATATGTGTGTATACACATGCACACACACACACACACACACATATATACATATAATCCAACGAAACAAAGAAATATCATCTGAAGAAGTAACAGCAGCCCAAGTCAAGCAAATGGGCCCTTGAAGCTAAGGCTAGGAACACGGAGCGTAGCATGAAGCTCACACCTCAGCCAGACTCGTCTTCCTAGAACATCACATCTACCACACTTCAGCTCAGAAGTATCCAGTGGCTCCTCGCTGCATATAGGGCAAAGTAGGAAGCGTGCTGATTTAGAGTCGAGGACCCGGGTTTAAATCCTGGCTCTGCTACTCACGTTGTAGGTCACTCTTTTTGGGCCTCAGTTTAAACTAGATGACCTTTGAGGTCCCTTCCATCTCTAAATCTACAGTCCTACGAGCCTAAACTGCTCTGGAAATCTGATTCTAGTGTCTCTCTCCAACTTTGTCTCCTATTTAACTTCAGCTAAATCTCTGCTCAGGCTGGCCTAGTCCCCTTACTGCCCCCCCGTGTGTTCCATGTTCCTGCGTCCTGCCCCCCTCCTCCACCCCAGACCTTTACATATCTTCTGCCTCCCAATCTACAGGAGCTTGCTCCTCTATTCCATGTCAGGTATTGTGGAAATACGCCATTGTCTCCGTGTTCTCATTGATGTATTTGCTCCAACAGCACAACACATAGCCTATCCGTGCTACTCGTTCTTTGCAGTTTTGTCTCTTATTAGAAGCTAGGTAGAGCAGTGGATAGAGAATTGGGTCTGGGATCAGGAAGATTTGGCTTCAGATACTTCCTAGCAATGTGACCCTGGGCAAGTCACTTACCCCTGTCTGTTTCCTCAGTTGTGAAGTGGGTATAACAATAGCATCTGCCATACAGGGCTGTTGAGAGAATATTTGTAAACCACTTGGCACAATTACTAGCACATAATAGGTGCTTAATAAATGCTTATTCCTTCCCCTTTATGTCCTCCTACAAGTTTGCTACAGGGGTCCTCCCAAGGTTCCTGGGGAGGTAAGGAGGGGAAGACATCTTTTCTTTTGACCTCATGAGGATACCAATGGAACACTCTACCTCACTCTTACCATATGATCAGCTCATCTTTTTCATGCACGCATGTCTTTGATAACATCTTTTACTCTACTTTTATCATTTCTTGTCCAGGATGTGTAGCTGCCTATTCACATCTGCCATATACTTCTTCACTGCCCTTTGGGTAACCTGAGTTTGAGTCCTTCAGAGTCAGTCATGTTTTATGATGTCTTTTTTGTGACTCTATCTCCATCTATCTAATGATAATACATGTAGTAGATACTCAGTGCCTCAAAAATATCTGTGATCTCACCAATTTGAGTGTTCCCTTCAATGGTGCTTGTTCGTGTCACACAGCTCTTGTCCATGTACTCCCCTGAGGTTACCACAGAGGGTCCAACCCAACGTGCACTCAATATCTCTGTGCCTCGGGCAATTCCTTTCAATTCTTCTACCAAATCATATTCCCTCTCAAGATCTCAGTCTTAGCCAGTGGAGGGAGTTCCCATAACAGGAGTTCCCTGTACTGATAAAATCACAGTGGCTTCACATGTTTTTACCTTTTGACCTTGGGCAAATCATTTCCCCTCTTGGGGGTCTCAATTTTTTTCTTCAGAAAGTGAGAAGATCAGACTAGATGGAACTCTAAGGTCCCTTCCTACTTAGTGCTTAGTTTCTACTTAGTTGCTCAATCACTTTCAGTGATGTCTGACTCTTCATGACCCCATATGGGGTTTTCTCGGGAAAGGTACTGGATTGGTTTGCCATTTCCTTCTCCAGCTCATTTTACAGATGAGGAAACTAAGGCAAACAAGGTTAAGTGACTTGCCCAGGGTCACACAGATAGTAAGTATCTGAGGCCAGATTTGAATTCATTTTTTCTTTTTTTTTTAATTATTGAAACTTAAATACACAATACGAAAAGAAAAAGAAATATATTATACGCTTAAATATTAAAACTTAAATATGAAGAAAAGAAAAAAAAAGCACATCAGGTGCACAGCAGACCATAAGAGAGAATTCAAAATATATAGCAATAAATTTCCATTTCAAGAAAGCCTATCTAATAAATACTACATGTTGTGTTAAGAGCTGTCCATCTTTGCTTCTTTGTTAGTTTTTTTTTGTTCTCTGCTGTGTACTTTTTTGGGTTTTTTGGGGGGGGGCTAGGCAATGGGGTTAAGTGACTTGCCCAAGGTCACACAGCTAGCAAGTGTTATGTGTCTGAGGCCGAATTTGAACTCAGGTCCTCCTGACTCCAGCGCCAGTGCTCCATTCACTGTACCACCCAGCTGCCCTTTGCTGTATACTTTTTACTTTGTTCTTTTTCCCCCCTTCCTTCCCATGCCCCCAGATTTGAATTCATGAAGAGGAATCTTCCTGACTCCAGGCCCAGTACTCTATCCACTGAGCCACTAGCTGCCTCCTACCTATGTGGACATTCTATTTTGTACAAGATTGGTTTAGAAAACAGTGATCTTGTGAAAATATGTTTAATAGACAAGTATATGTAGAGCCTACATCAGATTGCATGCCATCTTGGGGAAGGAGACCGGGAGGGAGGGAGAGAAAATTTCAAACTCAAAAGCTTATGGAAGTGAATGTTGAAACCTAAAAATAAATTAAGAGAAAAAAAAGAAAATAGTGATCTCAAAAACTCATGAACAGGCAAACCTGCCTTAGGGTCTTCTTGAATTGCTATAGTTTTTGGTTTTGTTTGTAATCATCATTAAAGGGCTACTTTATTGGTGATAAGCCTGTCCATATCTACTCAATCTGGTCCTCATATGTTAAACATCAAGTCCATTGCTAGTCTTTACTAGGAGTTATTCCAGCTAGGCACTGGAAGAATACTTCAGTAGGGGCTATTTAATGCATCATAAAAGAATATGCTGCTGCCTGACATTAGGGAAATTGCCACCTAGTCCCCAGGCTCTAGACCCCCATTCCCTAGTAGAGAATCATAAGGACAAACCTAAAAGGGACCTTTGAGGTCATCTAGTCCAATCCTCTCATTTTAGAGATGAGGAATTGAAGACCCAGAGAAGCTAAGAGATATGCCCAGCATCACACAGGTAGTCTGTAGAAGAGAAAAGATTCAAACCAAGGTCTTTGGACTCCTCTGACTCCCAGTTGAGCATTCTTTCCTCTGTGCTGTCTCCCAAAGAGAAAAGGCAGAGGGGTTAAGATGTCCACTGGGGATAGAGCCATACCTTAACGCGACAATGTCTCTGAGCATTCTAACAATCATAACCCCTTCCTCCCCCACAAGGCACATCATAACTTATACTGTGTCTGGGTTTATTTACAGAACAGGAAAGATTTCCCTGCTTCCCCCTCCTTCTCTGAGAGAAATCTGCATCCCTCTTTGAGGGAAACCTTTATTTTTAAAAAATACCCATTGGAAATCACTTAATCCCAACAGGAGGCAGCTGCTCAGAGAGGGGAACCCTTTTCCTTTGGGGCTCCCCCTGCCCAGGCAGAAGAGCCTCCATTATCAGGTGATGATGGAGTCACTGGGAAGCTAGTTGTCATGGTACCATGGAGACAAGAACTGAGAGAATAGTATAGCAGGTGAAGGGCCTCATATGGCACTCTCTGACAATGCAGTCTCTGCATTTTTACATTTCCAGTTTTCCAGGGAGTATTTATAATAGCTGCAATGAAAGGCTTAAAGAAAAAAAAAAAGGAGAATGAGGAATGTCCCCACTGACATTCATCTTATTGCTGAGTGAAATGCTCAGAAAAAAAAAAAAGCTGTGCCCAATAACTCTTCTCTATTCTCTGCCTGTCTGTACGCTCAAGGCTGGAACAAATCTCAGCACACAGAGTGAGAGTTCCCTGGGTAGCAAAAGCTAATTCTCCACTGTCCATTCATTTCCTCTCCATTTATGATCTATTTAAGAGGATTATAGTATCATAGATTTCAAGTTGGAAGTGACCTCAGTGGCTATGAAGTTCAACCTCTCCTTTTTTACAGATGAGGAAACTGAGGCACAAAATGCTCAAGTGGCTGGCCCAAGGTTACACACACAGCTACTAAGTGTCTGAGATGAAAATTACCTCAGAGCTCATAGTCTAACCCCTCTCCCCAGTTTTATAAATGAGAAAATTGAGGCTCAGACAGTGATAATCCTACTGCAAACATCTCCAGTACTGTTTCCTTTTATAAATTATTACGGTACTTAAAACAAGATGGAAGTATAAACTATATTCAAAAGGAACTTTTTCAGTCACACTGAAATCCTGGTCCTCCGACTCCAAATCCAGCACTGCTCCTTCATGTTCCCCTAACTTGTCCTCTGTCCCCAGTGAAATTTATCATCCCTCATGTAGAAAGTTAATCCTGTTAACTCATTGTCACTATGGCAGACATTTTGATACTTTCATCAGGAATACTTGAAAATTCTCTTTTGCATTAAGCATCCATTTTTTTCCACTAAGATTATGCTCAGTGGCATAGTGGATAGAGGCTTGGAACGATGAAGACTTATCTTCCCGAGTTCAAATCTTGCCTCAGACACTTACCAGCTGTGTGACTCTGGGAAAATCACTTAACCCTGTTTGCCTCAGTTTCTTCATCTGTTAAATGATCTGAAGATGGAAATGGCAAGCCATTCTAGTATCTTTGCTTAAAAAAAATTGGGGCCACAAAGAGTTAGACGCAACTCAGCAACAAGAAGATTATGTTCGACTTTGCCTGGTAAATTATTCTTACTTGTAAATCTCTTTCTTGGGGGGTTGGAAGGGGAGAGAATAAGAAGGGGAAAGGATCTAGAACAGGAGTGGGTAACCTGTGGCTTTGAGGCCACATGTGGCCCTCTAGGTCCTCAAGTGCAACCCTTTGACTGAATCCAAACGTCATAGAACAAATCCCCTTAATAAAAGGATTTGTTGTGTGAAACTTGGACTCAGTCAAAAGGCCACACCCAAGGACCTGGAAGACCATGTGTGGCCTCCAGGCTGCAGGTTCTCCACCCCTGATCTAGAATATTATATTCCAAGCTCTCCTCTTCTTTACAGTGATAGCTACCAGGTCTTTCATCATCTTAACTGTGGCTCCCTGGTACTTTGAACTCTTTCTTGTGGCTACTTGCAATATTTTTTTTTCTTTGACCCAGAAGTTCTGGCTTTTGGGCTATGACATCATAGCCAAAAGTTTTCATTTTGAGGTTTCTCTCAGGAGGTGACCAGTATATTCTATTTTCACTTTTCCCTCTGGTTCTAATAGGTTTTGGCAGTTTTCATTTACAATTTCTTGAAATATAGCATCTAGGCTTTTTTTTTTTAATTAGAATTTTCAGGTAGTCTGATGACTCTTAGATTATCTCCTCTTGACCTTTTTTCCAGGTCACTTATTTTTCATAGATGATACATTGCATTTTATTTTTTCAGTATTTTAATTTTTTTATTATTTCTTATTGTCTCATATAATTACTAATCTCTGTCTGATCCACTCTAATCTTTAAGCAGTCTATTACTTGAGTTAGGTTTTGGAGGCCACTAGGTGACACATTAGATAGAGCACTGGGCCTGGAGACAAGAAGACCTGAGTTCAAATCTGGCCTCAGACACTTACTAGCTGTGTGACCCTTGACAATTCACTTAACCTCTGTTTGCCTCAGTTTCCTCATCTGTAAAATGGGAATAATAATAATAACATTTACCTCCCAGGGTTGTTGTGAGGATCAAATGAGATGATAATTGTAAAGTGTTTAAGAAAGTGCTTGGTACATAGTAGGCACTATGTAAACACTGATGATGATGATGATGATGCCCTTCCTATACTGACCTGTCAATTCTCCCTCCAATTCTTTCCTCCAGAGCTCTCATTTCATTTATATTATCAGTTAATTTTTTTTAATCCATGCTTCATGCCTTCCAGGAATTTCAGTTTTTTGGTAAATCTGATTTTCTTTGAGATTCTGCTTGTAGAACATGGGGAGATATTATCTTCTTAGTTTGTGTTTTGAGTATCTCTGATTCTATATTTCTTTCTCATTATTGTTTTCTTATATATATATATATATATATTCATATTTGAAACCTATTCTGGAACTGAAACTTTATGATGGGAAAGAATGAGGTCTTCTTTGGTACTGCTTTTTATTATCTGGGGTCTGGCAAATGAAGGCCAGTCTGCTACCAGAGGCAAGCTGACCCAATGCACATCCTAATCATTGTCCTCCTGCTTTAAGCTCCACAGGTTTCTCTTCTCCATGGGGTCAAAGCCACATAGTTGTAGACTCCAGGTATTATCTTTAGCTAGTCCCTGGTCTGGGGTCTCTTCTGCCTGAACCCAGTACACTGCTTCAGGCTCAAGGCTTCTTTCACTTACCTTTGGTCTAAATGCTGGAAAACTTATGTAACAAACCAGGCTCTTCTGCCTAGACCTGTTCCCTAAAGCTCATAGACTTTTGGCTCTCTCTTTTGTAGGACCTTGCCTGGGAAAATGTACATACTGTAGTTTCTCCTTGGATTTATTGATCATTTCATTTTTTAAAAAATTCTTACTGGAAAGAACTGGGCTATACTGCTTCCACTCAATATGCCATCTCACTGCTAGGGGCACTTGCTTAGGAAGAATTTTCACAACAGTGGTAACAGATTACACTAAGTCATTCGTACTTTTTGTTCTGATTGAACATAAGACCAAAGGTAGATATTTTTGAGATGACTAGCAAAGGTTATGTGTGCAGTCTGTGATCCTGGATCAGAGTAAAGTTAATAGGCAGCATAAAAATCAGTTCTATATCTTCGGCCTCATTAGCATGGCTCTGTAGCCTACAGAGCTAACTGGGCCTGGTAGACTAACCTGAATATAAAGATCTTTTAATAGACTATTTCATGAATTTCAAGGCAAAGTGTATCATAAGGCAAAGGAGTTATGTCACCACCTTCAAATATGTCATAGTTGTCATCAGACGGTCCTCTCCCAAGTGCTTTTTTTTTTTTTTTAACCTAAGTTGATTCTGTTCCTTTGAGGAGAGATACTGATGGTGGCATTAAGAATGGGAAATCCCTGAAGAAAAAGTTTCTTTTTATGTAAATACTCTTTAGGAAGCAATCAAATGGGAGGGGGAAAAGAATCTTTTTATCAGATATCCCTGATAAGGATTGGAATCTAAGAGATATAAAGCACTAAGACTTTTGGAAAACACTGCATAGACAATTAACAAAAACATAGAAGACCATTCCGCAAAATTCTAACTCCCCCATAGTAAGTACTCAAAAGATAGGAACAAACAGTTATCAAAAGCACATTTGCAATCTATTAAGTTACATAAAAAATTCTCCAAAACACTAATAATAAGAAATATAAATCAAAACAACCCTGAGGTTATACTTCACACCTAGCAAATTCACAAAAATGGAGAAAGATGGAAATAATGTTGCAGGAGGTATGGAAAATAAGCACACTGATGCATTATTGGTAGCGCTATGAGTTAGTATAACCATTCTGGAAAGCAATTTGGAATTATGCAAATCAAATGACTAAGAAGTCTATACCCTTTGACCCACAGATTTCCCCTACTGGGTATTTGCCGCAAAGAGGTAATTGACAAAAGGAAAGGCTCTGTTTACACCAAAATATTTATACTAACACTTCTTGTGGTAGCAAAGAGTCCATCTTGTTTTAACAAAGTAGATGCCTGTCGTTAATGGAATGGCTAAACAAATTGTGGTACATGATTGTAATGGAATGTCACTATGCTTTAATGCTATGCTGACATGATGGATATAGAGAAGCATAGAAAGATTTATGTGAACTGATGCAAATATGACATACGCGTAGCCCTAAAAACAATACATACAATGGCTGCATCAGTGAAAGCTAAAATAACTATCACCAACAAAAAACTGAAGATGATTGCTGGGAAATTATAAAGAACAAGCTTGGCCCCAAAAAAGAGATAAAAGAAGACACTAACCCCTGCTTCTTTTCATAGGTTGGGGCTATGGGCTGGATTCAAGTGTATGGAACATTGCATCTAATGCCATATATTTTTAATGTATTTATTGACTTTGCTGATTTTTTTCTTTTCTTTTTTTCTTCTAAAAACATTTTTTTATTACAAGGGATGGCCTGGCAGGGAGATACAGGAGGAAATCAAAATGATGAAAAAGCAAAATATATCAATGAACTCTTTTTAAAAACAAATACCCTGGGACAATTAGGTGTTGCGGTGGATAGAGCACTGGTTCTGGAGTCAAGAGAACCTGAGTTCAAATCCAGCCTCAAACACTTACTAGTTGTGTGATCCTGGGCAAGTCACTTAGCCCCAATTGCCTCTAAAAAAAAAAATACCCTTCAACAAGCAATTTTTCTGAATTACTTGGCCACAGGGAAAGAAATGCAGCCTATACCCTGTTCTTTCATTGTCAGTTTGACTATGTAGAATAAGAAATCTCTTTCTTTCTACTAATATTTTCATCAATTTCTATCCAGTTCATCCCAAGCTCTTTGAAACATAATCTTGAGAACCATTACAATCCTGTTATATTGACTTTGTTTCTTTTTTAAAATTTTATTGATATTTTTATTAGCACATAATTTTTATTTCTAAAAATATTCCTCCCCCTCCTTCCCAAGGAGCTGTTCCCTACAATAAAGAACAAGTAAAAAAAAATGGGGGTGGGGGTCGGGTGGGGGTAGAGAGCATTTCAGTGAAGCTAAATGGCACATGAATTGAGTCTATTGATGTATACCCAAAGCAAAGAGGCAGATATATATATAATATATATCTACACTCACACACACATATGCATGTATGTATATCTGTGTTTATGTGTGTATGCATGTATATGTATGTATATTCCTTTTTCTCTTTCAGGGCCAAGCTTAGTCATCATAGGTTGTCCCCAAAGTCTTAGTGCAGTTTTAAGATTTAAGTTTGTTTTTAGCTTAAAACTACACTAAGAATTTTGTGATAATCCTGTATATTATTTTCCTAGTTCTGCTTTGCATTGGTTTTTCCAAGTCTTCCCATGCTTCTCTGTATTCTTCACATTTATTGCTTTTTTAGGGTGATTATTCCATTACAATGATATGCCACAATGTGTTTAGTCATTCCTCAATCAATAAGGTATATTGACTCTCTGAAACTCAAGCCTTACCCAGTGGGATTCACCTAGAGCATAAATTCTGAGGTTGTCTTATAGATTTATAACTAAAATACTAGATCATACTGCAGGAAAACAAAAGATCATCCTATTCAACCCTCTCATTTCAAAGATGAAGAAACTGAGGCCCAGAGAAGAGTGAATGGCTTATTCAGACTCCTACACTGAGTTAATAGTACAGTTGGAACTCAAACCAACTTTCGTTATTCCTAGCCAGTGGTTCTTTGGGTCTTATACACCTATTCAACTATACTACCCACCCTCCCCCATTTCAAATGGAGTTGTTTTCACTGTATTTGTCTCATAAGAGGATTCTGATAGAAAGCTTTCTTTCTCAGAATTTAAGAATTATTTGTGTAGTATTAGTACTAATTTTTTATAAGTTTGATAGAAAGTTTGTGTAAATCTATCAAGAGAAGAAGTTTTTATCTTTGGTAGCTTCCTTATAGCTATTTCTATTACTTTCTCTGATATTATGCTTCACTCTTGCCATATGACCCATCCATCTTTTTGCATTATACCATTCTTCATTGACATCTTTCCTAATTTTTTATGTGTTGCAGCTAGGGGTAGGCTGGTAAAATGTTTAATAACCAGCTCTCTTGAGGGGGGAGGGGAGGACTGGATCGGGGTAGGGAGGCAGAATGTACCAAAGTTACTCTTGTAATAATCCATCACTTCAAGTCTAGATAAGCGATAATAACAACAAAAATCAAGCCTCAATTTTTAGCCTTTACTGACTTCTGGAAATTTAACAATCATCCAGTTGGTCTGAGCTGGCTCCAATACGCTTCCCGCTTGCAACCTGCTGCCACCCACCATACTGGCTGACACTCACCATTGCCCTCTAGGTGTTGAAGCATTATCTGCCAGCACCACCAAACAACTGAGGACAAACTACAGCTAGGGAGATGGGGAGCAGTTACCGAAGGCAACACAATCCCAAGCACCGTCTTAGCAGATGGGCATGGCCCACTGGCCAAGCCCAGGCAGGATTCTCATTAAGTATTACTAGTGGTGCCTAAAACACCCCCATGGGTACATTGGCTCTGAAGAGCAAGGAAATGAAGCAAACTACAGCAGCACTGCTGCAGAATGAAAGTTAAAAAGCTAAAATTGAGCTCATCACTTACCAGCTGAAAAGACACCAGCTTGCAGTATTAAAAATGTAACAGCATGTTTGACATTGGAGGACGCTTCATCAGCAACAAAATACACGTGAGCCACTATTCCCAAATTCCCATCTGAGTTGAAGCCAGTGATTTGTTTTATTTTTCCCCCTGTTCTTATAGCTTCCCAACTTTGGAGGGATTAATTGAGATAGGGAAAGCTATGCAAGATCAGACTGCAATTCAAAGTTTTGCGCTCAGGTCATTTAATTTGGAAAGATATTGACTCTAAGGACAGAGGACTTGGGTTCAGTTCCACCTCTGCTCCTTAATGCCTGTGTGACCTTGGGTAAGTCATTTAACCTCCCTGGGTCTCAGTTTCCTCATCTGTAAAATGAAAGGATTGGCATAGATGACGTGTAAAGGCCCTTCCTGTTCTGGGTCTATGTTTTTATGCTGGACTGGCCTTTTAATGTAAGTGAAAGCCTATAACAAACTTTTCCTTTCTAGTCTCACAGGGTACCTCATTTCCACATTTTTTTTTTTTTTTTTGGTGAGGCAACTGAGGTTAAGTGACTTGCCCAGGGTCACACAGCTAATGAGTGTTATGTGTTTGAGGCCGGATTTGAACTCGGGTCCTCCTGACTCAAGGGCCAGTGCTCTATCCACTGCGCCACCTAGCTGCCCCTCCACATTTTTCTAATGCACTTATATGAAATTGTAAGTCATAGCTTTCTGTTGGTGGTATCTCATCCCTATAATCTAGGCTATAATCTCTCTGTGGACAGGGACCACTTATAGCTTTATATCTCTCCTAGACTAAATAAATCAAACCTTTTGCAGGGATAGGGAACTTGCTGCCTGGAGGCCACATGGCCTTCTAGGTCCTTGGGTGAGGCCTTTTGACTGAGTCCAAGTTTTACAGAACAAATCCTTTTATTAAGGGGATTTGTTCTGTGAAGTTTGGATTCAGTCAAAGGGCCACACTTGAGGACCTATGTAACCTCAAGGCCTCAGGTTCTCCTTAATGCATACTATTTATTATCGGTCTTTGTATACATATCTTTGAAGCTGGATTGTAGAGATAGATTTAAATAATAATAATAATAAATTGGTATCAGAAGAACATTCGGGAACATTGGCTCATGTGGTATTTTGCTGCTTAGAAAAAAAATGCATTTACAGCATTGTTGCCTTAAGTGAGGCAGGGACACTGAGAGATTAAGCTTCTTGCCCAATGTGACACAACCAATGTTTCTCAGAAGTGGCTGTTGGGGGCAGCTAGATGGCGCAGTGCATAGAGCACCGGCCCTGGAGGACCTGAGTTCAAATCCAGCCTCAGACACATAACACTTACTAGCTATGTGACTCTGGGCAAGTCACTTAACCCCAATTGTTTCACCAAAAAAAAAAAAGAAGAAGAAGAAGTGGCTCTTGAAGTCATGTCTTCCTGACCCTAAAGTCAGTCTTTAATACATCATCCCATGCTTCCACACTTAAACAGCTGTCTTAAACTCTAGGTTACAGAGAAGGTTTCATTCAGCATTGGCAGGAGGAGTTTCCTCTTACAGGAATTCCCTAGACCAATGAAATCACAGGTCTAGTAAAAACCAATTAATTTATTATGCATAGATGAGCTCATCAATGAAGTTCTAAACTCTAGTTGGCAGTACCCCATCTTAATTGTCTTCTCTGTCCCAAACAATGCCTATTGCTGTCATGTCTATTCAATAAATACTTAATGAACAAATAAATAAATGGCTAGTCTATTCCAAATGGTCCACAATGGGGTGGACCCTTCTATCAGAATTAAGAAATACCACATCAGGGACAGCTCCATAACCCATGCAGCACAAGATTCTGGATGGAGTAGTATAGAGACAGCCAAATCACCTATGACTCCTTGCATACTCCATCACAGAACCTTACCAGTCTTTCTCAACTGTAGTCTAGCTGCTCCACTTAGTCTATAAGAATTTGAAATCACCAGCTGTAGTTTTAGACTAGAGCCTGTGAACAATGATGTGTGTGTGTGTGCGCACATGTGCATGTGCATTTCCAAAATAAATCTAATAATAAAATGACAGGCATAAGCAGAGGGCACAAGCAGAGCTATAGAGACAGCTCAGCCTGCCTATGTAACCATCACATAAAGCAGCCATTAAATGACCAGGCAGATGGGGTTTAAAGTTGCAATGCCTGATACTGCCCCCTTTTCCTCCAATATCAGGTACTACTATAAGAAGATGAACCACATAGACTGGGGTCCAAAGAAAGGCTCCATTTCCAGTAACGCTAGGGCAGCTTTCAGTTGCTAGTGAGACATACCAGACCTTTCATGTTACCATTTAGCCTACCCTAATTTTCTCATCTATTTTTTTCCCATTAATATTTTCCTATTTCAACTTTATATGATTTTTAGCTTTAGGTCCTTGGAAAGTTATTAATTGGTTATTTCCTAACTCTTCACCTCTGCATTCTTTAAATGCAGTTATTTTCTGGTACCTTGGTAACTATATTCATTCATTCATTCATTCAAAGGCAATGCAGCGTGATGGAAAAGGCACTTGTGATTGGGGTGAAGGGGGCAGAACAATGGGACCTGAGTTCTACTAAATAGTATCTGGGTTATGTTGAACAAGGTATTTCACTCTTCTAGGCCTTGGCTTCCTCATTGGTAAAATGCAGTATAAACACTATGCAAGGCATTGTACTAAGTGCTATGAAGAAGACAGAGATGAACAATAAATCTCTGTTCAATCATTTTCAGTCATGTCCAACTCTTTGCGACCCCATTTGGGGTTTTCTTGGCAAAGATACTGAAGCAGTTTCTCATTTCTTTCTCCAGCTCATTTTACAGATGAGGAAACTGAGGCAAACAGGATTAAGAGACTTGCCCAGGGTCACATAACTATTAAATGTCTGAGGCAGGATTGAATTCAGGTCCTGCAGACTCCAGGGCCGGCACTCTATCCACTGGGCCACCTAGCTGAATAATAAATACATGGTCCCCATCCTCAAGAAATTAGCAATCTAGGGATCCACAGGATTATCAATACAGAATGAACCTCCAAAGACATTAAGTCTTTCACTCAATAAAATATAAGGTCTTTGTCAGGGTAAGGGGTGGGGAGGTGACTGTTTTGTTTTTGTCATTGTATTCCCAGCACGTAGCAGAGTCCCTGGAATAGAAAAGGGGGTTAATTAACACTCCTTGAATGGCATTATATAGAAGCAGAGAGAATATATATATATATAATATATATATACACACACATATGTATAT
The DNA here is from genome assembly GCF_900497805.2 of Vombatus ursinus. NCBI lineage: Eukaryota > Metazoa > Chordata > Mammalia > Diprotodontia > Vombatidae > Vombatus > Vombatus ursinus. The sequence goes on from NW_020954641.1 coordinate 34,691,852, forward strand.
TTGAATACATACATATACATATAAACACATACATATATAAAACATTCATATACATATGTTTACTGTAAATTGGATAAAAAATCTGAAGGCCAGAAGAATCTTTTTTTTGCCAAGGAAAGGATCCTTGGAAGTAATACTAGTTCTCATTTGTATTAAAAATCCATTGTCCTAGCACTTAGAGACAATTTTGCCACACAATCCCCAACTCAGTAGCATAGGCTCAAGTTGTGGAAGTGAGGAGGTGGAAATAACATAGAACACATGTTTTATGCTCTGTCTACTTTCTACCAGCTGGGTCCCAAAGCTTCCTTTTATTCTGATAGTATAACAAAAATCTCACTTATTCAGACCAACCAGAAAGGGATTGGGACAAGCTCCCTTTGAATGATTGTAAAACCTGTATTATAGACTATTTTCCCAAAAAATGCAATTTGTTATTTCCAAATATATTAAGAAACTTGACCTAGAGGTCAACAAAGTGTTGCCTAGTAGAGAAGCCATAGTATACAAGGGGAACTGTTTTAATGACACAAGAATGGTTTGTAATGAATGGACACTTGTAAAATGCTTGCAAACAGGGTATAAACTAGAAGCATCCCCCTCTATCCCCAGTCTGCTTCACAGCATTCTTCACTGCTAGTTCACTGATAGAATTTTTGCCATGGTCAGACATAGAAAGGCCATGCTTGATTCTTGAACAACACATTTAAATCAGAAGGTAGCTTGTGGGGAAAGTGCTAGACGAAGAATCAGAAAACTGTGATTTTGTTCCTTCGTCAGCCGCTCAAGTTGCTATGAGATTTTGAGCAGGTCACTTAACTTCTGAGTTCCATTATCTATAAAATGACATCATATACAGAATCCCTGCCTTCACCCCAATTCAGCCTCACCCTCAGGAGCTCCACAGAGGCGTCATTGTAAGGTAATAGAAACATCCCCAAGCCCCCAAGTCAGTCAGCTAACAAGTAAGGCAAAAATAGTCCTTGCCCTCAAGGAGCTCACATCAAAATGGAGGAAATAACATGTAAATAACATGGTATATTCAAGATACATCCATTGTAAGTAGAAGGTAATCTCAGAGAGAAAGGCACTCACAACTGGGAAGGACCAGAAAAGGCCCCCTGCTGAAGGTGGGATTTGAGCTGAGTCTTGGTGGAAGCTAAGGAATCTAAGAAGCAGAGGGAAAAAGGGGCAGCCAGGACAAAGGCAGGGCATTGAGCAAGAACAACTAGTAAGCCTAGCACATGTGGATGGAGAGTAAAGGGTAAGAAAATAGGAAAGATAGAAAGGAGCCAGGTTATGAAGGGCTTACAATGCCAAGTAAAGGCCTTTATATTAGATCTTGGAGGTAACGAGGAGCAACTGGAGTTTATTAAATGGGGAAACATGGTCAAACTTTAGGAAAATCACCTTGGTAGAAGAAGGGAAGAGGGATTGGAGTGGGGAAAGATGTGAGGCACAGAGACCAACCAGAAAGCTATTGCAATTGTTCAGTTGAGAGGCAGAGGGGTTTAGAGTAGTGGCTATGTGAGTGGAGAGAAGGAGGTACATATGAGAGATGTTGGGAAGGCAGAAATGAGAAGATTTGACAATGGACTGGATTGTGGGATGAGTGACAGTGAGAAGCTGAGGATGAAGTTTGGGATTTTGAGCCTTGGGGCCTTCATCAGTCATAAGAAAGTTCAGAAGATAAAAAAGGATTTGGGAAGGAGAGGGGAGGGAATGATGAATTATGTTTTGAACATGTTGAGTTTAAGATGCCTATGGGACATCTAGTGTAAGATTTCCAAAAAGGTAGTTGGTGTTTCAGTACTCTATCTCAAGAGCAAGACTAGAGTTCAATATATAATCTGGAATTCATCTGAAGAGATGATAATTGAATCTGTGAAAGCTAATGAGATCACCAAATTGAAATGGTATAATAGGAGAAGAGAAGGGGACCCAAACCAAGGTCTTGGAGAATATCCATGGTGAGTGGGTATGACATGGATGAAGAACTAGCAAAGAAGACAGGAATGGATAGGTAGGAAGAGAACCACAACCAGTGACATAAATACTCAGAAAGGGAAAAGTATCAGGAGGAGGTGATCAACAGTGTCAAATGCTGCAAAAAGAGTCAAAAAGGTCATTAGATTTGATGATTAAGAGATCACTATTAACTTTGAAGAAAGCAGTTTCAATTGAAGGATGAGGTTCAAAGCTAGATTGCATTTACTCACAAACAAAAAGAGACCTATAGGATTATAGGTAGTGCGGATAATAAGATCAAGTAAGGAGGGAAATGGATGAGTTTGTAGGCAGCAGGAGAGGAACCAGTAAATAGAAGAAGATTAAAGATTAGTGAATGAGGATGATACTAGAAGCAATCTTCTAGAGAAAGTAGGAAGGGATGAGATCAAGGACTGACCTTGGTAAGGAAAAAGGCCACCTTACTGAGGAAGCTATCTAAGGCATGTGAGATGAGAGGAGGGAACTCTAATATAGATACATAGATATAGCTATAAATAGATATCACCTTAGTTTTTTTTTCAGTGAAATATGAGACAAGAGCCTCAATTGAGAGGGTGATAGAAGGAGTGATTTGGGAGACTTGAGGAGGGATGAGAAGGTTTAAAATAGCTGCTGTAGAGAGTGAGATAATGAAGCAATTAAGGAGAAGTAAAAATCATTGCCTTATTACACTGAGAGTCCAGCTGAGATTAGGTAACATAAATTTGTAGTAGACCTCATCAGCACAGTTTTATTATTTCCTCTAGCTCTGTCCAGCAGTATATAAATGGGAAAGAAGATGGATGGTAGGAGTAATCCATGGTTGGGGTTTGGCAGAGCATCATCAGTAATAGAACAGTTGGATGAGGACTTCAAGTGTAGATAGAGTATAAAATTGAGTTGGTTCACCCAAGGGTCAAGATAAGGAAGGAAGAATAGTGTAGGAAGGATGGGAGATGCTGCCACTCCCAGGCTGCTGTGCCTAGCTGCATATTGGTGACTGTTAGCTAGTAGTTGGTGGTGGTGTTGAGGAAGGTGGTCCTCTTCTCCACAATGATTCCTCTCTTCAATAATGGCTGGGGAGAGAGTGCTATTCCCAAGGCTCTTGGGTCTGTGTCCCGACACCTAGCTGTCATTTAAATGCTTGTTGATTGGTTGCTTACTTAGCTTTCTATTCAATCCCATGCAACATAATTACTAAGTGCCTACTATGTGCAAGTCCTTGTGCTAGTAAGTGCTATAGGAGCTATAGATATAGACAAAGTCTCTGTCCCCATGGAGTTTATAGAGAGATGAGATATGGTATAGCCCAATCAGTTGCATCTGAACAGCAACGCGATTGAATTTATCACAACAAAATCGAAACTACTGGACTTGAGCAGACAATTAGAGATTTTGTTGTTCATTCCCCCAACAGTCATCCTGATGATCGGTGGGTCCCACTGTGCTAGCTAATTCATAGCTGCTGATGATGCAAAATCCTCAGGGGAAGTCATTTATGGAATCAGAATCAAAGCATGTGCTCCCTCTCTAATCCTTCTCCTTTCTTAGGATGAATGCAAGCTTGGACTCATCCAGACCCTTCCCCCCGCCATCCCACCCTGAAAAGAAAACCTTCCCACTCCCATCTACAATACAGGGAATCTACAGCCACCCCCTTTCCTTATTACAAGTGTACATTAAGCTTTAAGGTTATTGTAGTACATTTTTGTGTAGTCAACCTCCCAGGGGCCTCTGAAACCCAACTTAACTTCATCTCTTCTTAGCACTAACCACAAGTCAAGTCTTCTACCATCACCCTCCTCTCCTTTATTGCTTATTTATTCTCCTTTCACGGGGAAGTCCCAGATAACCATTCATCCCTAGAATGTTGCCATGCTTCTTGCTAAGAAAGGGGTGGAGATGGAAAGGAAATACAGTCCTTTTCAGCTGTGGGGTACAAGAGCTAGTCTAGAAACACCTTTCAGGCAGCCAGTAAACACTTATTAAGCACCTGTTATGTGCCAGGCAGGAAATGAAGAGATGGCTGACCTGGGCTCCCTCCTTAAATGGAGATTCTTGGAGGAAAGGAAACTTCTCCAGCTAGAGGGAGGGAGGGGTCCCAAGGGTAGAGGGTACTGATGAGGTGTGGGTCTCAGGGCTGAAATGATCTTACAGGATCACCAGCCTGGAAACCTGGACTATCTCTGCTCTTATAAGTCTGCTGCTGGCAGCCTCTAAAGGAAGGAGAAGATGGTGCCCTCTCAAGGGTTATTAGCAAGAGCTGTTGCCTTTCTGCTCCACAGAATAATTACCCAGCCTTCTTAAATATGGTGGTACCAGGTTCTGAAGGATAGGATAGGAGAAAGGAAGGTATTCCTCAGAGAAAATACAGAGAGATGGGAAAGGATGAGACCTATTCAGGGAACATTAAGTACATATTTGGTTGGAGTGGAATGTTCAGAAAGATGAGTTGTTGGAGATGAGGCTTAAAAGAAAGGTGAGTGCCAAGTTCTGCAGGGCTTTGAATGCCAAACTAAGGAATTTGAATGACTTTTGGAGCAAGGCTGCAACTATGAAAACAACATCTTGGGAAGGCTAGTCTAGTGTGGGTGTGCAGAAGAATTGTGTGGGGAAAGAATGGAGACAGAGAACAATGAGAAGTTCATGGTCCAGGTGTAGTGATAAAGGCTGAACTAGGGTGATGACAGAAGAGACATTACCAAGGAAGAACTGATAAGATTAATTAGATGTGATGAGAGGAGAAAGAGTCAAAGATGACTCCAAAGTTTTGAACCTGGCTAACTGGAAGACTCATAGAATTAACAGAAATAGGATATAATAAAAAGTCAGAAGGGAGGATGAGCTGGGGTAGAGGGTGGAGAGGAAGAGCAGTTTGATTTAGATGGCTTGAGTTTGAGGTAGCAGCAGAATATCCAAGTGGACAGGAACCTGTGAGAGATGTCAAGGCTAAAGCTTGGAAGTTTCAATACTAGTCTTCTCTTTAAAAAAAAATTCTTAACTTTTATTGCTGTCTTTTATTTCTAAGCCACCTTCATATCCAACTATATATCCTTACCCTCTTTACCACCCAATCAGCCACCACCTGTAATAAATAATCAGAATAAAATAGGGGGAAATGAAGTTCAGCAAAACTAACCAATACATCAACTAAGACTGACAGTATATGCAGAGTTCTATATCCATAATCTCCCACCTATGTAACTGAAGGGAGAGAAATGAATTCTTTCAGTTTTCTCTGAAGCCAAGCTTGAATACCTGTTCTGTTCAGCAGTTTATAATGACTAAGAGATAAATTTAATGCTATATTTAGGAAAAAATAATCAGAGGAAGACTTTTCTAAAGAGCTCCCCATTAGAGGTGCCTGCTGATGAAAGCAAAACTGTTGGCCTTTGGGTTGGGTTTTCATCCCCTCCTGCCTTCGAAAGAAGAAATAGAAGTCAGGCACTACTTCAAGTTAAATCACAACATTATTAAAAGTCCTTTGATGACTTGAACTTACCAAGTGCCTACAAATAGATAGTCCTTGTTAGTCTAGTAGACTGAACATCTTAAGACTCTATCTGGTGACTTGAGCTGAGAGAAATGTGATAAGCCTCATAAAGTCATGTCACTTCTTAGTTCAAAAATCTTCAATGGTTCTTGACTACCTACTAAGCAAGGTTCAAAGGCCTTTGCCTGGCATTCAAAACTCTTTAAAATTTGTTGCCACCCAATAAAGAGAGAGAGAGGGGAGGGGGAAGGGAAAGAGAGGGAGAGGGAAGGAGAGGGAGGGAAGGGGGAAAGGGGGAAGAGGAAGAGAGAGAGAGAGCTCCCCATTGCCTTAGTTTCCCAGATTGTTTTAATGTAGTGAATTCTTTGTCTTTAATGGAGGGCCACCAAACAGAGTGGCTTCATTTGATGGATGACATCAATGAAGGGAAAACTCCGAATGACATCAGCTCTCCAAGTTGTTCCTCCTGGGTTTTGTGAGGCCCAGCCTGGCTTTTGGATTTCTCCTGTACCTAGCCCTGGTTCAGAGCTATTTAATTGGAATACCTTCACTTTAGCTTGTGCTCTTCCTTTGCAGTTTTTGAGGAGCCAGAAGATCCAAGCAACAGGTCATTTTTTTCTGAAATCATCTCTTCAATTTCTGATGTGAAGTTCAGTCATAGCGGAAGGTATATCATGACCAGGGATTATCTGACCGTCAAAGTCTGGGACCTCAACATGGAAAATCGGCCCATTGAGACTTACCAGGTACAGTACTGGGTCAGTCACCCAGGGACAGGATGAGCCCTCACTAGCTAGATAGCTCATGATACAAGAGAAGTATGACATGTACTCCTTGTCCTCAAGGAGCTTACAATCTAGACTTCCAAGTTGTTCCATGTGTCTAAGGCCATATGTAATTGACTGCTATATTATGTGGACCTCCTATAATGCCTGAGGGTTTCCTAGAGGGTCACTGTAAACTGTAGGAGCAAAGGGTGGTCTCATGGAGGGAAGTGGGTGTTGACTTGAGCTTGGTGGGATTTGAAGAGGGTAGGAAGGCATTCTGGGAAGGGCATTGAAGGTAAGTAAAGGTGCAGAGATGAGATGGGCATGGTGTATGCCCTGATATTTGGAACAAGAGGCATTTCTAGAGTCTTATGAACTAGGTGGAAAAGATAAAGAAAAATTATATAAGAGAAATGGGAAAAAGGGGGAAACGTGAAACAATAGGGAATAAAGCAAGGTAAAAACGTGCGCACGCTGCACGCGCACACACACACACAGGCCCTGGAGTCAGCCATATAGCATACACTACTTAACAATTGCTTTTCTACTAGAGACAATAGGGTCATTGAGGATGGAGCACAATTCAAACTTTTCATCCTCTTCATACTAATGAGCATCAAAGAGCTCTCTAAGTGCTGCTCAGTTCAGGGAAATAAATGCCAAGTGCCTCTTAGGAATGAGTCCAGGACAGCGCCCAGCAGTTCTTAGGCTCTAGGACTGAAGGAGAGGGCAGGGAAGCCAAACGATCCATTATAGATATAAGCAGATGTGATCCTACGCTGCTAGAGACATCTCCACAGCCTTAGCAATTAGAGATTATAGCCATATTAATGAACTAAGTAGAATAGATGAAGGATAATCCTACAAGAGAACTGAGAATGATATCTAGGAAAAGAAACATTGAACAATAGAGGAGGAAGGAAGCTGCAGTTAGCAGGAAGCATGGTATGATAGACAGAGGACTAGAATACAAATCTGGAAGACCTGGGTTCATATTCTTTCTGAGAAACTTAAGCTGTATGATGGTGGGCAAGTCACTTAACCACTCAAACCCAGTTCTTCATCAATAAAACTGAGATTGATCTAGATCAGTAGTGTCAAACTCAAAATAGAAATGGAGCCTGCTAATCTATACATAAAGATCCCTGGGTGACATATTGACTTAGTTTAAAAATGTAATATTATCTATGTTTTTATTTCATTTTTATTCATTTTGTTAAATAGCTCCCAATTACATTTTAATCTAGTCCTGGCTACACTTACGAGGCCACATTTAGGCTATGGGTATGCTATCTCTGGCCTCTAAAGTCTTTTCCAGATCTAAATCTATGACACTATGAGGTTTAGAAGGCAGTGTGGAGTAATGGATAAATGCTCCATTTTCAATCAGGAAGACCTTGGTTCAAATCACTCTCTAGGTATCTGACCTTGGAAAGTCACTTAACTAACCTCTGGGGGCCTCAGTTTCTTCATCAATAAAAAAGAGAGTTGGATCAGATGACCTTGAATGTCCCTTCCAGCTTTTAATTCTTTAATCATGTGAGCCTAACACGACAAATACTTCTTCAGTGGGGCAGTGTGGCCACTATCCCAAGGAACCTCCCGAACACATTTCTGTCTTGGCACTGCTTCCTTCACAGGGCCACCTTTACTCTAGCTAAAAATATGCCTAGTTATAGGCCAACAGCCTGGAGCCAGAACAGCCTTAGGCACTGCCTTCCATCTTTCCAAGTACATAGACAAGCAGAGAGAAGATGAGCCATTTCCCAACCCCCACAGATAGTGGGGCTTCAAGTTTCTCCTTCACTGGGTCATTTTGACTAGTGCTAAGACTGTGAGGGAGGGACTTGGCCATTTTCTCCTATTCCATGGGGGAGGAAATGGGAAGCTGAGCATGTTCCTTAGCCAGTGAACTGTAGAGAGAGCTTGTGCCCTAGGGCACGGGTCAGAGTGTACCAAGTGCTCAACAGGGCTTGACCTTTAATTGCTCTGATTCCTTTTTATACAAGACTAATCTGAAGGGGAAAGGAGAAAATCCAGTGAACCTGCTTTAACGTGTTCCATGGTAGTTTTACTTTGGCCTTTTTTCCCCTATGTAACAGGCTGTAGAGTACAAGCCATTTGGAAACACTGGTCATTAAGTGTTAAGGACCCCACACTTCATTCACCATTTGGTCGTTAGGCAAACCTTAAGCAACTAAGCCCAAAGCATTGTGCTAGAGGAGATACAAAATTAGAGAAGGATCTGATTTAAAGCTCACAATGTTCCTTCCCTCATGGAGCTTATAATCTAATAAATGGATATAACACAAACATAGTAAACTATAATGTACAATTATATGATAAATGCATTACAGAGGTATAAAACAAAATGCTAATTAAGGTGGACAAAGGACCATCCCTGTTACTGGCACTTTGACAAGTCCAAGACCCAGAGTTTGTGCCTTTAAGGAGTTTACAAGCCCATTGATCTCCCTTCAAGGGCCATGCCTACAGAACTCATGATGGCACTTAAATAGTTGCCAACTAAATCTGATTATTGAACACCTACTATGTTTAGTACTATGCCAAGTGCTGTGAGGGATATAATAAGGACAGTAAAAGGTCTGGCCCCTTCCCTCAAAGAGTTTATATTCTAGTCGAAGAGGCAAGATAGATATACATTTATGTCAAGTTAACAATCCAAGGCAATATGCGATTAAGTACCAGGGTACATGATCTAGAAGATGCTAAATGCTCCATAAATTGAGAAGAAGAGGGGAAGAGAACAATGGGGGCGCCATTGCGGAGAAGGTGATAACTGAGCTGGGTAGGATTTAACTGGGTGAAGAGGAAAGAGAAGGACAGGAAATACAGCAGGAGCTATATTTAAATTCTACTAAATATAATAAATATTAAGTAATTACTATGCGTAAGACGGTGTGGTAGGCCCTGGTCTCTACAAAGACAAAACAAAACAGTCTCTGCCCACAAGGAGTTTACATTCCACTAAAGCATGAACAATATATTTGGAAGATAATGTAAAAATCAACATAGCTAAATGAGTGTAGGCTCTAAGTGGAGTCATGTTCCAGAGGATTTTAAATGCCAGGCTAAGAAATTTGGATTTTATCCCGCAGACTATGAAGTGATTGAAAATATTAAGTGGGGGGAGGGCTGAATGAGATCTCTATTTGGAGGGAAGATGAGACTGATGTCAAATATGCAGGATGGATTAGAGACAGTGAGACCAACTTAGGGCAATTGCAATAATTAAGAGATAAAGTGGTGAAGGCTGACCAGCGTGACAATATCAGGAGTGAATGAATGTAAGATCATTTGGAATCTAAGCATTTGGGGACTTTTGGGACTTTTCCCCAGGAGCTAATAATAGCAGATCCTTATTTAGAGTTCACCAAGCCCTAATTGTCTGGGTTCTTCCCTGGAACTCTTTATGCCTAGAAGCCACAAGAGCATCCCATTAAGAACAAAAACAAAAGGTCAAGCAGCCAAGTCCATGATAAGGTGTGTTCTCATTCCTGAAATAACCTGTGGCTATTTTACCTTGACCAGCTCTCTCTTCCCCATCCCGATTCTCTCTCCCCACTTATCACACTTCCTTTCTGAGATGGATATTTCTCTACCCCTTTGACCTCACTTAGATTCACTGTTCCAAAACCTAGACACTTCAAGAAGAAACTCAGAACCCAAAAACCCAGTGTTGGCCCTGGGCAGCTGCGTACCACATCCACAGTCCAGTATTGGTGCTCACAGACCATCTGAAGGGTGGTAGTGACTCAGCAAAACAAATGACTATAACTCACTTGTACACACCTTCATCCTGTAGACAATGAGTCTATACAGGGACCTTGCACACATCCATCTCCCATAAGGCAGACACCGCCTCCTAATTCCCAGTGGTGGAAGACAGCACCTCAGGTTCATCTGCCCATAAAACAGAGGTGATAATATTATTCCCCATACCCACGAGAAGTACCACCACCACCGCTTGATATAAGGAATCAGCAACCAGAGTAGCACTTGGAGATGCCCACTGACATACTCATCAAAATGAAAATGAGCTCACTGGCTTATTCTCTTCTTTCTATTTCTTCCCACAGGTTCATGACTACCTCCGCAGCAAGTTGTGTTCTCTCTATGAAAATGATTGCATTTTCGATAAATTTGAGTGTGTGTGGAATGGGTCAGACAGGTGAGAAACACTAGCAAAGAACCCCTAGGCTGTCCCTGGCCTTGCTGACATCCTGGCTGGTGTCCCAGTTGTCCCAGGTGGGAACTGGATGATGTATGGCAAGAAGAAAAGGACCATGTTGAATACTGATTGGCCAGACCCGTAGCGTGGCTTGGCATTCACATGTAGTGGGTCACCTGATTGACGAGGTGTGTCCTAGAAAACAGAGATACCCAAAGGATGAAATACAATCCCATAAGATATCTTTTTACTCAAGGACTGATGCTTCCTATATAGAAGGAATAATTAATACTCCTGGCTACTGGTATTGTTTTTACTCTAATTCAATCCAATAAGCATTCATTAAATACCTACTAGTTCAAGGCACTGAGTCAGATGCAGGGACTACCAAGACAAAAAGAAAAGTAGCCCCTGCCCTCAAAAAGTTTACATTCTACTAGAAGGATGCCGCTTTCTTTTTATAGAAGACCAATATGAAGAGAATACGTGACCTTGTGCAAGTCACTTGATTTCCTTGGGCCTCAGTTTCTTCATCAATAAAATGAGCGGGGTGGATTAGATGGCCTCTTAATTCAAAAATGCTCTAAGTTCATAATTATTTAGGAAAAATAGAAAATAATTTCATCTTTATAAGCTCTGTCCAACATCAGGGCCAAGTCTGCAGAACTAACATGGATTGAAAAACAGAATTAGCTCCGCCAACAATTCAGTCATGACAGCTTCAGCCAACAGAAAACAAAGCGTGTTTGCTAGGGTCAGCGGGCTGTCGGCCTCGCTGTTCCTCTTTACTCTGCTAGTGCAGACTCGGCCTAAGGTTGTTGGTTCAGTGCAAGTGCAAACCATATGTCAGGCTCCCTGAAAAGAGATTGGTTACCACTTCAAGGTCTATGATATTGAAGGCAGCAGACATGGAATCAGGAAGCTCTGGGTTCAAATCCTATCTCATTCGCTTACTACCTGTGTGACCCTGGGCAATTCAGTTAACTGCTCTGAGTCTCAGTTTCCTTATATGTAAAATTGGAGATAATAGCAACTACTTCACGGGGTAGTTGTGAGGATTAAATCTTAAATCATTATATAAATGTCTATTTTTTTAATTGTCATTCGGTGGGTCATTTTTTACTTTAAAAATTACCAAAAGAAAGGCAGCATAGTAAGAGATAGAGATGGCCTCAGTCAGAAAAAAATTGTGTGTTCATGTCCTCTCTCTGATGAATCCTGGTTGTTTGACCAGGGGCAAATCACTTAACCTCTCAGTGTCCTAGGAAACCCTCTTAAAATTTTAAATTGAAGAGCAGCTGCTAGCCTGCCTGGGTAAAGAGAATTTCCTCAACCAGAGTTATCCACAGCAATAAAATCTTAGGCCTAATTCCTCCCCCAAATGGATGATTTTTCCAAATTTCCTAAGGAAACAACTCAGGTATTTTGACAGGTTATCTACTATCTTTGTGCCAACACCATAGAATAGGGATTAATTAGCTCCTGTTTCTAAAATGTCTGACAAAGGACAATGTTTACAAGGGCTTTATGAAATGTCATTATTGTCACTAGTATTGAAAATCAAATGTTTAACCTGATTGTCTTTCTGATATCTGGTAGGTTCTCTCTGACATGCAAACATTATCCTCTTAGAACTGAATGTCCTCAAATGGTTTATAAAAGCAATCAGGATGAATTCTAGTCCCAACTCTGCCGCTAATGATATATAAAACTGGGCAAGTCACTTTTCTCTTGTCTCAGTTTCTTCATCTGTAAAATGCAGGGATTGGATTAGAGGATCTCACAGGTCACTTTTCAGTTCTGTAAGTAGAGTGTGGGTTCCTTGAAGGCAGGAATTACATCAGTTGTTTATGATTTTGTGAGATGACATAGCAGAGGAATTAGATTTATATTAAAAGGTTAATGTAGAACAAAACTGAAGAGGTCCCATGTCTATACAATCAAAAACTCTAGATCAAAACTTTAATGATTTTTGTGTGTTTTTCTGCCATTTTAATGCCCAGCCAAGAGCAAGGCAACCGATTAACTGTACAATGCAAATCAACAAGCATAAAGTGCCTGTTCTGTTAAAAGTACTGTGCTAGGCATTGAGGATACAAAGACAAAACAACTGATATGTGGTTCCTGCCTTCAAGAAGCTTACATTCTATTGGAAGAGCTACGGCTTTAACCCAGGCCTTGCTGACTCTAAGGCTTGTCCTCTTTATACTACCTGATACTGCTTCTTCTTGGATTAATAATAGAAATGATAAGAAAAAATTATATATTCTTTTCTCTTAGGATGAAAGAAAACAATAATTTCTTGATAAGCCATTGCCCGAATATTTCTTACTTTGTTTTTTATCATAAAATATATTTCCTCACAACGTTTGTTGGCAAACAATGACAAACGTTTTCCCATTGCCCACTTCTGGATACTTCTAACTTGTTTGGATAAGTCAAGTTACAGATGTTTGAAGTAACCTCTTTCTCACCATTACCTTTTCTACCGTTTTAATATTGATGATGACGACCTTTGCTCTAAAAATTGTTTATACAAAAGAAAATCCAGATCTTTCAGAAGATTAGGTAGATATGGATGACTCCATAACTTTGGCAGCATGTAAACTCACAATTCAAATTTGTAAAAACCAAAAATAACATTAAGAAACTTGGGATTATTTATTATTAATAAAGAATCAGTTAATTCAGGGACTGATAACCAAATATCTAACACAATAAGATAAAGCCAATATCAGGAAGAACTATCCCAATCAGCCCTTTAAGAATGACTGGTATATGGGGCAGCTAGGTGGCACAGTAGATAGAGCACCAGCCCTGGAGTCAGGAGGACCTGAGTTCAAATCTGGCCTCAGACACTTGACACTTACTAGCTGTGTGACCTTGGGCAAGTCACTTAACCCCATTGCCTACAAAAAAGAAAAGGAAAAAAAAATGACCAGTATGGATCAACAACAAACCCATTTTGCCTTTCTTTCCCCATAAAACCACCAAGGCAGGAGATGGTCAAGGGCTAGAACAAATTTCACACAGGTTTGCTCCTTGTTTCACCAACAAAAGCAACGGGTGTTGCAATGGCCCCAACTCATATACAACTAATCCCTCTCTCTCCTCTCCCACTTTGCAGTGTCATCATGACTGGGTCCTATAACAACTTCTTCAGGATGTTTGACCGAAATACCAAGCGTGATGTTACCCTGGAGGCTTCCAGGGAAAACAGCAAGCCCAGGGCCATCTTGAAACCCCGAAAAGTATGCGTAGGTGGCAAACGGAGAAAAGATGAGATCAGCGTGGACAGTCTGGACTTTAGCAAAAAGATCTTACATACAGCTTGGCATCCTTCAGAAAATATTATAGCAGTGGCGGCTACAAATAACCTATATATATTCCAGGACAAGGTTAACTAGGAGGACAAGTTATACTTAATAAGCTCACATACTGAATACTAGTCAAACAAGTTTTTAAATGTTTCTTTGGGTTTTCATTTTATTCATTGACTTTAATTTTCCTATGCAGGAAACAACTGGAATAGAAGAAAAACAGTCCAAAGGCCCCCAGCTCCCCCAATTTTAAGAAACTGTGTTGGCAAATCCAACAAATAGGTTCAGAATACTGCTGTTTAGAATCGAGAGCTGCCAGGTAACCAGGACCCTTCCATAGTTGACTTGAATTTCTGATGCTTTTATTACCCAGTTCTCTCTGGCGAGTCCAGTGTTTTGTTTCTAGGTGTCTGCTGAGGTGAAATGAGATTGTCTGTAGTATTTAAGGGGGGAGGGGGAAGATAAGATTTTTTTTTTTAATTAAGCAATTCCATTTGATTGAAAAATAAACACTGTTTACTCTACTTTCGGATAAAAATCTGTTTGCTTCCTAGAAAACCAGACTTGCTTTTCCCCTTCATTTTAAAAAATTCTCTTTCTTGTTGCTGTTTCAAATAAATTTTTTACCTCTTATGAGGCTGTGAAGGCAGAAGTCCAGGGGCCAAGTTTATAGTCTGGTTAAAAGTTGTATGCATACCACAGCTTGCTACATTTCTCTGTTACAACCCCAGGCAGAGAATTTGGCTCTAGACATACTTCTGTGCTTGGGTGAATTTGTAGAAAACATGTAATCAGAGCTTCTAAAGTCTGCCATCACAAATGTAGACGGGCCTGGACTCCATTCTCTGTTTTCTTTCATTTTACTTTTCTCTTTGTTTGCTTTAAATATTTATTTATTTATTTACTTATTCATTCATTTAATGAAAGCCTAAAGAAAGAAGTTGTTACTTATATTTTGACATTCCAAATGAGGGAGCATCCCTTACCAGAACCTCCCAAATTGGAGACTGACATCCAGGAATCCTTCTCATTCCTTTTTTCCCCCACTCCTCCCCCGCCAGATATTATAGCCAACAAGGTAACAAATCCCAGTCCCATTGATGCTGGAATGATGTTAATCAATCTTAAAATGCCATTTTCTGAAAGTTAATTGGGATTTGCAACGCTCCCAAAAGCTCACCCTTTTCATTTCCAAGGTGAAAACCCGTGAGGTTGGGTGACTTCTCCTAGTGTGAAAATCATACATAAAAGGAGCAAACTGTCTTCGAAATCCACTAGAACCCGCTGAGGCTCAATCTCATCCTTTAATGCCTCCTCCCCAGTTGGGTTTCTGACTTGTGACACTTCCTGAGAAATGTCACTGATATTCCCCCTAAAGTACCTCAGGGAGTAAGACTCAAAGAATTCAAAGGATTTCTGGCTTTGGGGAGAGTTCCCACAAACAAATCAGGGCCTGGATTTCACATCTTAGTAGCTGCAATTTCTGCTCAGGTGCTGGCCACTCACTCAACCTTTCATAGCCCATCTAACCTGCCACCTGAGGGAAGGAAGGTGGCTCAGGACAGAACTCATGGGTGGCCATCTTTAAAGGCGGAGTTTCCTTGGTTTGTGGCTTTACATAGAGCCAGAAAAATCACAACTTTCAGGGTTGACATTGGAGGGAGTGTTGCCAGGACTGGGGAAGAAGGAGAAATAACAGAAATGCATCCTATTTTCCCAGTGTCTTTTTGTTTTCCCTTGTATCAAAAACCTGTTCTGTAACACCCCAAGTAAAATTCTCTCGGTCGTCCTCTTGGCCTGTTGTGTGGACTTTCTCCTTGTCACCCTCATTCAGTTCATCAAGATGCTTTGCCTGGAAAGCCAAAGCTTCAATCAAAATGTGGGGAGAGAACATAAGTTAGCCAGTTACCATTGTGTATCCTGTGAAGGTCAGATAGAATAGAAAGCATTGAACTCAGGAGTGGAGAGGCCTGAATGTGAGTCCTGGTTTTGCCACCAACTTACTGTGTGATCTTTGGCCACCTTCTTCCCCTCTTTGGGCTTGTCTCATAAACAACAAAGTAAGGGTGTTGAACTAGATACACTCTAAGGTTCCTTATAAGTCTATGACTATAAAATAAGCTGGCCATCTCTAGTGCTTTTCAAAATTGTTTTAAAAGGTTCCCTGTCACCTTTGATTTTCAACCCTCCCTACCCCCTCACACATATCATCAGCTATCACTGACTGTCTGAAATAATTTAGTCCATTGACATTCATTTATATATGATTTTCCTGTATGTATTTTCATGGATTTCTCAATCTGATCCATCAGTCTCATCCTGAAGCCTGTTGGATGTTTATAACAACAGTCAGGATCCTTCCATGCTTTTAGTTTGGAAAGGAATAGGCAGGAAATTTCTTGAGGCATCACATTTCTTATAACCGGATACAAAAAAGCAGGAGGAAAGACGTGGGTCAGAAGGAGGACCTCAGTCCTTGCTGTGATTGGCTGCTGATATAGCTACATTCCACTAAAGCAATATTTATCCAATTAGGTAGCAGTTAGAATTTTACTAAAACTTAAAGAAAGTTGTGATGTTTGAGCATTGGAGAGCCAGCTGACTGAGCTCTCCTTGTATTCCCTCCTTTCTAGACACCAAGTGCTGCTGAAAAGGAGATTAAAAGTGTGGTCCCCTGAATAAAGGGATAAGAAAATCAGAGGCCCTGTAAGATAAGCTAAGGGCAACTGGGTTTCAGGGTTAAGGAGGAACATTGACACTGCCTGCCATAAGCAGGGTCAAAGGAGACCTCTGAGCTTGAGAGATCAGAGAATCATTGTGAGTCAAGAAGAATGAGAAGCCCAACTTAGTTAACACAGAGCATGTGTCCCAGACCTGATGTATTACTGGCTCTGAAGTGGTTAGTCTACTGGGACCCCACCAAGCATGCAAAAAGGTTGACAGCTTATAATCAATACTGTGTGCACTGATGCAGGAGGCAACGTTATCACATCCAAGATATCACCCTCACATCCCAGCATCAACACTAAATATCTCCCATAACAAGACTATGGGAAGTGACAAGGGCCATTATTCTCAGCCTACAATCTTTCCTCACAGAAAGAGAGGAGCTGCAAACCTTCCATCAGATTTCCTTGTGGGAAGGAGCTTTGGCTTCCCACAGTAATCTCCCTTTAAGAGTCAAGCGTGTGCTTAATATAGCAAGATGGGGGTGGAGAGGAGATTGGCATTTCCATTTGTTCTGGTGCCCCTGTTGCAGGAGGAGAGACCCCCATTGGCTGACAGTTGGTACAACAACAATTTTCAGCTGGGGTTGGAAGGGAAATGGTGGGGGGCAGGGAGGCAAATTTTATTCTATGCTCTCCAACTCATTCTAATAAAAAAAACTGCCTTTCCTCGATATGGTTGTCTTCGGGCTGTCTGGCTGCTGCATAATCAAAAGTCATATTTCATCTAGTCCAGGAAATTCTAGCTCCACGTGTGGAGAGCTTATAGTCATCCTGAATCTATCAAACAGAACAGCTCAAAATTACTGTTGCATGCGAAATGCAATGCACTTTGCTTGGTAGAGGAAGGTTCGTTGATTCTTACCATTTGCTGGCCACAGGCCACCTAATACCATGCCTAAGGAAATCAGAGAATTGTTCTTCTGTGCCATTGTGGGAACAGGAGGAGAAAGCTAGGGGTTGGAACACTAGGGTCCTCTTTTTTTTTTAAACTCAGCTGCTGATTTGCAACACTGAACTCCATTTCACAGGACCTCCTTCCCTTCCTGACAAGATGGGGAAAACAGCACTTATTGTCCCCTTTGAAGAGCTGGAAAGGTTAATTAGTTAATGTTTGCAGTGCTCCCCGCTGGAAGAGTCAGTTGAACCACAAAGAGTCTATTCTTTCCTTGAAGATCAAGGCCTGCTAGAAAAACTCATCTGCTGTCCATCATTCTCACCACCGCCATTGCCATTTCCAAACCTGTTCAAAGCTGAGCTCTTTTTAAAAGCACAAACCAATCCTGTGCTTAGAGGATATGTGGGACTTCAGGAGCAGAAGGGGTTCCAAATAACTAATTGCTTTGATCAGGATGGTGATGGTTAATTTAACTTCAGCCTTTATCCCCAGGCACTGTCCCACTGTGTTGAGAGGGAGACAAGGAGGAGGTCTAAATGAAACAGGATCATAGGTTTCCTGGTTCTCTAGCACTGATTGATTCTGCTTGATTAATGGGATGAGATGGGAAACGGGCCTGAACATCTCACTAATGGATTCAACTCTCATTTAGAATCATATCTGAATTCAGGAAACTTAATTTAGACACGGTTCATAAAGGACCAGTCTTAGAGTCAGGAGGACCTACGTTCAAGTCCTGTTTCTGACACCTACTGGGCTGTGTTACTTTGGGCAAGTCACTTAACCTCTGAGTGCTCCCAGACAATTCTCTAAAAACTGCTACAGTTAGGTTGCAAGTCTGCATTAGTGAAAGTAATCTCCACACTGGGAGTTTCCTATACTGAAGAAATCAGAGGCCCAGACCCTTGCTCTTCCCTCCACAAAAAAATTTCCCAAGAGAGAGGTGGCTACTTTATGTGCTCCTAAAAAAAAAGTCTGAGTAGATTTTATCTTTTTAAAGGGGTGCTTCCCATCTAGACTGGGAATACACTTGCAAGTTAAAATTATACCAGTCTGATGGTAACAAAGTTATATGCTTGCAAGAAGATCATAATGGCTTCATTTCTCATGAACATGTTAATATGACTCACAGTCATGTCAGGATGTTTATGTGGAATAATGGTAATTAAAAGGAATGGTGCCACCATCTATTGCAGAGACATTTTTACGTTGTTCATCTCTCTTCTCTCAACTTTGTCCTCCTGACAACCCAGTTACCTACGGAGTACTGAAATCATTTTGCCATGAGGCAGATGACTCAACCCAATGTCATACTGCAAGTTAATAGCTAAGCCCAGAGTAGAATCCAGGTTTCCCGAGTTCCATTTTGATGTTCCTTCACCAATGTCAGATAGGAACAGGATCAGGCACATACTGGGGGGTTATTCTCAAGTGCACAAAGCCCTGGAAACACAATCAGAAGGTCTGTGCTTTGCTGTCATTTTCCAGGTAAGGTAAGTGTTTTGACTGGCAAACAGAAGTTGGTACATTAGATTAAGCATCAGACCAGGTGCAAGCTGATCAAAGAAAAGTGAAACTTGGGTTTTCAGGAAAGGGAGAAAAAGAGGAAAGGAGACAGGAAGGAAGGCAGGTAGGGGAAGGGAAAGGAAGGGGAAAGGGAAACGAAGAGAGAGAAGAAAGAAGGGAAGGAAGGAGAGAGGGAAAAGGAAGGAAGGAAGGTAAAAGGAAGGAAGGAAACATTTAATAGGTACCTACTATGTGCCAAGCACTGTACCAAGCACTTTACAAATATTACCTCATTCAATCCTCACAATAACTGTGTGAGCTAAGTGCTATCATCTCCATTTTACAATTAAAGAAACTGAGGCAAACCGAGATTAGATTACTTGCCCAGGGTCACACAGCTGATAAGTATCTGAAGCCAAATTTGAACTCAAATCTTCCTGATGCTGGGTCTAACGCTCTATCCACTCCACTACCTAGCTGCCAGGTAAGACTTACAAGTCACCAAGGTCTGGTACAACGACTCTCAGCAAGTTCTTGACTGGTCTCTGCCAGGTCTGGTCAACCAGATCATAAATCCAGTTATGTCATAGTTTACAGGGCTCTAAGTCTAGTCCAACTCCTTCATTTTACAAAGGGGACAGTAAAGGCCCAGAGGCTGCTCTCAAGCATAGCAGCTTTTCTCATTTACAACCTTTGCACTGGGCGGAGTAGCTAACACATAGAGAGCACTGAATTCATGCTTATTGAGTGATAGATTACAAACAAGGTGTTTACTTTAGCCTCAGAAGACCTGGGTTCCAACCTCGTCTGTCACTACCTCAGTGACAAATATGTAATTTATCCTCTTTGTCCTTCAGTTACCTCCTGGGTAAAATGAGGGGGTCGGACTATGTGACCTCTAAAGTAACTACCAGCTCTATATGTCTATGATCCTAAGATTAGGTCAGTTGCCCAATGTCACATAAGTAGGAGGTGGCACAACCAGGATTTAAATCTGGGTCTTCCAATTACAGATCTATTGCATTGCACTGGTCAATCAACTAGCATTTAAGTGCCTACTGTGTGCACAGTACTTGCTAAGCAATGGAGAAAGACAAAGGATGGTCTCTGCTCTTCAATAGCTCACAGTCTAATGGGGAAGACCATGCAAACATTTATGTAGAAACAAGCTATAAAGAAGAGAGATTAGGGGTAGTCTTAGAGGGAAGGCAGTAAGAGTAAGCAGGACTGGGAAAGGCTTCCTGCTGGGGTAGGACTTTGGCTGAGACACACTATTCAACTGCATGCAGACGCCATTGACTCTCAGCCCCTACAATCCTAGAATGTTGGGTCAATACTATAGTGAAAACTTGGGTAGAGAAATTGTCTTGTGTTGAACCACATTTTAGTTCCGTTCAAGAAATATTTATTAAGCACCTCCCCTATGTAAGTCGCTATAATAAGCACTGGGGCTAATAAAAACAAAGCTTATAAAGATTATTAGGAGGATGGGAAGGAAACAAGAAAATAAGCATTTATTAAACACCTACTATGTGCCTGTTGTTTATTGTTGTTGTTCAGTTGTTTCAGTGGGGTCTGAATCTTTGTGATCCCATTTGAGGTTTTCTTGGCAAAGATACTGGGGTGGTTTGCAATTTCCTTCTCCAGTGTGTTCCCATTTACAGATAAGACAACTGAGGTAAGGGAGTTAAGTGACTTGCACAGGGTCACACAGCTGGTAAGTGTCTGAGGTCAGAATTGAACTCAGAGAAGATGAGTCTTCTTGACTCCAGGCCCAGCACCCTATCCACTGTACCACTTACAACCACCATAGGAGTTATATGTCATTATCATTATCCTCATTTTGCAACTGAGGAAAGTGAGGCAGGCAGAGATTAAGTAATTTGCTCAGGATCACACAGCTAGTAAAAATTGGAGGCCAAATTTGAATGTGAGTCTTCCTGATTTCAGATGGAGCTCACTGACCCCATGCTGCATCACCTAGCTGGCCCAACAATATGCATACAGATAAATAAACTTAAAGTAACTTGAGGAGGGAGAGAAGGCTACTAACAGAGGAAAGATCATATTAAGCTTCATAGGGGAGATGGTACAGGAGCTGAACCTTTAAGGAAACTAAAGATCTTGAGAAGTGGAGGGTAGGATAGGGTACATTGCAGACATGGGAGCCAGCAAACTGCTGATAACCAGCTGGTGTGTTTAACAACCAGCTCTTCCCTCCCAAAAAAAAACATGTGCCCATGACACACTTTTAAATTTATCTGCATCATTAACATGTTCTCCATCACTCTGTCTAGATAATCAACAAAACAATAAGTCAAGCCCTGATTTATAATATTTGTAGCTCCAGCACATGTTCTGGAGCTAGTTTATATGAATGTATGGAGTTATATTCCAGCCAAGTGACAAGGTTCATTATTCCACATATGCAATATTCCATCCCCAGCTTGGTGCATTAGCAAAGGTTGTCCCCCACTGCTAGAATGTCTCACCTCCACTCCCTGGAGTCCCAAGCTCCCTTCAAGATATAACTCAAGTGTCACCTCATTTATGAGACTTTTGCCTATTTACCCAGTTGTTACTGTCCTATCATCCCTCCCCCAACACACTGTATTTATCTGTACTGATGTTATCTCCATCCAGTAAAATGTCATCTCCTTGAGAGCAGATACAGTTTTTGTCTATGTATCCCTAGCATCTAAGTCACTGGTATATAGTGGGCATTTAATAAATGCTTATTGGAATCAATTGCAAGACATGGGA
Organism: Vombatus ursinus; assembly: GCF_900497805.2. Classification (NCBI taxonomy): domain Eukaryota; kingdom Metazoa; phylum Chordata; class Mammalia; order Diprotodontia; family Vombatidae; genus Vombatus; species Vombatus ursinus. Next base: position 34,713,506 of record NW_020954641.1, read on the forward strand.
GCCACTGGCATAGGACTACCCAACATGGTGTGCCTACATCAAAGAAGGTGCCGTACTCTATGAACAAAGCAGAATTGCAATAGCTCAAAAGAAACATGTGATGTGCAAATTTAGAGACATCTCCTTTCCAAATGTTCACATGGACTATTTGTGCCTGACCTGTGCCTTCCAAGCTCATATTGGTCTGATCAGCCACAGTTGGACACACTGCACCTTGACCCCGACATAATGATGTCATTTTTTGTCCTCTTCAAGAATGAAGTACAACCACCACTGAATGAATGAAAGGGAGATTACAAGTTGAGTTCTAGAAATGGTGGTCTAATTTGGACTAGAACCTAGTGTATGAAGGAAGGTAATATGAAATAAGACCAGAAAGGTATGATGAGGTCGGGTTGCAGAAAGCATTTAATATATGAGTGAAACATTTGTATTTTGTCCTAGAAAGAACAGGAAGCCACTGAAGATTTCTTAGCAAGAAAGCAACATGTTCAGATCTATGTCTTAGGAAAACAATAAGCTGTGTGGAGGATAGACTGGAAAGGGGAAGGACTGGAATCAGGGAAGCCAATTAGGAAGCTGGTCCAGGTGAAAGGATATGAGGTTGTTGTCGCTCTGAATAGAGACAAAGGGATTGATGTGGGAAATATTGTGGAGAAAGAAATAATGGGACTTGACAAAATGAAACCGAGGGACTAAAGGGAAAGATGGCATTAAGAAAGGCAGTGGAATTGCAAACCAAGGTGACTAGATGAAAGGTGACCCCCTTAACAGAAGCACGGAAGTTTGGAGAAAGAATAGGTTCAAGAGGGAAGTTCCATTTTGGACATGCCAACTTTGAGGTTCTAATTGGATTAACCAAAGTGAATTCTAGTTGGCAGTTGCAAGACAGGATAAAAGTTTTTGAGAAATATTAGGGTTGAATATACAGATTTGGGAATCATCTGAGTAGGGAACTGAGTAGCTCAGAATATAGAAGAGAATAATATACAATGACCCCAGCTGAGTCAGTCCAGGACCCAAAGTTCAAGAGTTTCAGAATTGCAGTTCCTCCCACCCCCACCCCAGACCACTAGTCCTGTTTCTAGCCTGGACCCTACAGTCTTCAAAAAGAGGAGCAACTCTCACAGAAAGGGGGCCCACCATCCCAAATAACACTAACTAGTGACCAGCTGTCATTGACAACCAGATAAGTCCAATTGTCCTGAGAGTAGCAGAGCCTCACAGACCCCCCCACCCCTGTCAACGGCTTAGCTCTGTGTGCAATCCCTTTGTAGCTACAGCAGTCCCTCCTCAGGAGCTGCAGATACTGAAGACCTGGAAAAGAAAGTTCTTACCACCAAAGTCCTTGGGATTCTAAATGATGGTTTTATCAGTGAAAGTTACATTAAAGAAAATGTATTACCATCTGCTTCATCGCTCCACCCTAAGGACCCCTGGGTACTCACAGCTGAAAACTCCTGCAGATTTTATTTCTCCCTATTAGAATGTGAGCTTCTTGAGAGCGAGGACTGTCTTGATTTTCCATGTGCATCCTCAGCACTTAACACAGTGCTAGGTGCATGGCAAGTCCTTAATAAATGCTTTTTCATTCACTGAGTAAAGATAGAAAAATAGGATGGGGCCAGTCTGTGAAAGGCTTTCTTGTTTTTTTGTTTTGGTTTGGTTTTTTTGGCTAGGCAATGGGGTTAAGTGACTTGCCCAGGGTCACACAGCTAGTAAGTGTTATGTGTCTGAGGCCGGATTTGAACTCAGGTCCTCCTGACTCCAGGGCTGTGTGAAAGGCTTTAAAAACCAAACAGAGGAACCACTGGAGTTTATTAAGTAGGGAATAGCCAGGTCTAAGCATAAGGAAAATCACTTTAACAACAGCATAGTGTGTAGACTGGAGTATGAAAAGACTTGGGACACCAATTAGGAAACTGTTGCAGTCATACAAGAGGTGATGAGATCCTGAACTAGGATGATAGCTGTGTAGGTTGAGACAGGATTTGAATGTAATAACAGTTGTAGAGACAGAAATGGCCAGATTTAGCAGTTGACTGGATATGTGGGGTAAGGAAGAGTCAGGAATTAATTGCACCTTGGGTACAAACCTAAGACACTGGAAAAATGGTGGGATCTTAGACAGAAATAGAAAAGTTTGCAAGGTGGGGACAGGGGCTGAAGGGAGAGATATTTTGTTTTGGACAGATTGAGTTTGGGACGTTTCTATCATATCCAGTTTAAAACATCCAATATGTAGTTGGTAATGTGAGACTGAAACTCAGGAGAGAGATGGGGGCTGCATATATAGATCTGCAAGTTATCAATATAGAGATCACACACTCATAAAAGCTGTTGTAGGCACCAAGAGAGAGGTTGTAGAGAGGCAAGGGAAGAGGCCCTAGAGCAAAGGTAATACTCACCATTACAGAGTGTGATGGGGATGATAAAATAACATTTAGGAAACAGGCCCAGAGAGATGAGGTGACTTTCCCAAAGTTTCACATGACAGATCAAGAATCTGAAATCAAGTCTTCAAATTCCAAATCCAGCAATCTTTCTACCCAATCACATTGCCTCCCACAACAGTGTGAAGGAATGGTAGGGTTAAAGGAGGTATTGTTGTATGATATTGATGATGAGGAAGACCTGAGCATGTTTATAGACAGGGTGGAAGAAGCAAACATCCAGAAGAAATATGAGGACAGGGGGATCCAGGACACAAGTAGAGGAGTCGAATTTGGCAAGGAGATGAGCCGCCTCTTCTCACCTCTGAGAGGGGAGCAAAGGAAAAGAGGACTTGGTGCCCTGACCTTAACCAAGGTAGAAGGTTTGTTTTGAGATATGGTTTCAGGGAAATGAGGAAGCTCATATCTGATGAGACCAAATTTTCTCAGTAAAGTGGAAGGCAAGGTCTTCTTTCAAGACACAGGAGTTTAAGGATAGTATTGGTGGCTTGAGGAGAGAAAATGGGGAAAAGGAAATAAGGATTTATTAAAGTCTACTATGTGCCAAGTACTGTGCTAAGTGCTTTACAAATATTATCTCATTTGATCCTCACAATAATCATGGAGGCACTAGTATGATTCTCATTTTACAGCTGAGGAAAACTGAGGCAGGCAGATGTTAAGCAACTTGCCCAGGGTTACACAGCTAGTAAGTGACTGATGCCAAATTTGAACTCAGTTCTTCCTGACTCCAGGCCTAGCACTCTATCCACTATGCCACCTAGCTGCCTACGTTTGGAACCACCATTTCAGGAAGCTTAATAGAAAATCAAGCAGAGAATTATAAAAGGATTATGAGTAAAGCAGTGAGAGGCCACTTGAGATTAGACAACATGAATTTGTAGTGGACCCAGTCAACACAGATGTGTGACTTCCTCACTCAGTAGCATAGGAGCGTGAAAAGTGGAGGAGGCAGATGTGGACAAAGGCCCAAAGATGAAGGCTGTCTAGGGCTTAAGAGCATGACAGAAAGGGATTCAAGGGTAGAAGATGGCACATAGCTGAATTGGAAACGTAGGACTAAAACCAAAGGAAATAAAGTGAGACCAGAGCAGAGATGATGGATGATATTGAGGGACTGAGAAGTCACAATGAGGACAAAAAGAAGGTTTCAGAGGAGTGAAGCAGAGGGAAAGTTGGAAGAACAAAAAGTACTGATCAAACAAGGGCATTTCTAAGTTGAAGATCATGGAGGAGGCATAGTGCAGGGGTCGATAAAATGAAAGACCAAGGTGCTTAAAAGTACATCAAATATGGAAATAACTGAGGGAAGGGGTGGAGAGCGAGGGGGGAATAGTGGGAGAGAGGAAGGAGATGAAGATTTGGTAAAGTATTCAATTCCTTATATCATTATAATCTAATAAACATTTATTATATGCCAACTATGTGCCAGGCACTGGCAATACCAAGACAAAAATGAAAGGAACCTCTGCCCTCAAGGAGCTTACATTCTGCTGGGGAAAGCAGCACATAATCTACCAATAAGCATTTACCAAATGCTTCACCTGTCGCAGGCATTGTGCTACTTGTTTGGGATCTTTTCAAGGAAGGAGGCAGCTAGGTTGCTCAGTGGATAGAGTGCTGGGCCTGAGGTCAGGAAAAATCTGAGTTCAAATCCAGCCTCAGGCACATATTAACTATGTGACCCTGGGCAAGTCACTTAACTTCTGTTGCCTTAATCCACTGGATAAGGAAATAGCAAACCACTCCAGTATCTTTTCCAAGAAAATCCCATGGACAGTATGGTCCACAGGGTCATGAAGAGTCAGACAACAACAATTTTCAGGAAGCTTACATTCTATCATGGAAATAGCATGTACATACATAAGTATATACAGAACACAAGGTTTTCCAAAAGCCTTTTTAAGTTTTTAAGTTTTTTAAGTTCTAAAAGCTTTAAAATGTACTAAAACTTTTGGGATACTCTATACAAAACAAATGGAAGGTAGTTTAGGGAGGCATGGCACCAAGAATTAGAAGGGTTCAGGGAGGCTTTGTGTAGGAGGTGGTGCTTGAGCTCAGTCTCAGAAGGGAATAAAGGAATCCGTAAGGTAGAGGTAAGGAGGGATAATGGTCAGTGCAGAAGGGAAGAGATGGGAGAAGGAGGGCTATGTGTGGGGAAGGGCAAGAAGGCTAATTTGACTAGACCACAGAGTCCAGGATGGGGAGTAATACATAACAGAACTGGAAAGGTAAGCTGGAGCCAAGCTATAAAGGGGCTTTCAAAGTCAAAGAAATTTCTGTTTTATCCTAGAAACGATAGGGAACCACTGCAGTCTATTGAGTAGAAGAGCGACACCGTCAGACCCAAGATTAAAGAAAGTCACTGTCAACAATGTGGAAGATAGACTGGCATGGGGAAAAACTTGAGATTTTGACTAATTAAGAAGCCATTGGAATAGTTCAGGCAAGACATGATGAAGGTATAAACTAAATTGGTAGTTGTAGGAGTAGTGAGAAGGAAATAGATGCAAGAGATGTAGAAATGAGAAGATTTGGCAATTTATTGGATGTGTGGGGTGAGGGAGAGTGAGAAGTTGAGGATGAGAACCTGAAAGATTTGAAGGATGGTGGTGCCTTCAAGAGAAATAGGAAAGTTATTTTTAGACATTTTAAGACACCCATAAGACCTCCAGTTTGAAATGTCCATTTGGAAGTTGGCAACATGGGACTGAAGCTTAGAAGAGTGAAGGGAGGGGCAGCTATATGGTGCCATGGCATCACTGGCCCTAAAGTCAGGAGGACCCGAGTTCAAATCCAGCCTCAGATCAAACACTTGACACTTACTAGCTGTGTGACCCTGAGCAAGTCACTTAACCCCAATTGCCAAAAGAAAAGAAAGAACAGTGAAGGGAGTTTGGTATGTAGAGATGTAAGTAATGTGCACAACGGTGGCAATTAAACCTATAGGAGCTGATCAAGTCACCAATTGAGAAAGTGTAAAGAGACAGGACAGAACCTTAGGGTACACTGATAGTAAGGATAGGTGATATGATCAAAAAGACCTGCAAAAGAGACTGGAAAGAAACAGATAGGAGGAGAACCAGTACAGAGGAATGATACAAACAAAAACAAAGAAGAGAGAGAATCTAAGGAGGAAAAGGTAGCCAACAGGTAACAAATGCTGGAGAGGCTGATAAAGATGAGGAGTAAGAAGAGACCATCCAATTCTGTGATTGAAAGATCATTGGAAATTTGGAGAAAGCAGTTCTATTTGAGTGATGAGGTTGGAAGATGGGTTGCAAAAGGTTAATAAATTAGTATACTTGAGAAGTGAAGGCAGTGACTAGACAGATTTTTCTAGGAATTTGGCTGTGGAAGGGAAGAGAGATATAGGATCATAGCTTGAAGGGATGGTATAATCCAATGAAGCTGTTTTTGTTTTATCTCCTCTAGAGTGGGAGAGACTTGGGTATTTTTGTAGACAAGGAAGGACCCTTGGAACAGGAAACATTTAACACTCACAGAAGGGGCAAGCTCCTAGAGACGTTAGGAGGGGATAGCATCAAGGACACAAGTAGAGGGACCAATCTTGATCAAAAGAAAAGCTACCTCTTCCTCTAAGATCAGAATAAAGAAGGAGAGAATGGCAGGGAAGAGGGGAGGGGTATAAGGTTGAAGGGATTTCAAGTGTAGAATTGGTAAGAAGATATATATAAATGAGGCATTGTTGTATATTGATTTGCACTTGCTTTGAATTATATTTATTTCAAGTGCATATCATTCGGTTCCTGAAGCTGACCATAAGCTCTCAAGAGCCCTTGACAGACTGGGTCTTTACTTTTCTTTACATAATAAAAATAGATCACAATTATATCACTACTTCAAGTTCGCAACACTTTATACATTATCTCATTTGATCCTCATAATAACCTGTGATATGATAGGTACTATGATGTGATTGATTTAATAGTTATCAGTGTTTCCCTGACAAAGATTCTTGCGGGGGCCCAGGCCCCTCTTCCTCTCTTTTGACAGGGATTAGCTTTCCCTAAAAGGGAAAGGTGAGTATGCCCAGACAAGCTAAGTGACATTGTATACCTTTGTTAATTATGCTTACTGTATTAGGGCAAAGTAAACCTCCTTTTAACTGTTCAGTGACTTGAAAATTCCTTGTTTTGTCCTAATATCATATCTGAACATATCTTTTTGACCATATAACCTATCCTTACTGTGAGTGTACCCTAAGGCTCTGTCCTGGATCTTCTTTTATTTTCTCTGTATACTTTCTCAATTGGTGACTTGATCAGTTCCTGTAGGTTTACTTGCCACACATTTTGTACACATTTGTACACATTACTCACATCTCTATAGATCAAATTCCCTTCATTCTTCTGAGTTCCAGTCCCATGTTGCCAACTTCCAAATGGACATTTCAAACTGGAGGTTTTATGGGTGTCTTAAAATGTCTAAAAAATAGCTTTCATATTTCTTTTGAAGGCACCACCATCCTTCAAATCTTTCAGGACCTCATCCTCAACTTCTTACCCTCCCTCAGCCCAGGTCTGATCAATTGTCAAATCTTCACATTTCTGCACCTCTTGCAATCTGAATAGTGTGGTCATTAGAGCTACCTACAACAGGTATTATCTCCATTCTACAGTCAAGAAAACTGAGTCAGAGAGAGACAAAGTGACTTGCCTAGAACAGTGTCAGAAGCAGGATTCAAACCCAGATCTGATCTTTCTTGACTTCAAGGTCAATGCTCTCACCACATACCTCTATATCCTTTAGGCACTGAAATTTTGTCAAAGTAATAAAATAGTTAATTTCCAATTATTATCGTTTTCCCCCTCTACATTTCCCTCAAACTCATCCACATCAATGAGAGTTAATATAAGCAAACCCAATCTGATTATAAGGCTCTTTAACATTAATAACATAGTAGGGGGAGGAGAGAGTCATGCTTATTTGAAAGCAGTAGTCTTTAGAAAAGCAACCCCCCAAAAAAAATTGGAGGAAAGGGGAAGATAGGAAAGGTGGCCAGTTTTAACCACTTTGAAATTCAAATGTATTGATTTGAGGTGTTTACAAAGCTCAAGGTTTCCCTCTGAATTCCCTTAGTTGCTAGAAGATATGTAGTATATGATATACATGAGCTCAGCATTCTTCCTCTCCCACCCCAGCACCATGGAGAGTGATCTGCAGTGTGATTCATTTCAATCTTTCCACACTAAGGCCTCAGGAGAAAGGGGGATTTTTGAGACCGTGGGCCATGAATTCTGATTTGTCCATGATCTGTTCTGTAAAATGCCAAAGAATTTGGTGTGAGTTCCTATTGGATTAAAGGCTTGTTTCTGCTTCCTCCACCTACCTGTATGCTTACTGTAAAGGCCAACATCTCTTAAAACATGCTGGTCTTGCTAGGTATAGAGAGGCTGAATGGTGAAAAGCACACTGGCTCTGGAAGCAGAGTAACCAAGGTTCAGATCTCACCTGCAACATTTACTACCCATGTAACCCTGAGAAAGTCATTTAAACTCTTTAGACATCTGTTTCCTGTGCTGTAAAATGAGGGGGTTGGACAAGATGGCTTCTGAGAACCCTTATAGCTCTCAATCTATGATCCTAGGTATAATCCTTGCCCTTAACTTGTATTTCCAAATCTTTATCCTGTTCCATACCTATAATCTTAAACTGTTTACAGAAAGAACGAAAAAGTAAACCAAGTCATTCATTTTTGTATCCTCCACAGTGGAGCTTTGCACATATTAAGTTCTCCATTAATTTTTATATATAATTAACAAGCATGAAAATTTAGGCAGAGAGAAGTTAAGTGATTTGCCCAAAATCACATGAGATTGAAAGAGAAACTCATGCCTCATCTGCCTTTCACGTTTCATTAATGAGATCATATATGTATGTATGTATGTGTGTATGAGCAGCTAGATGGCACAGGGTTTAGAGTGATAGGCCTGGTGTCAGAAAGAACTGAGTTGAATTCCAGCCTCAGATACTTACTATCTGTGTGACCCTGGGCAAGTCATTTAATCCTTTTTGCCTCAGTTTCCTCATCTGTAAAATGAGCTGGAGAAGGAAATGGCAAACCACTCCAGTATCTTTGCCAAGAAAACCCCAAATGGGGTCACAAAGAGTTGGACACAACCGAAACAACTTAACAACTATATACATATCAGATTACACAATACTTTTTCCTCTTAAAAATTGATTTTAAATTAGTCTCTTTATGCTTATAGATTTAGAGTTGGAATGGATCTTAGAGGTCATTTAACCCAACCAGCTCATTTGACTGATGAGGAAACCAAAGCGTACAGAGGATAGTGACAAGGTTATATATGAACACTAAATAGCCAAGGCAGGATTCCAACCCAGGTCCTCTTACTTCAAATCCAGTAATGCCCTTTCCATGACATCACACACATATTCATCCTAGTTCTTAAAGATGGCTGTCAGGAGTAGATTGGTTTTCTGGGAGAAACTGGGGAGAACTGAAAGCAAGAAACAACTAATCCTATATTTATGTAAGTTCATAACCCTTAAATTTTTATTTGATCACCTATAGCCAATACCTATAGCCAATTAGAGTTAGATTACTCATTTAGTGTTTATTCTAGAAACCTGTTCACAATTACAGATGTCTCATACAGCAAAAAGTTGTCTTTTACCACAATGAAAACCAATCTGGAGTAGTCTGTTAAATTATAAAGACTATATTAAATGCTTATTTGGAGGCAGGGAAAAAAGTCTTTTTGTAGAAGTAGCCAACTCCCACTAACAACTCACAAGTCACCTAAGTGATGTAGAGAGGATTTTAAGTGTAGAATTGAAGAGAACTGTGACAAGCTAAAGGTAGTAAGCTTCTTGTCACTATAGGTCTTCAAGCAGAGCTTGAAGGCTTTGCAGGGCAGCTATGGGACAGGATTCATAATTCAGGCAAGGATTGAATTATGTAACAGAATCACATGTTAGAAAGCATTCTTAGAAATCATCTAATCCAAAACCCTCATTGTACAGAAGAGCCTTGTCTCTTGACATGGGAGACAGATTATAGGGAAGGCTTGGCTTCACCTTCCTCAAGCTCCTAGTGGCACATTTGATTGGAGAAGTGTCTTGAAGACTCTATTCTTTCTCCCACAAATGAATTCAGCTCCACCAAGGAGTCATGTTCTAGAAAAAGATTGGGATATAAAAATAGGAGCTGGCTGGCAGAGGATGTTAATAACATGCCAACCCCCACAGACAGCTGGGCTGAGAAGAACAGAGTGGAACTGTGCATGTGATTATTTTCCACAGCAAACTCTGGGCTAGCATGTGGAGCCCCCACACTATATGTCTGGATTCAATTTCCCAGAGTTACTTTCCAATAAAAATGAAAGTTAGTGGGGACTGAAATTGTTCTTGCATTTTGAGATGATAATAATGAACTTCCCCCTTTCTGTGGATGCTGGGTTAGTCTCTAGCTTTATTTTGCCAGACAATGCCCTGACTCTAACCATCATTTTTGTTGTTATTCAGTCATTTTTAGTCATGTCCAACTTTCCATGACCCTATCTGGGGTTTTCTTGGCAAAAACACTAGAATGGTTTGCCATTTCCTTCTCCAGCTCATTTTACAGATGAGGAACCTGAGGCAAACAGGGTCACTCGTCAAGGGCCACACAGCTAGTAAGTGTCTGAGGCCAGATTTAAACTCAGAAAGATGAGTCGTCCTGACTCCAGGCCCAGCTCTATCCAGTGCACCACTAGGCTGCCATCATTTACCTTCAGATTATCCGCAAATGACCCCAAATCAACTGTGACCATTGAGCTTCTTCCCAAGAGATCATCAGAATCTGTTTTATTATGTGTCACCCATTCTCTTTCTTTTCAAACAAAATGTTTCATTATGCAGAACTCCAGAAGGAAGAACGGGAAAGAGTGGACTAAGAACAATTAAGAGTGGCACAGACAGACAAGCATGATCTAGAAATGATCAATATCATAAACAACTTAAAGAAAAACTCCTTATCCGACAAGAACTTACCTGTAAAATTGGAAAGCAATTCCAAAGAATAGCTTCAGACCAGTATTTTACAACACACACCCCAACAAGGTACAAATAGACTGTAATAGTTCTGTAATACCCCTGATTTGAATATTCCCTCCAGTGCTACAGATCACAACCCCTTCATGTCTGTGAGACTCTTGCCCATGTCTTTCCATGTGTGAAAGGCCATATCATTTTTTATTGAAGATAGAGGACACAAGGAGATAATCTCTTTTTTTTTCTTTTTGGTGAGGCAATCGGGGTTAAGTGACTTGTGTAGGGTCACATAGCTAAGTCAGTGTCAAGTGTCTGAGGTCGGATTTGAACTCAGTTCCTCCTGACTCCAAGGCCAGAGCTCTATCCACTGCGCCACCTAGCTGCCCCTGAGGTATCCTTCAGATCTCCAGTTAAGAGAGAATTCTTAAACAAAGAAGGAACGGAGGTCATCATAAAATAGACAATTTTAATTAATAAACTTTCAAAGATTTCATGCAAGCAAAAGCAATTCAAAAAGATAAGCTGTTAAGTGTATTGGGGATGAGGAGGGGGAATTCTCATCAAATAGCACTAACAAAAGTAGGATATTCAGAATATATTGGGAATTGATGTGAATGTGACTGAGATACTTCCCAAAAGATAAATTGTCAAAGTGAACAGTTGGGGGTCGTTTTTTCAAGAACTACAAACTATCATTGCCTGTATAAAAACATGCTACAAGTTACTAAGAGGAAAATACAAACTAAAACAACTCTGAGGTTTCACCTTATACCAAAATGACAGGAGACAAAAATAGTCAATGTCAGAGGAGTTATGGGAAGTAGGCATACTAATATAATGTTGATGACATTGTGAATTTGTACAACTATTCTAGTTGCAGCTAGATGGTTCAGTGGGTAGAGCTCTAGGCCTAGAGTTAGGAAGACCTGAGTTCAAATCCAGTCTCAGATACTTTCTAGCTGTGTGAAACTGGGCAAGTCACTTAACCTTGTTTGCCTCAGTTTCCTCATCTGTAAAATGAGCTAGAGAAGGAAATGGCAAACCCCTTTAGTATCTCTGCCAAGAAAACTTAAATGGGGTCACAAAGAGTCAGGCATGATTGAAATGTTTGAATGACAACAATAAAAATTCTAAAAAAAATTTGGAATTATTAGAGAAAAGTCACTTAACTGTCCACACCTTTTTCCCAATAGGATAAAAAAAGTCCTACATGTACCAAAATGTTCATAGCAGCCTTTTTATGGTAGGAAAAAGCTAGAAACAAGACAGGAAATGGTTGGACAAATTATGGTATGTGAATATAATGGAAAATGTTTGCACCTTAAGAAATTATGAGCATGTGGCATTCAAAGAAACATAAGAAGATTTGTACAAACTGATGCAGAGTGAAGTAAACAACTAGGAAGGCAATTTACATAATGGTTACAATAGTGTAATCAAAAACAAAACAGATTAACTTGGATTAATTTTAATAACTAATCTTGCTCCCAAAGAACAGATGATGGAAATTCCCTTCCCTACTCTTGGTAAAGAAATGGGGGAATATGGGAACAGACTGTCACATACACTGACAAATGTGATATTTCATCTGTCAGTTTTGCTTAACTTTTTCATTATTACTCTTTGGATGTGAAATGAGGGGTGGGGAAAGATATCAGGAAATGACTAGAGTAAAAGAAAAACACATCAATAAAATACTTTAAAATAAACAAGCAGCAGAGGAACCAAGATAGATAAATAAGGATGACAAGACTAGGCAAAGTATAGGATTATCTCTAGGTTCCACTGAAATCAAAGATAAGAAGAACAATCTTTTGAATGTTTACCAACATTTTAATGCATCACACAAATGTCCTGGATATTTCACAAAACCTTGGGTTTCCTCAGTTTTCTTTGTCAGTTATGGATGAGGAAGGTGAAGTCAAATGAAGAATCTTAGGGCTAGAAGGGGCTTTAAATATGATCTTATTTAATACCTATAGGTTGACCATAATAGAGGAGGAAGATTGTCCTGAAATTCTCTCTCTCTCTCTCTGTCTGTGTGTGTGTGCGTGTGTATGTGTGTGTGTGTGTGTGTGTGTGTGTGTGTGTGTGTGTGTGTATGTACACTATGGCAGGATTTGGGGGTTTGAATGGATAAATGGTGGATAGGATGCCCCATCCCAAGGTAGCCTAGAAAATCTACTAGCATATATCAGATTACAAAAGTTTTTAAATTTCTCATCTATATCCTAAGAATATTGCATACTATTCTATGAGCAGAATATAGCACTCTTTGAAAGATAACCAAATCTCTTTGCTGAATATTTGCATTTTTGCCCTTATTTTGCACATATTCAAGTACAGAATTGAAAAACTCATTGTTCTAGGTGTGAAGGATAGGGATAAAGTTTGGATTGTGATTTCAGACTCACAGCCCACAGCCAGCATACTCCTGCACTGCTCCCTAGTGTGGCTGGTCAAAATGTATTGAGAAATGTCTAACAAAATAAATAAAAATATAATACAACATAGATAATGCCACTTTTTGGTTTCTAATCAATATGCTGCCCTCAGGGATCCATTTCTATTCTAGTTTGACACCATGGAGATCCCAGGAGAGGAAACCCCATCTACCAATGCAGATTACTACTTTCATTGCAAGTTAGAGTCTTAGAGAGTCTCACAGACTAGATCACCAAGATGTTAAGTGACTTACTTAGGGTCACAAAGCCAGTCTAGAATGTGTCAGAAGTAGCACAGGTATTCCTGGATTCAAGGCTAGTCCATACCATGTTGCCTCTCATCTTAGACATGAAAAAAAGCAAATGATTCCATTAGTACAACTTTCTTCACTTATTAAGGAGGGCAGGATTAAGAGAATCAAATATTCATAACACTTTTGAGTTAAAAAGATTTTAGAGACTAATCAAAAAAAAAAAAAAACTGAGGCCCATAGAGGGGAAGTGACTTGTTCAGCCACTGAGTCAGCAAATGAGTAGAAAGCAGAGAATCAAAATACAGCTCTCCTGACTCTGATTCCAGTGATCTTTCTGCTATAAAATATGGCAAGAGGGTTGAATAAAATAAAGCATTTCCTAGAAACTACTAGCACCTATGCCACAACGATAAAGCACACAGAGGTTGGAGGATTATTGTACAACATCCAAACAGAAAAATTACTTCAAAGTCATAATTCATTTGGATCAGCATGGGGGAAAGCAGACAGGTCAGTGTGGTTAATGTCTATTTACTGTTAGAAAAGGGAAAGAAAAAAGGCAACTGATTGTTTGGCTCCAAGAATATTTGCTTTAAGACCAGATGAAAGTTTTTTTGGTTTTTTTTTTTTGCACAAGGTTCAGTCACTATATGGAACATGTGAGCCTGGGTCACCTGACATTATTTCCCCTCCACAGTGGCAGGTAATGGCTGCAAAATGTCTCATAAAAACACCATGAAATGTACAAATTGCCAGGACTTAAGCAAGTTGAACAGCAATCGAGCTAGTCAGCAAACATCCGGCCTGGACTTGCAATAGCCAGAGGGCCTCCGAGCCAACATCTTTAGCTTTCAGATGCTGACTCATCAATCACACTGTTTGTTTTTCATTGGTGCCCTCTTTCTCCTGGGCATGCCCTCTTTCTCTGCTCGCTCTCATATCCCCTTTAGGATAAGCTAAAAAGTGTGTGTGTGTGTGTGTGTGTGTGTGTGTGTGTGTGTGTGTGTGCGTGTGTTTAATAACATTGCAGGTGACCAAAGTCATCTGTCTTTTCTCAGAGTGAGAAGAGCTAGAATACAGGTTGCTGCAAAGGAAAGCAATTAGCTTTGACTAGATTGTGGCATGCCAGAGCAATGAACCAAGAAGGAACAGGAGTGGAGTCCAGCAGGTCCTTTAAGGTTATCTGTATATGTTATAGAGGGCAGCTAGGTGGTGCAGTGGATAGACTACTGGACGTGGGATCAGGAATCCTCATCTTCCTGAGATCAAATCTGGCCTCAGACACTTACTACCTGTGTGACCCCTGAGTAAAGCACCTGTTTGCCTCAGTTTCCCCATCTGTAAAATGAGCTGGAGAAGGAAATGGCAAATCAGTCCATATCTCTGCCAAAAAAAAAAAACCCTAAATGGGATCACAAAGTGTTGGACACGAGTGAAAATGACAAGAATATGTTATCTCACGTATACACTGATCTGTTTACGTATTTCATCCCCTTAAAATTAGCTTTCTTAAAGGTAAGGATAATTTTTCATTTTTGTCTTTGTATCTCTAGTGCTTAGAATAATATTCTGCATTTAGGGGTGAAGGTGGGGGGAGTTATCTGTATAAAAAACTCCCAGTATGGAAATCCCTTCCACTGGTGCAGATCAGCAACTCCTCCATAGCTTGAGAGTTGCCTGGAGACACTGAGAGGTTAAGTGGCTTATCTTCTTGCCCATTGTCATGTAGCTTGGAAGTATGTGATGCAGGCCTTGAAGCAGGACTTCCTAATTGCAAGTCTGGCCCTCTAGTCACTATGTCATGCTTGCCCATAGCAAGCACTTTATATATGCTTTTTGGATTGGATTAGATTGGTGGCCAGGGACTCAATTTAGAGCTGCTACTGTGGAATTCTAAACAAGGACTTTGGTTGATTATGAAGCCCTCCCTTGTACTTGTTGTTCAGTTGTTTTCAATCATGTCTGACTCTTTGTGGCCCCATTTGGGGTTTTCTTGGCAAAGACTTTGGACCGGTTTTCCATTTCCTTCTTCAGTTCATTTTACAGATGAGGAAACTGAGGCAAATAGGGTTAAGTGACTAGCCCAGGGTCACAGAACTAGTAAGTGTCTGAGGCCAGATTTGAATTCAGGAAGATGAGTCTTCCTGACTCCAAGCCCTGCATTCTATCCACTGGGCCACTTTGTACTAGCCATGCTTTAAAAAACAACAGCTACTAAGGAAATAAACAGTATGCAGAAAGATAAAAGAGACCCTCAGAAGTTCATTCAGAGAGTATTTACTCTTATTGTAGTCAATACTAAAAAAAAAAAAAAATTCCACGATTTGCTTTCTTATTTCATAGAAGATTTAAACAAAGAAAATTGGGAGAGAAGGGAGTAGGGAAGTGGGGAAGATGGAACAGGGACAAGCCTGATAATAAAGGAGACATAAATTCTATCAAGGATTAGGTAGCCTGGGACTACCTAATGTCAAAACAAAAGTCCTTTCTTCTTAGGTCCCCTCTGAGGGCATCCCTGTATAAAGCAGAAGACAAGTGATGTTCTTAAGAATGACCCCAAGTCATCCATCCATCAGGAAGACAATAAATGAAGCTTGATATCCCCTATTCAAGAAAACAGGAAAAAATAAAATATATTTTAGAAAGACTTCTGTGCAAATTTACTATTTTCTTGCAGCCCCACCAATATTTGTCACTTTCCTTTTTTGTCAACTTTGGCAATCTGGTGGTTATGAGGTCACATATTAAAGTTCTTTTCATTTATATTTTTCTAATCATTAGTGACTTGGAACATTTTTGCAATCTAGTTGCAGATAGCTTGGGTTTCTTCCCTTGAGAAATGCCTGTTCATATACTTTGACCATTTATCAGTTGGGGAAATGGCTCTTATTCTTATAACTTTGAATCAGCTTCCTACATATCTTGAAAATTAGACCTTTTGCTCCAAAGATTTTTTCTCCAATTAACTGTTTCCTCTCTACTTTTAAATGCATTGGGATTTTCCCCAATTTTTTAAAAATTTTATGTAATCAAAATTGTCCGTTTTATCTTTGACAATCCTCTCTATTCCTTGTTTGGTCAAGAACTCCTTTTTTCACAGATTTAAGAGGTAATTTCTTCCTTGCTCATTTAATTATTTAGATATGACTTTTTATATTTAGGTCTTATATAAATTTGAAGCTTATATTGACATATGGTGGGTGGTACTGGTCTACACCTAATTTCTGCCAGATTGCTTTCCAGTTTCCCCAGTTGTTTTTGTCAAATAGTGAAACCTTATACCTGTAGTGGGGGGGAAGGGTAGTCTTTGAGTTTATTGAATATTTGAATATTTGGTGAAAAGATTGATTTGCTTTTGTATGTTGTATCCTAATTTGTACTACTGATCAAACTTTCTATTTTTTAATCAATACCAGATCATTTTACTTTTTAAAGTTTTTTTAACTTAAATACAAAAACTTAAATACTAAATCATTTTAATGATTACTGCTTTGTAATTTGAGATTTGGTTTGAGATTTGGTTCTGCCAAGCCCCTTCTCTACTTTTCCTTTTATTTCTCCAGATGAATTTCATTACAAAGCCATACTTTACAAAGCCATTTTTCTTAGTTTTGTAAAGTATTCCTTTGGTAATTTGCCTGGAATGTCACAGAACAAATTAATTTAGGTATTATACATACAAAAATATTTATAGCAGTTCTTTTTGTGATCACAAAGAACTGGACACTAAGGGGGTGCCCATCAAATGGGGAATGAGTGATCAAATCATGATATATGAAAGTAATTAAATATGTTTGTACTCTAAGGAATTACAAAGAGGATGATGGTATCAAAGAAACCTGGAAAAACTTCATGAACTTATGCAGAGTCAAGTGAGCAGAATTAGAACAATTTATATAATAACAACGATACTGTAAAAATAATTTTGAAAGACTTAAGAACTCTTATCAACATAATAATTGACCATGATTCGAGAGGACCAATGATATAGAAGCACCTCCTGATATAGAAGCAATGGGTTAAATGTGCAAAATAAAACATACTTTAAAAAAAATATGGCCAAGGTTATAATTTATTTTGCTTGACTATGCATATTTGTAAAAAGGTTTTGTTTTCTTTTATTGGAAGGAAGAGGGAAAGTGAGTGGGAGAAAAATAAATTTTTGTTAGTTAAAAAAAAAAATTTGATCATTGCAGTGTATGTCCTCAGAGGCCCTATGATGAAGTATGTTACCCATATTCTGACAGAGAGGTGATGAACACAAGATGCAGAAGCATACATTTGGACATGACCTCTATAGGGATTCATTTTGCTTGATCAGGTTTATTTGTTTTACAGAGATTTTTTTCTCCTTTCTTTCTCTCTATTTTTAATTGGAGATGGTGGTGAAGATAGTGATGCCCTCCTCCCATAAAAAGAGGCACATTGCAACTTTTTTTTTAATCCATGGTAGAGGACAGAAGAAAGCACAGAACAAACAGAACAGTTTTTAAAACAATGTGTAGAACTTATTATACACACACATACACACACACGTATATTTAAAAGCAAGTGGTATGAAATGGAGATTTGCAGTTTCATATAAATCCTTTTTTGAGGTTCTGTTGGATGTATGAAAATACTCCTTTTTGGAGATAGCAGAGTAACTAGAAGACACACAGCCTAACTACCCCACCAAACCTCCTCCATATAGATCTAGAAAATGCACCAGATGAAATTCTCAATGATAAATCCAAAAAAAAGTCTTAGAGTTATTTTTCCAATGTAGGTTGGCTTAGGGAAAGAAATAGAGAGATCTTCAGACATTAGGGATGGGGTCTAGCCAAGAACATACTGTATTCAGAACATTCCAGTATTGAGGAACTGAAAGAGGGTCAAGACTGGGCACCAGGGCAAGAAAAGAATCCCTGAAATAGAGCAGGGTGCTGGGTTCTAAGCACTTGTTGACAGGATGAGGTGGGGTGGGGGGCAAAGAATGTGTGGCTTGTGCTGTTGTCTTCTTATGTTGGCTCTGGCAGCTCTGTTGCCCCCCTATCCAGTTCTGGGTCATGAATGCAGGGTAGACTGAGGAAACCTGGACCCAAGGGTTGTGGAAAGAACAGCTGCAGAGAAGTTGTCCCAGTATACTGAGCTCCAACTGTGTACCAAGTGAGGAGCAAGTTCAGAAGCAAACAGTAGCCATACGGCTCTGATCGCAGAAGCAGAGCAGGGATGCTGAACCTGCAGTGGAATAACCAGAACAGGAATCCCAGACCAAAGGAGAGCGTGCATTTCAGTTACTCTAAACCTGCAGAGCCTCCAAACAGACTAAAAGTGACTGAGTCTACTCAGCAGTCTACTGAAACTTTGAACCAAGAGCAAGCCAACAGACCCAAACCTGGTTCAAAAACTTGAAGAGCTCACCAGGAGAGTGGTAAACATGCCTCGCCTTGGATCACATATCTTAGGGAGTATTGAAAGTTTGCAGGTCCCCAGCCTAAGCTGTGAAAGCAGTCAAAGCACAAGCCATATATTCTTCCCCACCCCTGTCCCCTGACTTGTGCTCAGAACCCAGGACTAGCATAAAGCCCAAAGGTCAAGAAGTATGCTGAAAGAACAAGAAAAAAAAGATTCTTACTCTAAAGAGGGGAGGGAGAAAGGGAGAAGGGAACCTGAATAAAATTTTAGAAATGTTGTATCGGATAGACTTCTGTAGAATATTGAATGAAAATAGAGAGGAGTGTGCCTATTTCTTGGTTACATATTAGCACTTTCACAAAAATTGACCATATATTAGGACATAAAAATCTCTCAGATGAATGCAAAAAATAAGAAATATTAAATACATTTTTACTGAAATAAAAGTTATCAATAAAGGACTTTTCAAGCAAAGATTAAAAATTAATTGGAAACCAAATAATTTAATCCTAAAGATTGGGTGGATCCAAGAACAAATCACAGAATCAATCAATAATTTCATTAAAGATAATGATGGTGATGAGACAACATATCAAAATTTTTGAGATGCAGCCAAAATAGTACTTAAGGGAAATTGTATATCTCTGAGCACTCTTCCATAAAAAGAGAGAAAGAGCAGATTGACAAACTGGGCATGCAAACAAAAAAGCTAGAAAACCAACAAATTTTAAAACACCCAACTAAGCACCAAAATAGAAATACTAGAAATCAAACTGAGATTAACAGAATTTAAAACAAAAAAAAATAAAAATTGAATTAATAAATAAAACTAGGAGCTATTTTTAAAAAATAACAATAACATAGATGAGCCATTAGCTAAGTTGATTTAAAAATAAAAAAATTTAAATTACTAGTATCAAAACGAAAGAGGTGATTTACAATCAACAAAGAAATTTTAAAAAATTATTGGGAGTTATTTTGCCCAAGTATGTGACAATAAAATAGACAGTATAAATTAAATGGATAAATATTTACAAAACTATAAATTGACCAGTTTAATAGAACAGGAAATAGAGTAAATAACCCTATCTTAGAAAAAGAAATTGAACAAGTCAGAAATGAACTGCAAAAGAAGAAAAAAAACCTCAAGACCAAATGGATTTACAAGGAAATTATACCAAATATTTAAAGAACAATCAATGCCAATACTATATAAACTGTTTGAAACAGCAGGAAAAGACATAGTCCTACCAAATTCCTTCTATGACACAATATGGTCTTGATATCTAAACCAGAGAGAGTCAAAACAGAGAAAGAAAACTATAGACCAATGTCCCTAATGAATATTGAAATAACTTGATATGGTTGGGTTGCTTTAATATTTCATTACTCTCCCCCCCCCCTTTTTTTGTTCTGTTTTGTTTTTTTTTGTGGCAAGCTTATCCTCTTGGCTGAGAGGGAAAAAAAAAGTCTTAGCCTCCATATTACAGGAGATGACATCAGAGACTCAAGCAGCCAGAACCTCTGGGGTTGGAATTTACAGCCTTTAGTTTTCCTGGCTTTTCTCCACATGATTTTTCACCATTGATGATATCTCTGAGCAATGAATAATTGACATAATATACAACATGTATGAAGATCGATGTTATCACAAGGCTATCAATCTATCCATTTTAATGCCTTCCTTACCCACATCTCTGATGGATTCTGAGAGATGGATTGGGGTGGGGGGATGCTGAGCCTGTAGTTGAAGATGGTAGAGCTGCTTTGTGCTGAATGTACCAGGGATTGTTTGGGGGAGGAGGGGAGAGTCTGGGGGCTCAGATTCAGCAGCACCTTGTTAAGACTCCCCTGGGAACCACTCATCAGCCTAGGATGTAGACCCTGGTGATGAATGTACTTCTCTTGCTTTTATTTCTTAGTGTCCTTCCCCTTCTGCCCACATGACTGAATGAGAACACAACATATCCCTTTCTTCCCTATTCCCCTACAACAAAGTGATGGCTTTGCAAAGGTCTGCATAAGGTCTTTCATAGGTCTCCTGGCTTGGGCTTTGAAAAAAAAGTATGTACAGGATAGTTGAAAAAATGGTTTACTGATGATTTTCTTTTAGAAAAAAATATAAGAATTAATTTCCCAGATTTCAAGGGGTTAAAAGTCTTCTTTGGCTTCATACTGAATATGAACAAATACTCCAAAGTCAAGATTTTAATTCTTCTTGAAGCAGACCCAGGAAATCTACTTTCCAGCTTATTGTAGGATTTTAGGCAGTTTCTAAACTTCTCTGCTTCTGAGCTTCTCTTCTGCAAAGTAGGGACTGTCTACTGCCACGGGTAGCTATGAAAACGACTTATATAATGCCCATAAACACTTTGAGTAGTATGAGATAAACACAAGACACTGCAATGACTGCTATTCTACTATTACTGTTCCTGCAACTATCTGTTGCATTTGCTATTTTCAGCCTTGTCCCCAAATTCTGGAGATATATGGGACTTAAATTCTTCTTATATCCTCATTGCAAATAACCGTCTGTCTTGATTCACCAACCCCAAACAATAACCAAGCTAGCTAGTGACTAGCATCTGCAATGAAAAGTGAATCATGAATGATGCCTAATACTACAAATGCATTGTGTGAAAACCTGCAACAAGCAATAATTTTGTTATGGTTTCATTTTCTGACAGCAATGGTGATGTGTGTGCATATGTGTGTGTGCATCTACTGACATTAGAGTGATGAAGAATGTCTGTTCCTGATCCCATAAAACCAAATTGAGCTAGTTTTTATATATTTAGTTAGTTCTTTCAGTTGAGTGCTAGATTTCATGCCATACATGTATTTTATTGCTATTTTTTTATGTTTTTAATTGTTATTTTTAAAAATAGATATTACTCCAAGGAAACATGCAAATGTAGTAGCTTTTAAAGAGCACACTTCAGTGACTGTCAGAGATATTACAGTGGCTATTAGTACAGGGAAAAATTAGTGTATCTCAAAGACCATTCAAGCCCAAAATGAAACAGGACCTTGCAATTGTCACCAGAAATTATAGAATGGTTATGCTTAAGGAGTGTATAGAAGAGTTATACTTAAGGAGTCTGGATTTATTGATAAATATTGATTATTCAAAGAAATAGTAGAAACTATGCAGCACATCTCTGCAGGCTATAAAAATATAGCAATTATCAGATATCTAATAATGGTGGCTAAAATTATATATCAGAAGCTCACTATTATTTTTGAATTGATGGGTAGTAAATACCCTGACCATAAATAGAAGCCTCAAAATATCCTGGAGAACTTAACCAATAAACTCTCCTAGAATCAGATCATTGTCATAGAGTGCACAGTTGCTCACAATGGCCCAGACATGGCACTGTAGCATAAAACCTTTAGAGTCATGTTATTTATGGATGTTCACTATACCAAATAATCATAATCTCCAAGCTTCATGGAACAAAAAACTATCAAAATATAGAGACCTAGTAGATAAGATCAAAACCATGTGGGAACAAGCAGCTAGGTGCAGTGGAGAGAATGGCCTGGAGTCAGGAGGACTCAAATTCATTTCTCACCTCAGACATTTAATAGTTGTGTGATCTTGGGCAACTTAACCTGTTTCTCTCAGTTTTCTCATCTGTAAAACAGGGATAATGATAGCACTTTCCTCCCAGTTGTGCGGATGTAGTGGGATAATATTTGTAATGTGCTTAGCACAGTGCTAGGCATAAATACTATCTATTATTGTGATTAACAGGATGAGGTACAGTATCAGTATCATCTCTGCTGCCCTGTCCACTATTACAATTGTCCTCAGTATATTCTCTCTCTCTCTCTCTCTCTCTCTCTCTCTTGTTAAGTGACTTGCCCAGAGTCACACAGCTAGTGAGTGTTATGTGTCTGAGTTTGGATTTGAACTCAGGTTCTCCTGAATCCAGGGCCAGTGCTCTATCCACTGTGCCACTTAGCTGCCCTTGAATATACTCTCAATGAGCCTATACAACACGAGCTTGTATCTCAATGCTTTAATTCAATTGCAAAAAAATACCTATTTTATCCACCTTTGCAATAGTCCAAAGAACATTAAATATAAAAGAATAATATCAGGATATCAACTTTCCCAGGACTGTTTCTACCTAAACACCATTGAAAAAGATAAGGATAATAAATGATAGCTCATATTTCTTATAGTTTATAAAACATTTTCCTCATAACTCTGGGAGGTATTATTATTATTATTATTATTATTATTATTATTATTATTACTATCCCCATTATTAATCATAGAAAGAGAACTGATGCACAGTTTAAGTAACTATACTCATAATAAATTATACAGATGGTGAATAGCTGCTGACTCAAGCTATTTTTCTACTAACCCGCCTTGCCACCCCACGTAGACAGATTATTTTTTCCAAATCATATGATAGATAATTTGAGGTAATTAATCATACAACTGTTTAAATGCCCTCAATCCTCTCATTTGTAAAGTAAGTTGTTCATGTAATACACATATACAAGTTGGAGGAAAAAATCCACAACCTGGGAAGTGACATCAATCATAGACTTTGAAAAAAAGTCTTTGGCTCAAGTTTGAATTTAAAATTTCAGTAAAGCTAATAAAACTGTAAATATCTCATGTATGCAGATCATTTCCAGATCTATATATCATCCCCAGTCTCTTTCTGAGCTGTAGTCCTACGTTGCTAACTGCCTATTGGACCCATTTCCCACTGCATGTCCCATATGTCCAAAATGGACAGCTCCTGGTTTGTATCCATTTCCCTTTGGGGATGGGGAGAGGAAAGAGAAATCCCTCAGTAACTAACATGGATTCACCCAAAGTGTCAAACTGCTGGTCATGTCCAAGGTCTAGCTATTTAAAGCCTCAGAGGCATTGAGTTTTTTTTTCCTAAGGCAATTGGGGTTAAGTGACTTGCCCAGGGTCACACAGCTAGTAAGTGTAAAGTGTCTGAGGACCGTTCTGAACTCAGGTCCTCCTGACTCCAAGGCTGGAGCTCTATCCTCTGCACCACCTAGCTGCCCCAACATTGCCTTTTTGAATCACATTGCCTTTTCTCACTCACAGTGGGGTGTTTAGTAAAGTGCAATGCAGTCAAACCTTGTTACATCAGTACCTCGTCATCTGTGACTACATTACTGAAGAGTAAAGGAGAATGAAATCACACCTCCCCCTTACATCCTTTATTCTGTCGAGGGTACCACCATGCTTTCCATTTGCCTAGAAGCCCACACTGCATAAAGTCTACCTCTCCTCTCTAGTCTGTAGCCTATCAGTTGACTAGCCTCGTTAACTCTGCCTCCATACTCACATCCATTCCCAACTTTCCATCACACCACAATCACCCTAAATTCAAGCCTTCATTAACTCTTACCTGAACTATTACAATTGCTTCCTAATTTGTCTCTCTGCCTCAAGTCTATTCCTTTTCTGATCCATCCAATCCATCCACAGTTGCAAAATTATATTGCTTTTTATTTTTATTTTTTAAAATAAGAATCATATTGAGATCTCCTTTTTATTATTGTCTAAATTTTCCTCTGTTTATTTCCCTCTCACTACTCCCAGAGAGCCATCTCACATAGGAAAGAATGTTTTTAAAGAAAAAAAAGGGGGGAGGCAGCTAGGTGGCACAGTGGATAGAGCACCAGCCCTGGAGTCAGGAGGATCCGAGTTCAAATATGACCTCAGACACATAACACTTATCAGCTATGTAACTCTGGGCAAGTCACTTAATCCCAAATGCCTTGTGAAAAAAAAAAAAGGAAGAAGAAAAAAATTAGCAAATTTGATCAATAAATCAAAAAAAATGAAAAAAATGTACAATATTCCACACCCATGGCCCTCCCACTTCTACCAAGGAGAGAAGGGAGGTGTCTTCTCATATCTCCTCTTTGGGGGCCATGCTTATTCATTGTAATTATTTTTTTCTGTTTACATCATCATAATCAATCACCATGTATATTGTTTTCTTGGCACTGCTTATATGAAGTCTGCATTAGTTCATATAAGTCTTTCTTTACTTCTTCATTTTCATTATATTCATCATTTCTTACAGTACAGTAATATTCCATTACATTCACGTACCATAATTTGTTTAGCCATTCCCCAACTGATAATCACCTAAGTTGTTTCCAGGTCTTTGTTATGATAAAAAAAAAAGTGTTGCTATTTTGGTGTCTGTGGGGATTTTCTTTTTATCAATGACCTCTTTGGGATATATGACCAGTAGTAGAATTTCTGGGTTAAAGGGTATGGAGATTGTAGTCACTTTATTCCCATCCAAATTAGCTTTCCAAAATGGTTGTATTGATCCATAGCTCCACCAACAATACTCATCCTCCCATAACCTAATATACAGTAATTCCATTTTTTGTCATCCTTGACAATTTTCTGGGTGTGAGGTAAAACCTCAAGGTTGTTTTGATTTGCATTTCTTGTATTACTAGTGATTTGATGCATTCTTTCATCCAGTTGCTAATGGTTTGAAATTCTTTTAATAGCTGTTTGTCCATCTCCTGCCAAAGTTATATGATTAAAAAGTTCCAGTTTCTCTAGGATAAAATATAATCACTTCTGTTTGCCATTGAAATCCTTTCACAGCCCAAAACCCACCTTCCTTTCCAGACATATTACATATAACTTCTTTACCAAACCAACTAGCCTCCTTGCTATTCCTCACAAATGGCATTCCATCTCTGTCTCTGGGACCTTTGCAGAGACTGTCCCCTAGGCCTGGAACACATTCCTGCCTAACCCCTGGAGTTCCTAACTTTCTTCTCTTGGACCTCTTCTTGTTCCAGCCCTGCACAGCCCAGCCTCCCCACCTCTGACCAAATTATCTTATACAGGGTGTCCCCAAAAGCCTTTTAAGATATTAGAGCTTAAAATGCACTAAGATTTTTGGGATATACTATATTCACTTCCTCCTCCTATATTTGGTACTTACCTATATATGGTAATGTTGTTTCCTCCAATAGAATGTAAGCTTTTTGAGTGTACAGATTGTTTCTTTTTTTTTCCTTTTAATCCCTGCCACCTAGTACAGTGCGTGGCATGTAGGGAGTAGCTAATAAAAGCTTATTCATTGTTTGATTTACCTAATGAATTTTCTCAGCAGAATTTTGAAAGTTCCATGCTTCTAACCAAAACTTTGGAGGGATGCAAGAGTCAGGAAATCTGGGTTGAACTCCTGACTTTACTATTAATGAGCTAGAGAAGTTACTTTCCTTTACTTGACCTCAGTTTCCCCAACCATAATACAAAGGGATTAGGCTAAATAAGCCAAAGGTCCTAAGTTTTAATAACCCTATGCTTTAGCCAGTTAACTGGTTCTTATTATTCCCTTTAATCAAAAGCATGCTCCACTTGATGTTGGGGAGACCTCAGTTCAGATCCTATTTCTGACATTTCACTAGCTGTGTGACCATGGGTAAGTCATTGCACTTTTCGGAGCCTCCATCTCCTCATCTCTAAAATGGGAATATTAATACACATAGAACTTACTTTCACAGGAACACATTTAGAGCTATAAGAGACCATCTAGTCCAAACTTCTCATTTTACAGATGAGGAACTCAGGCTCAAAGAGGCTAATTAACATGCCCAAGATCTCACAGTAAAACTAGAATTCAAACCCAGGTTCTCTGCCTTCAGATCCAGTATTTTTTTTTTCACTCTATCACGCTGCCCCTCCTTTATCATGAGACTCCAATGAGAGAATCTATGTAAACTTAAAAGTGACACCTAAATGTCAGTAGAAATTGCTTTTAGTAACATGGGGAGAGGGGTAATAGAAAGAATATTGGAGATAGAGTCGGAAGACCTGAGTTCAAATCCTGGCTCTGCCCTTACACCCTTGAGCTAATTCCATAATCTCTCTGGATCTCAGTGCTTCATTGATAAAATGATAAAACTAGCTGATTTCCAAGCACCTTTTAGTTCTAAATCTGATTCTATGATTCTCTCTTTCCTCTGCCCCAGTGACACTCACGTGAGCATCGTGACTCTCCCACGATGATGTAGCATTAGGCCGAGTCTGATCTCGACTCTCATCTGATAATTAATTGCCCTTTTAACTAGTTCCATCCAGCAATTCCAAGTGCTCCCAAGCTAGAGTCCATTTGCATACACTGCTCCATTTACTGATAAATGCATGTAATTTGTTTTCAGCGAGTCACCCTTTTACTGCTGCCTCCTGTCTCAAGGCTCAAGTGATGAAGTTTTATGCAGCTTGCTTGTTAATTGGAGCTTTAGATTTCCAGAAACAAACAATTGCTGTTTAATTAAAAATCACTCATACACCCTTAACACTTTACTGCAATTTAAAAAAAAAGAAAGAAAAGAAAAAGGGAAAGCACTATCCAGAGACAAAAGTGAGGAATAGAAATCATGGTAAGAATAGTCAGGAGACCAGAAAATAAAAAATCTACCTGTTCTCAATGGAAGGTAGACAAGGGCTGGCCTCTAGAACAAAAGCTGGTACATTCAGCATCAAGAGGGCTAGTTAACAACAAAGGCAGCCTTGTACAGTCTAGTGGGATGGACTATTCTAAGACAATTTGGGTTTAATTCTTGCCTCTGTCACTTATTAGGGGTGTGACCTGCAAGTCACTTAGCCTCCCTAGTCCTCCAATTTCCTCATCTGTGAAATGATGGGATTGAACAAGATTGCCTCTGAGGTCCCTCCCACTCTCCATCTATGATGCTCTGATTCTGCCTAATTCACTTCAGGGAATCACTGAATATCCTTGTAACCCAGACAATTAGAAGAGAACAGAATTTAGTACAGTTGGGGAAACTGAGACACCATCTCCCCACCCCTGCGGGAAGTGACTTGACATCAGTTAGTGCAAAGCTGGAATTGTTGTTGTTCACCCTTCATTCTCAAAGAGGACCGATGATGTCGTGGGGTGATGTCTTGACTTACTTGTGAATTGAATTTAAGGGAGGTGGAGCTATGAAAAGTCATCAGCCCCACTTTCTCTTCTGGAGTCACTGAAGTCCATAAAATTCAAGCAACGACTCTCAGTCTAGGGCTGTTTTTGCCGCAACATGTAAATGCCGAAACTCTGCCTTACTTCCTTCGGCCCAAGCAAAGGTTGTACGGGCACTTGCTAGTGATGCTATATGGGGTAATCCTCTTCAGAGTTGGCTAGGATGGCCTCTGAAATCCCACCCAATTCTGAGGCATTGTGATCCTATGAACTTGGACTATCTAGCCACAGAATCTCCATTTTAGCACATTCTTCCCTTCTTCCAGAACCTGCAATTCTAGAACATCTAGCTGATGGGCAGGTGAGTTAAGTGACCTTTCCACTATTGCATGTCTCACAGCACTTTGTACCTCTCACTTATGTTCTCTTGTGCCCTTTAGTTATTTGCCTCCGTGCTTTATCCCTTCTATTAGATTATAATATGACAAGGACCATCTCTTAATCCTGTTTGAGCCTATTTTCCACAGCATGCTGTATCTAATGGGGCTCGCTCATACTACCAAAAGAGTGTGTGTGTGTTTGTGTGTGTGTGTGTGTGTGTGAGACTTCCCAGATACAAAGGGATTTAAAACCATCATCTTTTGAAAATAAAATTTTAAACCATTATCTCATGTCCACCTCTTTCCTGAGGGATTGATAAATCAAATCAACATTGCCTCCACTCCTCACTCCTTCAAAAAGAATGACAATTTACTTGCCCTGTGGTTCCATTGATAACCCCTATGATTCTGAGCCATAGGCTGCCTAAGCCAAAGCTCCCTGCCCTTCCCACCACTCCTTGCTTTCATACCCATCCATGCGAGCCCTATTACCGTGGTATCTCCACTCCACTCTTCCCTATCTTCTGATCATTATCAACAGATTCTGTACATTGTGCCCTCCCTTTATAGTCAACAAACTGCCCATCACATGAGACCTGTGTCTTTACTCCCAGAATTTACTATGCACATAATCTTGAATTTACTTATAGGTGCACATGTTATTTCCTCCAAGTAAAATGAAAGTTCCTTGAGGACAAGAACTGTTTTATTTTGTTATTATATCACCAGCCCCTAGAACAGTGCCTGGAACAAAGTAGGTACTTAATAAGTGATTGTTGAATTAAATTGATCTATACCTCTGAGCTATGCAGTGCTATATTGGTATTATTATTTTTAATTTACAAATGAGAAAAATGAGACTCCAAAGGTTCAGTGACTTGTCCAAATTCCCACAACCACTAAGTGATGGTGCTAGTCTAGGACTCAAACTAAAGTCTTCAGACTCTTAAGCCAGTATCCCTTAACCTATTCCACTCTGCCTCTCTAAAAAGGAGTCTGTTGAATTAAACCAAATTATATCCATTTACTCAACTGTAAATAAATGCATTATACAAATAAGAGGGAAAATTACTTGGTACAGTGATTGTAAAAATTTGTGGAACCTGTTTCCCCCCTAGGTGTGATACAGATGGAAAATATGCCTAGAGTTAAAAAAAATTCACAGAATGGCAATTTTAAATGGGTTATAGAGGAAAGTTTGCCCTAACCTTCAGGGCTAATATCATGGAGAATACCCTTTTATGAAACATCTTTGGAAACACTGTCACGGGGAGAACCCTGGGATGTCCAGGGCACCAACCTGATCCAATATAAGACTGTTCATGTTGTGATGCCAGACACAACCCATTCATTTCCCAGGGACTGCTGAATACCCATCAGCTCATCCCATGTGGTGTTCCAATGTTAATGACTTGCCTCGAGTCACACATGTAAAAAAAGATGGATCTGAGGTCCCCTCTGGGTTAATGTGCAGGCTCAATGCTTGCAATTTTTAAAGGACATGGATATGTCTTCACATTGTTTGCATCAAAAAATAAGGCTATAGGTAAATATTAGCCCAGTGTAACTATGCAGAAAATGAAAGTCTGATGTGGCAATTAATTCTGTGACTACCTCCTCTGCTGGGTAAAGGATAGAATACACACTGTTGTTAGTATTGGGGTCATACCAGAGCCTTACACATGGAAATAAAAATTAAAGGACAAATGCCTTGGAGACTATAACCCTGAAATTATTCCATTTCAATGATGGTTGAAGTGTTTCTCATTATAGGATGCGCTTCCGTCCTTAATAGGAATATGCACCTCCACACAGCAAGTACAGTGGTAACTGATATTTAGAGAGACAAGAATGTCCCACAAGAGCCTAGAATGTCCCCTGAATTTTTTTAAAAGAACAAATAGTAATCAACATGCTTTGTTGTTCAGTAATGTTCAACTCTTCATGATCCTATGGACCATACTGTCCATGAGGTTTTCTTGGCAAATATACTAGAGTGGTTTGCCATTTCCTCCTCTGGTGGATTAAGGCAAACAGAAGTTAAATGACTTGCCCAGGGTCACACAGCTGGTAAGTGTCTGAGGCCATATTTGAACTCAAATCTTCCCAACTCCAGGCCCAGCACTTTGTTCAATGAGTCACCTAGATATCTTCTAATATGATCTTCCCTAGGCTTGAAATGCCTATCCTTCCCTCTGAATTACCCAACATGGAATAATGGAAGTTCTGAATTTGAAGTCAAAGGAACTGGGTTCAAATTCTGGCTCTGTTACTTACTGCCTGAGTGACTTGAACAAATCCCTTCCCCTCTCTAGGTCTCAGTTTCCTTTTCTATAAAATGAGAAGGTTGGAGTCAGGGATCTCTAACCTCCCTTCTAATCTATGACTCTATAATTCAAATACTACCTATTCAAAGAAGCTTTACCTGATCTCTACTCCCCAAAGTGGGTAACAATCTTTTCCATCATAGCTCATATTGTTGTTTTCATAATATATGGCAATTGCTTATTATGTATCTTTGGTGTTCTATGAGGTGAATAATAGAGTGCTGGACCCCCAGGATTCAGGAAGAGTCAAGTTCAATCTGGCCTCAGACATTTACAATCTTGGGCAAGTACCTTAACCTGTCTCACTTTTCTTAACTGTGAAATGGTGAAAATACTAACACCTACTTCCCAGAACTGTTGTAAGAATGAAACGAAATAATATTTTTAATGTGTATTGTAAACTTTAAAATACTATGGAAATGTGAGATAGTTTTAATATTATTATTATTTACTACTACTTTACTACTCTGCTAGACTGCAAGTTCCATGAGGGCAGGGACCTTTTCTTATCTATACTTTATATCTCTCCCAGTGCTCCACACAGGGCTCAGGAGTCACTCAGCTATTTAATAAGCCCTTTCTGTGTGCCAGGCACTTTGCACACAAGAGGTGTTTAAAAGAAATGTTTGTTGAAGTGACCTATTTAAACTCACATAGAGTATATGTAGTATATATAAAAATATATAGTTTGATAGTTTCCTTATAGCAGGTTGGTTACATAATTTTACTAATTGTGATGCTGAGCATCTTTGTGTTAATAATAAGCTTATAAGGAATTGTGAAGTTATTAAACATTTGCTTTATAGTCTTGAATCTACATTAGTCCTTTCAGACTACATAGATGTAATTATTATTGTCACTGGCTTATGATTTTTGTGTATATTATCACCTTGTCATAGTGAATTAAAAACTTGATGTGACAACTGACTTATGCTTTTCATTTGTAGAAATAAGGCTTGTTTTTAAAGAGTTCTTTAAGCTTCTTATTAATACATTATCTGTTGGTTTGGTACTTCTGGTTTTTTATTTTGTTTTTAATTAATTTTATAGCTATAGATGTGCTTTTTCCATAAAGAATTCAGTGTAATTATGTGCGGGGAGGGGAACAGCTAAGCGGCAAAGTGGAGAGAGTACTGGGCTTGAAATCAGGAAGACTCATCTTCTGTAAAATTGGGCATGACTGATAATAACTGACAATTTACATAGTCTTTAAGGTTTGCAAAGCACTTTCCATACATTATTTCATTTGAGCTTTGCAGTAACCCTGTGAATTAGGTACTGTGGTCATTAATATGCTCATCTTACAGGAGAGAAAGCAGGTTGAAATGATTTGTCCCCCAATCACATAACTAGTAAATGTCAGAAGCAGGATTGAAACCTAGGGTTACACTTTCTATTAAACTAATCTTCCCCTCAACAAACCATATTTCTTTTTGACATCATGTTATGGGAGAGTAGAGTCATTAGTTAGTAAAGATTTCTAGCTAACTGAAAGATGGCATTGCCTGAAGATGGTCCCTCTTTAAAATAATAATAATAATACTTTCCTTACTGTGATGTCTACCTGAATTAAAAGGCAGTGATTATCATTGTTTGCAAAAGTCTGTGAGGGAATGATTTCTACTGCTCAGCCAAAGTAACTGAAATAGTAAATAAAGCTCTAAGTAAAGGACAGTTTTCCTATAACCTTGTGATGATAAGGATGGGGACTAGGCTATGATTTCATCTGCTTAAGGAATTCCAGGCAAAGGTCCCCATCTACTCTGCATATTCTTTGCAATGTATGGAATTTCTATTGCATCCCCAAAGTAACTGAAATAGTAAATAAAGTTCTAAGTGTCCTGCACACTCAATAACCCTGGTGTACTCTAGGCAAGTGGGTATGCCACCATGGCTAACCTGAGTCAAGGGTACAAGTCAATGTGGAAGACAGTGTCTTACCAATCACAGAATGTGAAAGATCAAAATAAAAATAAAACATGTGTATTTGATGTCTTTCATGTAAAAGGACACTGTATAAGATGCTATGTGGGGATAGAAGAAGAACAAAGCATATACACATGTGGCAACTTGTCTTCAGAAGACCAATGATAAAGCGTGCTTCAGCCCTTCTCCCAACAGAGGAATGATGAATTAGAATGCAGAGTGCAGCATTCATTTTTGGACTTGGCCAGTATATGTAGTTGACCTATTTGTCTGGGCTTCTGTGTAAGGTAGGTAAAGGCAGGAGAGAGCTGCAAGTGTTGGTGAGTAGTGATAGTAAGATCCACCCTCCCTCCCAAAAAAAAAAAAAGAAAGAAAGAAAATAGCCTCCATGAAACTTTTAAAAGGCATAGAAAAGAGCAGGAGGCAGTTCAGAAGGGGACACATGAACAAAACCATTTTCTTACTGACATGTTCAAATTAACATAAACTTTTAAATGGCAAAATTTACATAATGATTCACAGATTAATATTTAATATCCTTTTTTTGTTTTTTTAAATATTTGTTTTTATGCTTAAGTTCATAATTTTTAAAAAGAAATTTTAAAAAGGATAAGATGAATCCTGCCTTCAGAGATAGGTAAAGTACTGTCTAGTGCAAAATAAATGAACCAGATTGGTTGAAGCAGAGGTTCAGAAAAATGAGCAGCTGGAGAGAAGCCTAGAAAGATAGATTAAAGTCATATAGTGGAGGGCTCTGAGAGGCCAAGGTTTTGGTTTTTTTAATATATTCTTCAGACTATGGAGAGCCACTACTGGTTTTTTGAACAGGAAAGTCAAATAATTAGAGTAGTATTTCATGGGAATATAAGTAGCTATGGTTAAGGGACGAACTGTAGTAGTCCTAGAATAAGTCATAATAACTAACAATAATGGCATTTATATAGCACTTTGGGGTTCATAAAGCACTGTAACATAGATTATCTCATTTGATCCCATTTGATCCTCACAACAACACTGTGAGGTAGTTGCTATTATTGTTGTTCAGTCTTTCAGCCGTGCCCAACTCCTTGTGACCCCACAGCACACCAAGCCCTTCTATCCTGCATTATCTCTCAAAGTCTGTCCATGTTTGTTGTTTCCACGACACTATCTATCCATCTCATCATCTGCTGTTCCCTTTTTCTTTTGCTTTCAGTCTTTCCCAACAACAGGGTCTTTTCTAACCAGTCTCATCTTTCATTATGAGGCCAAAGTGTTTAAGCTTCAGCTTCAGGATTTGACCTTCCAGTGAATTGACTGAGTTGATCTCCTTGCCATCCAAAGATCTTACAAAAGTCTTCTCCAGCACCACAATTCAAAAGTGTTGATTCTGCCTTTCCTTATAATGCAACTCTCAGAGCCACACATTGCAACTGGAAAAAAAAATCATAGTGTTGACCATATGGACCTTTGTTGGTAATGTGATATCTCTGTTTTTTAGTAGGCTGTCCAGATTTGCCACAGCTTTCCTTCCAAGGAGCAAGTGTCTTGATTTTTTGGTTACAGTTGTCTGCAGTGATCTTTGAGACCACTGATTCCATTTCTTCTCTATTTCCCAACAATCCCCATTTTACAGGTGAGGAAACTGAGGCATACAGAAATTAAGTGACTTGCCCAGGGTCACCCAGTTAGTAAATATCTAAGGCAGGATTCATACACAGGTCTTCGTAACTCCAAATCCAGCACTCTTCATTGTACCACCCAACTGCCTGGTGGTAAAGGTGGTAAGAGGAAAAAGAGGACAGATTATAAGATTTTGTAAAAAGATGCCTCCAAAGTACTTAGTGACTACTATTTGAATATTGGGATTGAGGAATGAGGAGAATCAAAGATGATTTCTTAGATTTTAGAATGTGAGCTCCATGAGAGCAAATGCCACATTTTGTTTTGTTTTTTTACTTTCTTTGTATCTCCCAGTACTTAGTACGGTTCCTGGCACAGAGTAAGCACTTAAATGCTTCTTGTTATTGCTGTATTTAGCAAACTAGTACTATCATTAACAGAAACAGGAAACAGAATGAGGAGTAGGTGTTGGGGTAGGGGAAGATATGAGGCAAGTAGAATAATTTGACTTGTTAAGATGGTAGGAAAATCAAATAAAACTATGCAGTAAGCAGTTGAAAATGTAAGAACAGAACTTGTGAGATTTTAAGTACAGAAATAAAATTGGGAAGTCATCTATATAAAGAAGCCAGTGAATGAAATTAGATCTCTAGGAGAAAAAAAAAACTAGCATTTATATAGTGCCTTAAGGTTTGCAAATTACTTTATAAACATTATCATTTCATTTTCTTTTAAGAGAAATATAGAAGCTAATGGATAAAAGAGTTTTGAGGAGGAGGATTTTTGGCATCAAATGCTACAGAAGAGGTCAAGGAAAATGAAGATTTAGAAAAAGCCAATAGATTTGGTTATTAGGAAGTGATTACCCTCAAGATATAGTTTCAGTACAGGAAAGGAATAGCAAACAGATTTAAGGCTGAGAGAGGAATTTAGAAAAAGAGAAACATAGCAAGTGACAAAGAGACACACAGAGTTGGAGAGGTGCAGAGGCAGACATTTATTAAGTGCTTGCTATGGGCCAGGCCTGCTGGGTAATAAGATAGTAATTGGAGATAACAAATTCAAGATATAGTAGTGAAACAGGGGACAGAAATAGGACAACTGCTAGACAAAACAGTATGAGAGGTTTTGGTTTTAGGTTTAGTCTTATACATTCCTATAAGTAGAATGAAAAGAGCCAGAAAAGGAAGAGATTAAAAGTGGGTAAGAAAAGGAAATGATTTGAGGTTGGAGACCAGCATGCTGGACCCAAAGGAAAGTTAAGGACACAGGGGGAGAGTCATCGGGTTAGTGAAGGCTACATTCAGGAGGCTGTGCAGGGATTCAAATTCAGCCAGAAGGGATGAGGTTGTGCCCAGAATTGAAGTAGGAGGAAGGAATGTTTGTAGCAAGTACTTGATACCACTATGCCCAGGTTTTTGCACTTCAAGTATTACTCTATCTTCTCAGTAGGTATCCCTTTGTAAAAGCTAGTTGATTATCAATGATATTGAGGAACTATCAATTATCTAACTGATATTGGGGCAGTAATCACTGGAGTAGATCATACTTGGAGGGAGATTTACTGGTCAATTAATATTGGGGAAATGGTAACTCATAATAGATAGATAGGGGGTATCTGGATGGGGGCTTCAGGGTAATAGCATTAGAAAAATCACCTCAAAAAATAAATAAAAAATAAGTAAAAATTTTTAAAAAATCGCCTCAACCTCTCAGGATTAGCCCTTGTGATGGCAGCAATATCCTAACTCCCCTCCACCTCTATGCAAGGTTGTCTAATTTTTCCTTAAAAGATACTAGAAACATTCTTGAGACTTGACTGGCTCAAAGGACTAAAAGCTCAGGTTATTAATATACTGGTTGCCCAAGTACAAAACAGCCACGAGCTGCTCCAGACATGCTCTGATGATTGGCTGGTGGCTTTCAATGGGCAACTCTGAGACATTTCAGCTAAATTCAACCTGGAATGTCCTCAGTCTGTGTCTTTGTTGAATATCCTTCAACTAGGGCTAAGTAAATCTTTTTGCTCCGTTTGTTAATTGTTAAATAATTGACAATTGTCTCATTTCCTTCTAATATCTAACAAACTACCAGGGCACTGGCCTGAGCCAGGTCCAGCCTAGAACCCTGAGGGAGAGAAGTAGCCCAGCTCTGAGGATCTGACTGCCAGTGCTGATGGATTTGGGAGAATGAGTCTGGAACAAATGCTCTATGTAAATAAGGAATAATAATGCCTATAGTGCCTCACAGGGATGTTGTGACAATCAAATGATGTTCATTACACGTTCAAAAGTAGGTTTGTTCTGCTTGACCTCACAGGTCGGAATTAGGAGAAATGGGTAGAAATTGCAGAAGAAATTTAGGTTCAATGGTAAATGGGGGGAAATCTTCCTTTCAGTTAGGGTTACCCAATAGTTAAGTGGCCTCAGAACAACATGGTGGTTTTCCTGTCCCTTGAGGCCTTTCAGCAAAGTCTTGAATGGCCACTTAGGGGAGATGCTTTATAAAGAGGATTCTCTAGGCTGAACTACATGGCATCTCAGGTGCCAACATTCCAACTCACATATTCTCTGATAGAGAACTGGGAAGGACCCTAGAAATCCTGAAGTCCAAATCCTTTAATTGTTTTGAAACCAGGCCTGTGGTTTCATTCATATAGGGAGCTTCTGGCCTCAAACTCTCTCCTAGTGAAGATTAGCACCTGTTCTGAAACTAACTGCCGACAGCCAATTACCCCTGCCTGTTTTGGTACAGCCAGGAGCTAAGAATGGTTTTTTACATTTTTAAGTACAATAAAGCTTTATTTAAAACTGAAAAAAATTGTTACCTCACAGGCCATACAAAGACAGAGGGCAGGCCAAATACAGTTTGCTGACCTCTAGTCAAGTTGCCTGGGGCAATAAAGGGTTAAGAGACAGCCCAAGGGCGCACAGCCAGTATAAGACAAGCCAAAACTGAACTCAGGTCTTCCTAACGGAGATTAATTCTCTCTCCATCCATGACCTCTTGCTAATTCACCCTCTAATTTTATGAATGAAGAAACTGAGGCCCAGAGAATTTGTGACTTTGCTCAAGGCCACATAAGTAGTAAGTAGCAGAGTGGGAATTCAAACCCAGGTCCTCTCATTCCAAAGCCAGTGGTTGTGGCTGTTTTTCCACTACACTACGGTAGATGTATGTAAAGCACCTTGCAAGCCTTAAAGCAATATAAAAACATTAATTCTCCTTCTTCTTTTCTCTCAATTTCCTCATCCAGAAATAAGGATGATAATACTTGCCCTGACTACTTCACAAGGTTGCTAGGGAGTTGGGGAAGTGGGATATTTTGCAAACTGTAAAGTGCTACATAAATGTCGGCTGCTATTATTGTTATGATGGGCTGTTGTTCAGGCCTTGTTCAGCCGTATCCAACTCTTTGTGACCCTGCTTAGGGTTTTCTTGGCAAAGATACTGGAACAGCTTGCCATTTCCTTCACCAGTTCATTGCACAGATAAGGAAACTAAGGCAAACAGGGATTAAGTGAGTGTCTGAGCTAGTAAGTGTCTGAAGCCAGATTTGAACTCAGGAAGATGAGTCTTCCAAACTCTAGACCCAGCACTCTACCCACTGAGTCACCTAACTGCCAGTTATAAGGGAGGACAAGGAATTTTGATTGTCTACCCGCATTTGGCATTCGGGAATAAGTAAACCAAATGCTCCTTCTCCCAAACTGCCTCAAGGGGAGTGATACCTGAGAGGCAGTAATATGGGACATGGTATCTCCAAGGAAGACCAAGGTATTAGATAGGGGAAGGTTCGTGGCTGCAGGAGTGGTGTGGGAAAGTGGGTAGGTTAAGAGAAAAAAAATATAAAAAAGAGGAGAAAGATTAAAAGTTTAAATGGCTCCTAAATGATAATCAGTGTTTAAAGGGCTTAAAATTCCCACAAGAAGGAGTTTGTATCCTGTTAAATTAGCTTATGAAGCACAGAATAATAAAGCTGGAAAGGAAATTTAGATATTCTAGTCCAATCTCTTCATTTTGAAGACAGGGAAAAAGACTCAGAGAGGGCATTACCAGGGTTAAATACATTTGTTGAAGAAAGACCATCAGTGTGGAATGGAATAAAAAAGTGGTGAAAAATCACAGACCTAAATCTAATAACCAAATGCTTCATTCTACTCACTGAACATCTATTTCACATTGAAGCTTCAATTTCTTCACCTGTACAATGAAAGAAATGGACTGGATTATAACTAAATTGCTATGATTACTAGGTACTTTAAACTACCTGACACAAGCCGCTTGCTTTTCAGTTTTCCCTCCAATAACATTAATTCAAGGTAAGGAGAGCCCCCACTTGGTCACCTATAAAACATCACCCTAGTTGAACAGCTGGATATTTTAATAACTTGCTTAGTACCAATGGTGTAGGGCAGCAAGAGCTCCTCTCTGCACATGGTGCCAAGATTTTGCATATTTGGGGTAATTAGTTTGGTTCCTAAATCAGGAGTTAAATAAATGTTAATGAACAGCTGTTCCCAATAAACAGGATAAATTGAAATTAATAATTGCCATCTCCACTTAACAAATGAATTACCCATATTTTAAGTACACCAACATATCACACGCCTGATTTCCTACTGAGTTGGGCCAGCAGAGAATTTATTAGTTGCAAAGTGGGGCTACCTATAGCAGAAAGTAAGGCAGATAAACCACACCCTCAACTCTGACTATTCTATGCTTTTGAAACCTTAAAGTGCTAGACAAAAGCTAGTGACTTATTCATGTGTGATGATAGGATGGAAATACTTTGTTTGCTTTTATATTTTTGAAAGGTGTAAGCAAATAATTGACTAGCTAACATAAGCAGCCCTCACGGAAAATGAGTGCTACATTTTCAGAAGCTTTCATGATTGGTTTGATGAAACTATTATTTTATTTTATTATTTATTGATGTTTTGGTCAAGGGTTTTAGAATGAATTTTCAGTGTTGGGAATTCTGAGAAATGGATTTAATATCTCAGACATTACTAACAGGGAAGGGCAGACTCCAAGGAATTTCAACTCAACACTGTTCCTTTCAGGTTAATTTATACTCAGTGGAGTAGAAAGTCCTCCATAATCATCCTTCAAGGTCCTCCATAATCTGCCCATCTTTCAAGGCCATTTTGAATGCCGCCTCCATTCATTAACCTTTTCCCCATCTTGATTCCCCCTCCCTCAATACTTTGTTCCATCTTCTTGCTCTGAAGTCCCATAGCACTTCCTAACTCTATTACAGTACCTATCACATTATTCCTCGTATTATAATTGTTTATATTTGTCTTTTAAGCATCCTACTAGACTGGAAGCTGCTTGAAGGCAAGAACTGTCAGTCATTTTTGTGTTCCTAAGCACCATACCTTACACAGAGTAGGTGCTCAATGGGTTTTTTTTTTCTTAAATTGAATGTACCTCATTGTAAAGAGATAGAAAATAATAGATTTAGAGTTGGAAGAGATCTCAAAAGTCATCTAGTCCAGAGCCCTCAATTAACATGGGTAGAAACTGAGGACCAGAGAGGACAAAGGTCATGTTGTTGTTTAGTCATTTTCAGTCGCGTCTGACTCTTCATGACCCCTTTTGGGGTTTTGTCAGCAAAGATACTGAAGTGGTTTGTCATTTCCTTCTCCAGCTCATTTTACAGATGGGCAAACTGAAGCAAACAGGGTTTGCCTTGTGTCTTGCCCAGGTCACACAGCTTGTAAGTGTCTGAAACTGAATTTGAACTCGGGAAGATGAGTCTTCCTGACCCCAGGTCCAAGCGCTCTATCCACTGCACCACCTAACTAAGGTCATAGAGATAAGAAAATGACAGGGCCAGGATGTCCAGTCCCCCTGGCTCTAGATCGAGTACTCTTTCCTCTATACCATATAGCCACCCCTCCCCTCTGATCCTGGAATGGGTCTTTCTCTATTTTCTGGACTACTGCAACAATCTCTACTAACTGGCCTTCTGGTTTCTGCTTTCTTCTTCCTCCATGAAACGTTCCCAATTCTCCCCAGCTGTGAATAATTTTTCTTTTCTTGGACTTTGCATTACATTACTCTCTTGTGTTCTAGTCTGCATTATTATAACTATCTGTGTGCACGTCGCCCTGCCTCCTTCTTGAAGGTAAGGCCCACAAAAGGAGTAACTGTCATTGACCATCATAGCTCCACCAGATCTAGAATGTTCCTTGGCACACAACAGGTACTTATGAATGAATGAATTTCCCATTATGAGTAGTAGTGTCAAACTTTATTAGTTGAGTCAATAAGCTTATTCAAGTATTAGAAACTTAGCCAAAGAATATGCTACTGTGGCATATTCACTAATGATTCAAATTGGTTGTTTTATTGGTCAAAATACAAACATATGTATATAGAAACAAAATGTCATTTCTTGTCAATTCAAATACCCCTGGAGCCCCAGCATTCCCCAAATCTGGAAGACTTGGCAAGGTGTATATGGTCAGTTTCCACAGACCAAGGAATGACTCAAGGCTATTTAGGACCCATGACCACAGGATGGGGGAACCAGAAGAGTGATGACTGACGTGACCCTTTTTTTCTTTTTCACTGAACATAAGAGAATGTGTCACTGGGAACCAAGTATTTGCAATGCAAGTAAGCATCAGGGCTTGATCAATTGCAGCCAGGGAATCAAATATTGTTATATCTACCCTGTGGAAGCATGGGAGATTCAAGGTATGGCACACAATATTTCAAAGTCAGTCTGTCCTGTAGTCCACAGCCATTATGAAGGTCTCTACTAATCAGGTCCCCTTAGACTAGTACACTCCTGGATACAGGCCCACCACGTAGTGATTATAGACAGGAGATTCAGAAATGGAGGACAAAGTTCTGTTGGTTATTTCTGCGGCTGCCTCAGGTATTCATTTGCAGGAATTAAACCTAGCCAGTTTCTGCAAGTGAAAGGATTCAGAACCTCATCGGGAGCATCAGCCTGCACAGCCCAGGACCCCAGGTGCCTCAGAGCCTGCTTCTCACCACAAGCCTCATTGTGAGGACAGAACAGTTGGATCACATTAGTGCGCATCCCCCATCCCTCTCCTCTCCCCATCCCCCAGCA
Source organism: Vombatus ursinus (assembly GCF_900497805.2). Taxonomy (NCBI): domain Eukaryota; kingdom Metazoa; phylum Chordata; class Mammalia; order Diprotodontia; family Vombatidae; genus Vombatus; species Vombatus ursinus. The sequence continues at coordinate 34,754,367 of NW_020954641.1, forward strand.
ATCTCACCAAGACTGACAGCTGGGCAGTCCTAGTAGAGACCTTTCACCTGTGCAAGGGCCCAGAATCCAATTGATAAGCATTGAACTTTGTTTCCCCTTTAAAAATAAATCTCATTTGAGAATTTTAGCAGCATTTGCAGCCATTGAATTATTCAGCCCTGGAAGATAAGTGCTCCCCTGCACTGCAAAATTACTTTCTCTTTTTCAATCAGTATCTAAGATAGAAGGGAGTTGTAGTTGCTACATCGGATTCTAGGAATATACCCAAAAGCTCTATCAGTGTTATCTGATGGAGCAACGATGATTTATTATTTTTGGAAGAAGACTGCAAAAGGTGACAAATATATAAATAGCTTTTTGAAGTATATGAAATGCACTCCCACCCTGTGACAGAAAGCACATGGGTCACAGGATCATCAGATTTTGGCACTGGACTAGCTAGGCCTGAGAGGTCAGCCAGACCAATCCCTCCATTTTCTCAGTGAGAACACTGAGGCCAGAGCAATCACCCATAGGGGACTTGTCCACGGTCATACGGTCATTCTCTAGATGCCTCCTCCCAGAGCCTCACCTCCACCAGCCCCTGTCCTGTTCACTTCCTTCCAAGTTTAATACAACCTAAGGCTCAACCGTTCACATTTAGATGGGCTACACAGGGCTTACAGGATAGTTCTCCTCCAACCCTGAGATAAGATAGAGACTGGAGCCATGGTTTCATCAGCTTAGGGAACTCCAGGTAAAGGACTCCATCTACTCTGCACCTTCTCTGTGATTCATAGAGTTGCTTAGGAGCACTGGGAGGGTAAGTAATCAGGCCAGGGCCACACAGCCAGCCTGTTTCAGAGGCAGCACTTGATTTCAGCCAGATCTTTCTTAGACTGAGGCCAGCTTTCTATCCACCACGCCATGCTGCCTCTCATAAGGTATCATAATAAGTATAATTATGTCCATTTTAGAGCAGCAAGGTGGCAAAGTGGATAGAGCCGGGCCTGGAGTCAGGAAGATTCATCTTCCTGAATTCAAATCTGCCCTCAGAAACTTACTAGCTGTGTGACCCTGGGCAAGTCACTTAACCTTGTTTGCCTGTTTCCTCATCTGTAAAATGAGCTAGAGAAGGTAATGGCAAACCAATCCAGTATCTTTGCCAAGAAAACCCCACAAGAGGTCACAAAAATGGGACACAATTGAAGCCTCTGAAACAAAACAACAATGCTCATTTTACAGATAAGGAACTGGAAGCCGCAGAGGTAATTAAGCTTCCTAGAGTTACATGGCAAGTGAATGTCAGTTGGATTTTGAACCCAAGGCGTCTCCTGACAAGGCTTTCTCAACTAATCCAATTACTAATAATTGATATATATGTATTTTATGGTTACAAAGCACTTTGCATACATTATCTCATTTGATTCTCATAATAATCCTGTTATTATCATCTCCATTTTACAGATGAGAAAACTGAGGCTTAGACAGGTTAAATGAATTACCTAAGGTCACATAGCCAGTATGTTGTGGAATCAAGACTTGAACTCAAGTCTTCTATAATCCCAAAGAGTGCCAGCTCTTCCCCTTATACTAGAGCTGCATCAGGTATAAAGGAAGCCTATGTTGTCTCCCTTCCCCTCTAACAATAGTACATGTCCTTCTTCCTCAGCTTTAGGCAACATGACAGATCTCCAGCAAAATCTTTATAACTCTACCCCGTAGCAAATCTTTAAAACTGAGATCTCTTAGTGACACAGTACCACTGAAATGCCTCCCCACTTGCTAAGCTGTTCCACCACAGACTTTTTTTTTTGGAAGAAGCCATTATCCTGAGAACTTACCAGCCTTCAGAAAAATGAACATTTCCAGAACTGTAATTCTCCAACAGTGAGCTGAACCTTAAGGAGCTATCTTCACTGTAACTCTCACCAGAATCCAACTTCCCACAGCTGTCTCCAATAAGTCAGGCCACTTGCCCCTTCTTTGAAAAAAAAATGCAAATCTGATTGGTAATGCAATTACTGGGTCCAAAATCCAGTTTCCTGAGTAAATCTGCATTCAAGATCTGGGAAGCTCTCTGCCACAATATGCTGCTGGGATCATAGATGACTTAGAAATGAAAAGGATTAGAGGAGGTCACTGAATCTAGCCCCTTCATTTTACAGAGAAGGAAACTTGACTGAGAATTTAAAAGACTTGCCCAAAGTCACATGGGTACTAAGTATTAGAGTCAGGATAAAAGGATTTCTGACTCAAAAGTATTCCCTCCAATACTCCATCCTATCCCTAATCCTGTAACCACAGAAGAGATCAGTGCTCTCCTTCCATTGCTCTATACTTATCAGCAGCTGTTACTTAAATTGACTAAATAATTTAATCTTAAGAAATTGATGAATCAAAGAAAAAATCATAGAAACAATAAATAATTTCATAAAATGATAACAAGATTTCATACCAAGATTTATGGGATACAGCCAAAGTAGTACTTAAGGAAAAATTATGTCTTTCTACATACTTTCAGTAATGAAAGAACAAACAGATCAGTGAATTGGGTATGCAAATAAAAGACTAGAAAAGTAACAATCAAAAAATCTATCTAAACATGCAAAAAATTCTGAAAATCAAAAAAGAAATAACCCCCATGGAGGTCCCCATGGACTGGTCTGGTTGGTGAGCCAAAGGAGATACTGCTACACCCTTTGACAAAGAAATCTAAAAACATGATTATTAGGCTAAGGATATAAGGCAGAAAACATGCTGCACATCAGCCATGACTAGGTCCTAGAATTCAGATATGTCCCTGGATCACCAACCAGAAGATGGCTAGGCACTACCCAGTTCTTATGGCCCTGGTTGAGATGGTCTGTGGATAATTGTGGGGTTGGTTTTGTTTTGTTTTTCTTCAGGTATTATAAGTTTCAAGTAACATGAGTAAGCATACACCTCAGTCATAGTAGCAAGGAACAGTCCAATGAGGATCAAACACTACATCTTAACCAATCTTGGTGGAAGAATTAGGCAATAACTAATTGGGCATGAAAGAGCAATTCCAAGAATACAACTGAGAAAAAGGCCCAAGAATAATTCTGAATCAGGAAAAAGAGATACTCTATTGAAAGCAAATCCCACAAATTTCCAAATCCTGTTCTAGCTAGGACCCTGGACTTCTATACCCCATTATGGACAAATCCTTTTTATTTCTGTGTGTCTCTGTCTCTCTGTGTGTGTATGTCTCTCTGTGTCTCTCTCTGTCTCTCTCTCCCTCTGTATGTGTGTGTGTGTATGTTTGTCTATCTGTCTGTTTCTCTTTCTCTCTCTCTCCCCTTTTTAAATCACTCCTTAGCATGTGAGCTCCTGAAGAATAAGGGTTATTTTCCCCTCTTTCTTTGTATCCCCAGCACTTAGCACAGTGCCTGGCACATAATGGGCACTTAATAAATGTTTTTTGTCTGATTTCATCAGTTCCCATGGCTTCAAATGTCATCTCTACAAAAATGACCTCCAGATCTGTATGTCTATCTAATCTAGTCTCTCTAATGAACTAGGACCCCACATCACAATTGTCTCCTGGACATCTCCAAATAGATGCATCATAACAACCTCAAACTCAATATATCCAAAATGGAACTCATTATCTTTTCCCCAAAACCCAACTCCTTTACCAATTTTCCTTTTTCCTATTAAGGGTACCACCATCCTTCCTGTCACTTGGGTTTGAAATCTCATTGTTTTCACTCTCCCTCACTCCTCCCCACCTCCCCTATCTAAATTGCCAAAAATTGTCAATTCTACTTCCACATTTGGCCTCTTCTCCCCACTCACATGGCCACCATTGTAGTTTGGACCTTTATCACCCTTTACCTGGATTACTGGGCAGCTAGGTGGCACAGTGGGTGGACCACCAGGGCTGGAGTCAGGAAAACCTGAATTCAAATCTAGCCTCAGATACTTGCTAGCTGTGTGGCCCTGTTTGCCTCAGTTTCCTCATCTATACAACGAGGTGGAGAAGGAAATGGCAAACCACTTCAGTATCTTTGCCAAGAAAACCCCAAATGGGGTCAAGAAGAGTCAGATATGACTGGAAAACTAAACAACCAACAAACCTGCCCATACTAGCAAATTCTGCACAGTTATAATACAAACTACCAGTACAACACCAATCTTTCCAGTAGGTACGGGGAAGAATTCTGCCCCCAACTCTGGCTACCTGCTCCTTTTAAAGACAGAAGAAATTCTAACAGATAAAGGGCCTGGTTTCTGGTTTCTTCCTCAAAGGATGTCAATGCTAAATGACCTGGACTTCCTGTCAGGCTCAACCTCTTTGCTCCAGAAACTGTGGATAGAAACCTCTGCTACATTACCTCAGATAATCATACAGAATGCCAGAGAGAGCACCAGACTAGGAATCAGGAAGCCTGGGTTCTAGTCCTGCCTCTATCCCTAACTAGTAGTTTCACCATAGCCATGTGACTTCACCTCTCTCTAACTCAAACCCCTAAACGAGGGGTCTCAAACCCATCGGTGAGTTAGAGGGGGTGCCTACCCCAAATGTGAAGATTTCTCCTGGTAGAATGGGTGGATGAGAACAATCTGTTCCAGTGTCCATGAAGGCAACTGAAGCAGGCCCTGTGGAGTGCTTAGAGCTTGGTTAGACAACAAAGACTCCAAGGTCATCCACGTGCTTTCCCAGTCACCAATGGACTGCATCACCGGTCATCTTGACTCTGTCCTGCCATTGGACTGTGATGACCCTGAAGGAGAGAGTGAGGCCGGCAACTTCATGCAACTCTGCCTCACTTAAATCCAATTTATGCACATGTCGAAAGACATCACCCATACCATTCTACCATTTTTACCTATCTCAAAGTCCTGTGGCAACAGGCAAGTGATGAAGCAACAGGTGTAGTTACAACTGTAGTTACAGCTCTGCATGTAGGTGGCCCAGACCATAGGATCATCTTCTCACTGGAAGAAGCAGTGGGATTCGGCAGCCCTGCAGGTGTCTGAACAGGCTTTTAAGAATTGCACTGGAAGCAGCTAGGTGGCACAGTGGATAAAGCACTGACCCTAGAGTCAGGAGGACCTGAGTTCAAATCCAGACTCACACATAACACTCACTAGCTGTGTTACTCTGAGCTAGTCACTTAACCCCAATTGCCTCACCAAAAAAAGAAATGAAAAAAAAAAAGAATTGCACCATTGACCTCCTTGTAGGAGGAAGGGCCTAGAAAAGGTGCCCTAAAAATTGTCTTCTTACCCAACCCTAGTCTGATTACCACTGCAGGCAAGGATCCCACCCTGAGGTTGAAACAAAAGAAAACATATAAAAACTTTTGCAAAGATGGTTCCACTCACCATCGGCACATGGAATGTGTGCACACTTATAGACAACACAAAATCCAGTAGACTTGAAAGAGGAACAGCTCTTATTACAAGAGAACTCAGCAGGTATCACATCCAAATAGCAGCCCTGAGTGAAACAAGGCTGGCAAATGAAGACCAGCTCACTGAAGTCAGAGTTGGGAATACATTTTTCTAAAGTAGTCACAGTGAAGGGAAGCACAGTGAAGTTGGTGTAGGTTCTGCAATCAAAACTAAGCTAGTCAACAAGCTTGTACGCCTACCAAAAGGGATGAACAACAGGCTCATGACAATGCAATTGCCACTTGCAGGAAAACGTCATGCCACCACCATCAGTGCCTATGCTCCCACCATGATGAAACCTGATGAGGGCAAAGAAAATTTTATGAAGATCTGGAGACCTGTATCATCAATGTGCCAAAAGAAAACAAGCTTGTAACTCTGGGTGTACAGCACTGCATTTGCTCATCTGGATCAGAACACTCACAAACATCAAGACTGGTTTGATGAAAATGATGGGGAAATTCAAAAGTTGCTAAATGAAAAATAAGAATTCCACAGGGTTTACCAGCAGGATAGTTCATCCATCTCTAAGAAGGCAGCATTTAATTCCATCAAAAGTAAAATACAGGGGGCAGCTAGGTAGCATAGTGGATAGAGCACCAACCTTGGAATCAGGAGGACCTGAGTTCAAATCCAGCCTCAAATACTTGACACTTACTAGCTGTGCGACCCTAGGCAAGTTACAACCTAGCCAAAAAAAAAAAAGTAAAGTACAAGTGAAGCTTAGAGAGATGCAGGATTCTTGGTTCAGTGAGAAGGCAGATGAAATTCAATTTTATGCTGACAGTAATATTCCAAAGCACTTTTATGATGCCCTGAAGGCTGTTTATGGGCCAAAGACATATGCTGCATCTCAACTCCTCAGTGCTGATGGAGCCACATTGGTTAGTGATAAGGACATGATCCTAGAGAGATGGGCTGAACACTTCCATAATGTTCTCAACAGACCATCATCAATCAATGCTGAAGCCATTGACCATTTACCTCAGGTTGAAGTCAATCCTTCCTTAGATGAAGTTCCAACTGAAGAAGAGGTTTGGAATGCCGTTAGGTTCCTTTCATGTGGCAAAGCACCTGGTGCTGATTCTATTCCAGCTGAGATTTACAAGGTAGGGGGTCCAAAAACTGACTGAAATTTTCTGGGTTATATGGCAAGAGGAGGTTATCCCCCAGGAATTCAAGGATGCCTCCATTGTCCATCTCTATAAAAGTAAAGGAAATAGATTGTCCTGTGACAATCACAGAGGTGTCTCTCTCTTAGTCATTGCTGGCAAGGTTCTTACCAGAGTCTTCCATAATAGACTGATCCTTCACATGGAAAATAGTCATCTACCTGAGAGCCAGTGTGGCTTCAGAAAGGGCCAAAGATGTGGTTGCTGCCCAACAACTCTAGGAGAAATGCCAGGAGCAGAACAAAGGTCTGTACACAACATTTGTAGATATAACCTTTAATGTTGTCAGTCATGAGGGCTTATGGAGAATTATATCAAAATTTGGTTGCTTGGAGTTCATCAGTATTGTATGTCAATTTCATGACAGCATGCTTGCCCAGGTTCTGGATAATGGACAATACTCTCGTGCTTTCCCAGTCACCAATGGAATGAAACAAGGCTGTGTGCTTGCTGCCATGCTTTTTAGAATGATGTTCCCAGCCATGTTGTCAAATGCCTTTAATAAGGATGAATGTGGCATCAAGGTCAGCTACTGTACTGTTGGTAAGTTCTTCAGCTTGAAAAGGCTACAAGCCAAGATCAAAGTAGAGGGAGTATCGGTGCATGATTTTCTGTTTGCAGATAATTGTGCACTCAATGCAACCTTTGAAGTTGAGATGCAACAAATATGGATCAATTCTCTGCTGCTTGTGCTAATTTTGACCTAACAATTAACACCAAGAAAATGCAGGTGCTCCATCAGCCACCACCATACCATCCATATGTGGAACCATTGGTTACAGCAAATGGAGAAGTGTTGAATGCTGTGGATAAGTTCATTTACCTAAGCAGTGTACTTTCCAGGGATGTACACATTGATAATGAGGTTGAAGCACTCATTGCCAGAGTCAGCTCAGTATCTGGGAGGCTCTGAAGGAAAGTTTCAGAGAGAAGAGGGATTAGACTGATTACCAAACTGAAGGTCTACAGAGCCATTGTGCTGACTTCATTGTTGTATGCCCATGAAACCTGGAAAGTATATCAGCACCATGCCAGGAAACTGAATTACTTCCATTTGAATTGTCTTAGGAAGATTCTGAAGATCACCTGTCAGGATAAGATACCAGACACTGAGGTCCTTTTTTGAACCAAACTACCAAGCATTCAAACTCTGCTTCAGGGAGCACAACTCCGATGGGCTGGCCACATTGTTCTAATGCAAAACATACTCTTGCCAAAAAGACTATTTTATGGAGAACTCACACAGGGCAGGTGCTCACATAGTGGTCAGAAAAAGTGATATGACACTCTCAAGGTCTCCCTTAAGAACTTTGGAATTGATTATGTGACATGGAAGACATTGGCACAGGACCACTCAGCATGCATGGCATGCCCTCATCAGAAAAGGTGCTGTGCTCTACAAGCAAAGCAGAATTGAAGCAGCTCAAAAGAAACATGAGATTTGCAAATTTAGAAAATCTACCCCAAATGTTCACATGGACTATTTGTGCCAACCTGTGGTAGAACATTTTGAGCTCATATTGTTCTGATCAGCCACAGTCGGACATACTGTAATTTGACTCTAGCATAGTGATGTCTGCCATTTTGATCCTCTTCCAGAACGAAGGACAACCAACCAACCTCAACAATCATGAGGTTTAGGCATTATCCTGATCTATTTCCATTTTCTTCTTGATTCTATACTATATTAGGTATAAATAATACTTATGCCTCCATTCATATAGCACTTTACAACTTGCAAAACACTCTTACATAACTTTTTTACAAACCATAAAAACATTTTAAAATGCTCACTGTAAGATGAATTACTAATAACTTTGAACACATACACTAAAAACAAATGAAGGTTTCAAATGCAGTTATTATCTTTCCTATGTAGGCTCCAGTCTAGGATACTGTCTATTTTCTCTGCTCAGTTTTCATCCCATACATGTTCTGGCCACTAGCTAGTACCCTAAAGATAAACTTTTATTATCAGTAGGTATGTGATGCTGTCAGGTGTTTCCTTCTAGGCAGCTGGAGTCAGGCTAATCAGGCTTAGAACACAATGTGAAGATTGGGAAGCTGTCAGCTAGAAGGGGCAGCCAAGAACACAAGACCACATCTCCAACGGCAAAGATGTCAGGAAAAACAATGTGCTACCATGTACATAGAGAGAGTAGGAGCCTTGGGTCTAGTCCCATCTCCACCACTAACAGTGACCTTACACAAATCACTAACTCTCTGGGACTCAGTTTTCTCATCAGTAACACAAAAAGGTTAGATTAGTGCTCAATCTCAAATTGTATGCCTGTCTAAAGTTTCTGATGTCATCTATTTTTACTACTTCTATCCAAAACTTTGTCTCTCTTCACAAGAAATCATTGGGCCAATTATATATTCATCTTTTTTAAAAAGGGACAAAGTGCTATATTATATAATTGGGAGAATAGTATAAGGAGCATCACACAGACCAGAGAGGAAACCACAGACAAGACCACAGATATGTGCAACACATTTCATTATCATATCCACCCAGGCAATTTTTTAAGTTAAACATTTATTGAATACTCAAACATAAAAGCTTCTGTTTTTATTCATCAAACTAAAGAAACTAAAACAACTAAATTTTATTTTTTTAATTAACAACTAAACTTTACTTATATAACTGGATACTAGATTTGAATACCTTCTAGTGGGTGAAAATCACTAGCATTCCCAACTTCAGTCCTCTACTGAGTTGACCCAACCTTATGAATGACTTGGACCAAACTTTGACTGATAAATTGTACCCTTCTATCCTAAAGGAGTCAAAGGGAAGCCAAGGAAAGAAGAGTTCACCCTGGGCACAAGCTGACAGACAGAAGAGAAGCTGTGGAAGATGCGACATCCTGGAAACAGTTGCAACAAACAGCCAAGTAGGAGCCCAGGGTAGCGGAAGCAGCAGGGTATGATTGCCATAGAAACAAGAGTAGAGCTGCTGGGATGAGGGTCTCTGAGGCAGGTCTAGACAGATCCTGTCTTTGCCAAGTTCATCCACAGAGGCTAACCAAAGCTACTGATTCCTCACTTCTCAGCTTCTTTTTGCTGCCTCTACTTTATTGGAAGAGTTTGTGTCTACTCCTGAAACTCACCTCTTTTCTTTAAAGTTTATTTGTTCTAGATGGAGGCATGGAAGCAGCAATCCAGCTAAACTCTCCCAACAGTCCCTTCCAAATAACTTTAAAATAACCTCTCAAAGCAATTATTGAGTGGAGAGCCAACAAAAAGGTCAGGGTGAAATATTTTTCCAGCCTAAGACAACTTCAGAAGAGGTGTGTGACACCAGGGTGGGGGTCAGCCCAGAGTATGGCAGTACCGATGGTAGGCCTTGAAGGCAGCTGCAACAGTGGCAGCAGCAGTTTCAGGAGCTCTCAGTCCAGAGACAATTAAGGGGGTCATACAACTGGTCAGAAAGAGATTACAAGGGACCCTTTGCTGACACTAGGTACAGGGTATGGCATTGTTTGACAATTCTATTGCCCATACACAGTTCTGGGTCATAGTTCCAGGGCAGAGAGGAATACTTGTGGTCAGGCAAAAGGGAACAGGGGCCCTGGTCCCAGTTCCAAGGCAGAGAGGACCACTAGTGCTTGCAACTACAAGGAATCAAGGGCCCTTCCAAGTTAAAGCCCAAAGTGCAGGCCAGGAGAGCAGAGAATATACGTCTCTCCAGATCACATTACCTTGGCAGCATCAACAACTTGCAGGACCCCAGAACTAGCTCTGAAGACAGAAGCACAGAAAAGCTTAAAGTTTAGGACAGTGCCTCACAACCCCCAGGTGATCAAAGCCCAACTTTAAAAGTTCAAAGTCAAGGAACAGGCTGGGAAAATGAGCAAACAACAAAAAAGAACCTGACATAAAAAGGTAATATGGTGACAGTGAAGACCAAGACATAAACTCAGAAGAGAACAATGTGCGAAAAAAAAATTAAAACAAAAACATCCCAAAAAATGCTAATTGTATACAAACCCAACAAGAATTCCTGGAAGAGTTAAAGAAAAATAAGAGTGGTAAAGGAAATTTGGGGAGGGGAGCGGGGAATGAAAGTGATATAAGAAAATTATGAAAAGAGAATTAATCGTTTGGTAAAGAGGCACAAAAAATAAATACTGAAGAAATAATACCTTAAAAAACAGAATTGGCCAAATGGTAAATGAGGTACAAAAACTCACTGAAGAAAATAATTCCTTAAAAATTAGAATTGGGCAAGTAGAGACTAATGACTCCATAAAACTTCAAGAAAAAAATAAAACAAAGTCAGAAGAATGAAAAATAGAAGAAACTGTGAGATATCTCCTTGGAAACACAACTGATTTGGAAAACAGATAAAGAGACAATTTAAAAATTATTGAACTACCTGAAAATAACTTAAATATCATATTTCAGGAAATTATAAAGGAAAACTGTCCTGACATCTTAGGTCCAGAAGGTAAAATAGAAATTGAAAGAATTAACCAATCACCTCCTGAAAGAGATCACAAAATAAAAACTCCCAGAAATATTAAAGCTAAATTTCAGAGCTTTCAGATCAAGGATAAAATATTGCAAATAGTCAGAAAGAAACCATTCAAATATCAGGGAACCACAGGCAGGATCACATAAGATTTAGCAGCTTCCACATTAAAGGAAGAGAGGGTTTAAAATATGATATTCTAGATGTCAAAGGAGTTAGGATTACAAGCAAGAAAAACCTACCTAGCAAAACTAAGCATAATCCTTCAGGGGGAGAATGGATATTTAAGGAAATAGGGGACTTCCAGGCATTCCTGATTGAGAAAAAAAAACAGAGCTGAATAGAACATTTGGCATTCAAACAAGAAACTCAAAAGAAGCATAAAAAGGTAAACATAAAAGAGAAATCATGAGGAACTCAATAAGGTTAAACTGTTTACATTCCTACATGGGAAGATGATACATATAAATTCTAAGAATTTTATCATTATTAGGGTAGGTGGAAGGCATCTATATAGACAGAGGGCATGGGTGTGAGTCAGTTACATTAGGATGATCTAAAAAAATGAAGGGTAAGAAAAAGGGATACCCTTAAGGACAGAGAAAGAGAAAGGAAGAATGAGGAAAATTATCTCACAAAAAAAGAGACCCACAAGGAAGAGCTTTTATAGTGATGAGGAGAAATAGTGGGGGTGGGAGGTTGGTAATGCTTGATGATAGAAAAGGGATAAAAGAGAAAATTAATTAAGGGAGGCAGTTGTCAGAAGGAAAACAGACTATTGAGAAGGTACAGGGTAAAAAGAAAGAGAGAAGGATAAACAGAAGAAAATAGAATGAGGAGCAGCTAGGTGGCACAGTAGATAGAACTCCAACCTTGGAGTCAGGAGGACCTGAGTTCAAATCCAGCCTCAGCCACATGGCACTTACTAGCTGTGTGACCCTGGACAAGTCACTCAACCCCAATTGCCTCACCAAAAAGCAAACATATATATATATATATATATATATATGATGAAGGATGCAAAATTAGTCATCATAACTAATTGTGAATAAGATGAACTCACTCATAAAACAGAAGCAGATAGCAGACTGTATTAGAGACAAGAATCCAATAACGTATTCTTCACAAGAGACACATTTAAAGCAGAAAGACACACATAAAATTAAAATAAGGAGCTAGATCAAAATCTATTATGCTTCAGCAGAAGTAAAAAAAAAGTCAGGGTTAGCAATCACAATATCAAACAAAGCAAAAGCAAAAATAGATCTAATGAAGAGAAATAAGCTGGGAGACTACATTTGGTAAAAGGTACCATAGACAATGAAGTAACATAAAAAATGTTTACAGAAAGTCTCTCTGAGGAAAGACTCATTTCTCAGATATGTAGGGAACTGAATCAAATTTACAAAAATAAGAGTCATTAGAGCAAAGAATAGTTTATCTGTCAGATCTGTGGAGAAGGGAAGAATTTATGACCAAATAAGAGAGAGAGAACATTATGAAATGCAAAATGGATAATTTTAATACATTAAACTTAAAAGATTTTGCACAAACAAAACCAATGCAACCAAGATTACAAGGAGAGCAGAAAGCTGAGAAACAATTTTTAATTAATTTATTTATTTTTAGTTTTCAACAATCACTTCCATAAGCTCCCTCTCCCTCTTCACCTTCCTCTCTAAGACAGCACACAATCTGATATAGGCTCTACGTATACATTCCTATTAAACATATTTTCACATTATTAATGTTGTAAAGAAGAATTAGAACCAATAGGAGGAACCACAAGAAAGAAGAAACAAAACACAACAAGAAAAAAAATAGCAAATAGTATGCTTCAGTCTGCATTCAAATTCCATAGTTCTTTCTCTGGATGTGGATAGCATTTTCCATCATGAGATTTTTGGAGATGTCTTAGATAAGGATCTAAAATAAGGATCTTCTGCATTGCTGAGAAGAGCTAAGTCTATCAATGTTAGTCATAACACAGTATGGGCTGTTACTATGTACAATGTTTTCCTGGTTCTGCTCACTTCACTCAGCATTAGTCCATACAAGTCTCTCTAGGTTTTTCTTAAGTGAGAAAAAATTTTTTACTGTCAGTGTTTCTGATAAGGGCTTCATTTCTGAAACATATAGAGAACTGAGTCAAATTTATAAGAACACAAGTCATTCCCTAATTAATAAATGGTAAAGGATATCAATAGACAGTTTTTAGATGAAGAAATTAAAGCTGTCTATGGTCATGTGAAAAAATGCTCTAAATCACTATTGCTTAGAGAAATGCAAATTAAAACAACTCTGAGGTACCACCTCACAGTTATCAGATTAGCTAATATGACAGAAAAGGAAAATGATAAATGTTGGCAAATATGTAGAAAAATTGGGACACTAAAACATTGTTGGTGGAGTTGTAAACTGATCCAACCATTCTGGAGAGAACTATCCCCAAAGGGCTATAAAACTGCATACTCTTTGATCCAGCAATACCACTGTTAAGTCTATATCCTAAAGAAATCATTAAAAAGGGAAAAGGACCCACATATACAAAAATATTTATAGCAGCTCTTTTTGTGGTAGCAAAGAATTGAAAATTGAGGGGATACCCATTAATTGGGGAATGGCTAAACAAGTTGTGGTATATGAATGGAATGGAATACTATTGTACTATAAGAAATTATGAGGGGGGCAGCTAGGTGGCACAGTATATAGAGCACCGGCTCTGGATTCAGGAAGACCTGAGTTCAAATCTGGCCTCAGACACATAACAGTAACTAGCTGTGTGACCCTGGGCAAGTCACTTAACCCCATTGCGTAGCCAAAAAAAAAAAAAAGAAATTATGAGCAGGCAGATTTCAGAAAAACTTGTAAAGACTTACATGAATTGATGTTGAGTGAAGAGAGCAGAACCAGGAGAACATTTTTACACAGTAATAGCAACACTGAGAGATAATCAACTGTGATAGACTTAGCTCTTCTTAGTAATACAATGATCTAAGACAATTTCAAAAGACTCATGATGGAAAATGCTATCCACATCCAGAGAAAGACCTATGGAGTCTGAATGCAAATCAAAGCACACTGTTTTCACTTTTTTTTTGTTCTTTACTTTTTCTTTCTCGTGGTTTTTCCCTTTTGCTCTGATTCTTCTTTCACAACATGACTAATGTGGAAATACGTTTAATGTGATTGTACATGTATAATCTATATCATATTGCGTGCTGTCTTGGGAAGGGGGAGAGAAAGGGGGGAGGGAGAAGAATTTGTAACTCAAAATCTTATAAAAATGAATGTTGAGCAGGGATTCTGGAAAGATGGCAAAGTAGGTCAGAAAATTCCAAGCTTTCCAGATTTCCTCCACAAACAAGATAAAATAGCACCTCACGGCAAATGTAGACGGGCAAAAATAAACAAGATTTGGGACAGAGCAGTGGTCCTCCTGGAACAACTGGAGAAGACCTAAGGAAAGACCCCAGCACAGAGGTTTCGCCTGAATGAGGTGCAAACACCAGTTGGGATGGGAGGTAGCCTCACCCACAGGAATTTTCACCTCACGGACAGTGTGGGGGGTCAGACATCTGAGGAGGGAAAGATTAAAGGGCCCTCTGCTGCTGAGAGATGCCAGGCCCAACTGTGCTGCCAAGACACAGTCTCAGGCTGAGAAACCAGCACACTCTCTGCGAATGCAGAAGCAGTGGGGTGGGGATGCTGCTGGCTATGGGCACATACAGGAGAGCTGAGTTCTTTGTTTCAGTTCCAGGTCAGAGGGGAGAACTAAAGCTTACAGCCACTAGAGGGTCCTCAAGGAGCAAGAGCATTTCCAGCATGGTGTGCCTGGGGGCCCTAGCTATGGCTTGGAGGGGGAAAGGAGTGCAGAAGTTGGGCCCTGAACAAAGCTCAAAAAAATAGCAGTAAGAAGGACCTGAGGCCAGAGGCACCATCCTCCACACCCCTAAAGGTGATTATAATAACAAGCTGCTAAAAATAAAGTAAAAGCGAGCAAGAAAAGGAGAAAGAACCCAACCAGAGACAGCTATTATGGGGATAGAGAAGACAGGGGTTCCTTTTCAGAGGAGGATACTGAAGCCAAAAAAAAAAAGCCTCTCCTACCCCAAAAAGTAACAACAAATGGTCACCTGCCCAAAAAGAGATGTTGGAAGAACAGAAAAAGGACTTTAAAAAGCAAATAAGAGAGGTTGAGGAAAAATTAGAAGAAAAAAGAACAATCCCAGAAAACCAAGAAAATTATGAAAAGAAAGTCAATCAAATGGAAAAGGAGATCCAGAATGTCAAGGAAGAAAACAACTCCCTGAAAACTAGAATTGGGCAAGGGGAA
This sequence comes from Vombatus ursinus, assembly GCF_900497805.2. NCBI lineage: Eukaryota > Metazoa > Chordata > Mammalia > Diprotodontia > Vombatidae > Vombatus > Vombatus ursinus. The sequence goes on from NW_020954641.1 coordinate 34,769,758, forward strand.
ACAAATGACATTATAAGAAACCAAGAAGTAATAAAACAAAATAAAAAGAATGAAAAAATAGAGGAGAATATGAAACATCTCATAAAAAAAACAATTAATCTGGAAAATAGATCAAGAAAAGAAAACATAAGAATAATCAGATCATCTGAAAGCTATGATAAAAAAAATCTCAATGCAATAACACAAGAAATAATTAGAGAAAATTGCTCTGAAGTTTTAAAACAAGAAGGGAAAGTAGAAATAGAAAAAAAAATCCACCAATCACCACCTGAAAGAGATCCCAGGATGAAAACCTACAGGGATATCATAGCTGAATTCCAGAACACCCAGGTTAAGGAGAAAATATTATGAGCAACAAGAAAAAAAAAAACAATTCAAATATGTCAGAGCCACAATTAGAATTACACAAGACCTAGCAGCTGCTACACTAAAAGACTGCAGGTTTTGGAACACTATATATCGAAGAACAAAAGGACTGGGGTTACAGCCAAAAATAACTTACACAGCAAAGTTAAGTATATTCCTGAATGGGAAAAAAAATGATATTCAATGAATTGACAGATTTCAGGATTTTATCGCAAAAAGACAAAACTTAATAGAAAATTTGACATAGGAAATCCAGAAATATAAGGTAAACATCAAAGACCAATTACAAGGTATTCAATAAGGACAAACTGTTTTACTTTTTATACGTGGAAATGTAAACTGTATGCTTAAGATTGTCATTAATAATTCAGTAGTTTGAAAGAAAGATTGGGGAAAAGCTAAGTATGATGTGGTGATTCTAAAAAAAGCAAAATTGTGTAGGAAAAGATTAAAAAAGCAATTATACATATGAGATGAAGAAATGATACAGAGAAATCAGGCTAGGAGTGGAAGGCTGGTAGTGCTGGAACTCTACTCTCATCAGATCTGGGTTAAAGAGGGAACAACATATACATCTAGAAGGGTATAAAAGTCTTCTAAATTTATAAAGAAATAAGAAGGTGAGGGAACAGGATGGGAGAGTATAGAAGGATGTATAGATTAAGATTTAGGAGGATGGGGGAAGAAGAAAAGGGAGGGCCTCTTACAGGAGTGGGTAGAACAAGGAAAAGGTGGGTAAGAAGAGGGAGTAAGAGAAAGATTCTTTAAAAGGTGTGGAATAGGGAGGTAGTGGTTAGAAGTAAACTACAGGAGGGATAGGGTAAAAAGAGAGGCTGAGAGGGACAATAATGAGGAAAAATAGCATGGAGGGAAATACACAAATAGTCATTATAACTTTGAATGTGAATGGGATGGATTCACCCATAAAATGGAAATGATAGCAGAATGGATTAAAAATTAGAATCTGACAATATGCTGCTTACAAGAAAGACATTTAAAAATGAGAGATACACATAGAGTTAAAATAAAGGACTGGAGTAGAATGTATTATGCCTCAACCGATGCAAAAAAAATTTTTAAAAAAGCAGGGGTATCAATCATGATATGAGACAATGTCCAAGTTAAAATAAATTTAATTAAAAGAGATAAACAGAGATAGTACATTTTGATAAAAGGTACTTCATAAATAATGAAGCAATATCAATACTAACCTTATATGCACAAATACCATAGCATCTAAATTTTTAAAAGAAAAGTTAAATAAATTACAGGTGGAAATAGATAGTAGTACTATAGTAGTGGGAGATTTTAATCTTCCCCTCTCAGAACTAGACAAAACTAACCAAAAAATAAATAAGAAGTAAAGGAAGTGAAAAGAATTTTAGAGAAGTTAGATATGATAGATATCTGGAGAGAACTGAATGGAAATAGAAAGGAATACACCGTTTTCTCAGCCATAAGAGATTTGCAAAGAATGACCATATATTAGGGCACAAACATTTTATAGCTAAAAGCAGAGAAGCAGAAATGCTAAACACTTCCTTTACAGACCACAATGCAATAAAAATTATATTTAATAAGGGGCCATGGAAACACAGAAAAAAAAACTAACTGGAAATTAAAACCTAATCTTGAAGAATGTATGGATTAACAAACAAATAATAGAAACAATCAGCAATTTCATTAATGAAAATTACAATAATAGAGCACTGGCCCTGAAGTGAGGAGGATCTGAGTTCAAATCCAGCCTCAGACCAAACACTTGACACTTACTAGCTGTGTGACCCTGGGAAAGTCACTTAACCCCAATTGCCTTAAAAAAAAATTACAATAATGAAACAACATATCAAAACCTATGGGATACAGCAAAAGCAGTAATCAGAGGAAATTTTATATCTCTAAGTATTTATATCAATGAAAAAGAGAAAAAGTAGACCAATGAACTTAGTTTAAAAAAATAAACAGAAAAAGAACAAATTAAAAATCCCCAATTAAACACTAAAGGGGAAATTCTAAAAATCAAAGGTAAAATTAATAAAATGGAGTGTAAGAAAACCATTGAATTAATAAATAAAACTATTGGCATTACAAAAAAATTAATAAGATCAATAAACCATTGATCAATATGATTAAAAAGAGAGAGAGAAGAAAGTCAAATTACTAGTATCAAAAATTTAAAGGGTGAATATATCACCAAATAATTAAAAGGAGTTATTTTGCCCAATTATATGCCAATAAATTTAACAACTCAAGTGAAATGGAAGAATATTTAGAAAAATACACACTGCCCAGATTAGCAGAAGAGGAAATAGAATATCTAAATAGACCTATTCTAGAAAAAGAAATTGACAGGTCATAAATGAGCTTCCTAAGAAAAAAGCGCTAGGACCAGATGGATTTGCAAGTGAATTTTATCAAACATTTAAAGACCAACTAATTCCAATATTAAATAAATTATTCAAATAATAAGCAAAGAAGGGAGGGGTTCTACCAAACTCCTTTTATGAAGCAAATATGATACTGATACCTAAACCAGGGAAAGTAAAAACAGAAAAAATTATAGACCAATTTCATTAATGAATATGGATGTAAAAATCCTAAATAAAGAAAATAGTTAAAAGATTACAACAATATATAACAAATATTATACATTATAACCAAGCAGGATTCATACCAGGAAGGCAGGGGTGGTTTAACATAAGGAAAACCATTAACATAATTGATTATATCAATAATAAAAGTAACAAAAATCATGATAATATCAATAGATGCAGAAAAAGTATTTGATAAAGTACAACACTCATTTCTGTTTTAAAAAAAAACACTTGAAAATATAGACATAAACAAATTTTTCCTTAAATTGATAAGAAGCATCTGCTTAAAACCATTAACAGGCATTAGTTGTAATGGGGATAAGCTAGAAGCCTTCCCAGTAAGATCAGGTATGAAACAAGGATGCCCGCTGTCACCAATATTATTCAATATTGTATTGAAAATCCTACTAATAGTAAATGAAAATATAAAAATATACTATTTTTAAAAAGCAATGTAGTGGTTAACCCCTTGTATCTTAAAACTGACTTTAAAGACAAAGTGAACAGGAGGGCAAATAAACTTTATTTAAATATTTTTTAAAGTTTTGAGTCCTAAGTTCTCTCCCTCCCTTTAGCCCCTTCCTCATTTACTGAGAAGGCATGCAAAATGATACTCATTATACATGCCCTCCTGTTCACCAGCCTTGGAGTCAGGAGGACCTGAGTTCAAATCCAGCCTCAGACACAAAACACTCACTAGCTGTGTGACCCTGGGCAAGTCACTTAACCCCATTGCCTAGCCACCCCCCCCACCCCAGCAAAACAAATTCTGACATTAGCTGTGTCCAAAAAATGTATGTCAGTTTATATTTTAAGTTCACCAATTCTTTGTTGGGTGGTGAGTGTTATATTTCCTCTACTTTATTTTGGAATGGTGGTTTATTATTGTATTGTTCAGAGTTCTAATGTCTTTCATAGTTGTTTTTCTTTATGAAATTTTTATTATATAAATTGTTCTCCTTTTTATTCACTTTGCATCAGTGCATAGAAGTCTTTGAAACTTCTTCTGAAACAATCTTTCATAATTTCTTAATTAGCCACTTTATTTCTGATCTATGCCATGGACTATGTGATGTACTATTCATTACTTAAATGCAGCTGAGAATTGCAATAGAGAAGAAACACCCAAGATAAGAAAGAGAAAGAGATTTTATGGCTATGAAATCTGTATATTCAGGCAAATTTCTTGGTTGGGGCATAAGACCAGTAGCAAGAGAATTATTAATTCAGTTTTACAACTTCCCAAAGCGAAGAAAGAAACTTAGGCAACAAGTGAGCATCTTTGGCTGGGGGAGGCTATGATAAACCACAACTAATAATAGAGATGAGACTTTGACTCCTTTTTCTTTCCAATGTGTTACAATGACAAGTTTGAAAAGAAAAACCAAATCCTCTTGGGGCATGGAAAGCAGCCAAAGGAGTGCCTAAAGAAAAAAATCATGCCAGAAGGAAGGGTCTAAAGAGTAAACCCAATCTTCATAAGGATGGGGGAGAGGGAGTGACAAACCCCCTACTGGCTTAACATAGCAACAAACCACTGTCACCACCACCGTCACCACTGCTAGATTTACAAAATACAAACTTCAAAAATGAGACTCAAAATGTCAAATTTTTGCTCTAGTGATCATCAGGCATACATAAGAATATAGTCAATTTTCATGATTTTTATCTTTAACCAGAAAATAAGCTAATGCAAATAGACCAAAAATTATTATTATTTTTCAATCTTCTTGTCCTAAGAAATGAGATGTCACTCACTAGGCATTAGGGACTAAAATTCTTCAATGACATCATTATAATTAACTGACCAAGACAATTCTTGTGCAATATACAAACTCATGAGTGATTTGTGGTACATTTGAGACATTGTATATCTTTTTTGTTTTATTTTTTTTACAGGTACTAATTTTGAAAAAAGCTTTCAAATCAACAGCTTGTAATAGGTAAGAGAGCAAGGCATTTGAATAGATGTATAAAAGGCCTGCAACATGGAGGGCCAATCCAGTTCCTTGAGCCAATTCAAGCCATTCTCTGATGGGGTACATAGTTCCACTTTTAGGAACAGATCCATCATAACCCCAAATACAATCCAATTTCAGCTCCCAACTCAACCAAGGACGCATTAACTTTGGTGGTAATGATTATCATATTGTCCCTGCTGATGCCTAAGATCAGCAATTTTCCCACTGCCGTCACAATTTTACAACTCTCCTATTCAAATTTCTGGTGAATGCTGGTAACCTAATGCTGGCAACCTTGAGTCAAGGAGTTTATCAAAGCGATGATGGGACTCAACAGCATTAATCATATGAGTGGACATTTTTCTCTCTTTAACTGATGGAGTAAATACATCATTCTCTACATGTATATTTACACTGTCATTGGTAATATTCTGGGCCATCTCTCTTCATAACCAAAGAATTAGGTGAGTTTTTCACTCCTGTCATCAAGATAAGTTAAGATCTAGAGTGAGCATGAAGAGGCTGACTGACTTTTATCGACCTTCTGGAGAAGATGATATGTCATGTGAGGGGCAAAGATGAACTTGAATAAGTTTGGTTTATGTAAAAGGCCCTTGACTCCTGTTTTAGCATTGAGGATAGTAATTTTGATAATATCTTCTAAGGTTTATAAAATGATATAGTTTTGTTTTACATCAATCAGTATTTTTGCCACATAAGCCCATCTTGTGCTTGATAGTGATTACAGAGTGTTCAATTAGGATCCTAACTCTTGTTTGTGCAATCTTCTTCTCCATTACTGCATATCACACAGGACTCTCCTAGATGAGACTGAATAACAGCCCCTCAAAAATTAAAGCGTTCTACTTTGTCCACTTGAAGTGCATGCATCTATAAGGATAAAGTTCAAAAGGAATCACTGTTTCTTTACATTTCATTTTAACATCTACAAGAATATCTAGACATAGTAAGTATGCCATCAAAATAGACCTATCACTGCTGACTAATTAATTTTTAAAATTCCAAATGCATCAATTAACTGATGAAAAATATATTAAGGAAAAAAAAGAACAAAAAAAAAAGAAAAAATGGGGCAGCTAGGTAGCGCAGTGGATAGAGCACCGGTCCTGAAGTCAGGAGGACCTGAGTTCAAATCCAGCCTCAGATCAAACACTTGATACTTACTAGCTGTGTGACCCTGGGCAAGTCACTTAACCCCAATTGCCTAAAAAATAGATTAAGCATTAATTGAGTCCCTGAATAGACAAAACAAGCTCAACTGAAAAATGTTTTTCATTGTTAAAATATCACAAAATGGTGGCTATCTGCTCATGGTATTCACAATGGTAAAATCAGTAGTTATTGAAACCATTTTTCCCTTTGGTAAAGACACAGTTTTCTATTCCACAACATTATTAAAATGCACACAAATTAATTTGGATGAAAATGAGTGTTTCAGGGAATTTATTGTACATGCTTTGACATTACAGGTTCATATTTTTGGAGCATATTGGCAAGATTTAGAAATTAATCATCCCTAAAACTATCAGCTCTTTCACTGTGACCCGGGGTCTCCCACATTTAACATGAAATACAGAATAACTTCACCCAGTTTCTCCATTGGACTTTAATCATGGCAGTACTCTTCTTATGTGGACGATAAGTCCACTTGCCCACAGACAATACATCAATAGGTTTTCTACCATTAAAGCTTAACCATGAAAAATAGTTCAATCAATTAGATTTTTTATTACATTTACCCTATTCAATTTCTGAATCCCTTATCAATAAATCCTAGATCAATGTGATCTGTGTTTGCTGCATTATTAGAGGAGAAAAAATGACAACAAAAGCAGTGCTTTGTCTTTAATGAAATATATAATTACCCATACCTCTTCTACCAATCATAATTTTCAAAACTTGTTTAAAAAATAAATAAAATTTAAAAACTTATTCCCTACTTTATTCTAGGAAACATGGGCAATCTGAACTGATGAGAACCTCTAGATAATTTATCTTGCTGTTCTCTCTCTCTTTTTATGCAATACCACAGACTGAGTCATCAAATGGAATATTTGATAACTTTGAATAGGAACTACATTGACCTGAACTAAGAAACAAAATCTGTTTCTATTGGTCATTACTCTATTTATTGTACATGCTAGAACAGAGAGTGGCATTATCATGTTATAAATGCTTAATGAGAAGTCCAAGGTCTTTGTACTACCATCAGCATATTTATTATAATTCAGTTTATCTGCCCTTTTTCTGATCTTAACAATGAATTGATCTACATTTTAAAATGAAAAAAGGTAACATACAATTGAATCAAAATGTAAAACTATGGGTTTGTTAAGCTATTTCAGTAAAGTATATACAAAAAAATTACAAATAATACACTGGACTTTTCTTATATAGGTCAAAGACTTTTCTTAAGTAAGCAATCTGAGAAGTAGGAGAAAGGAAATGGGTATGAGCATTTATACAGCTGGTACTGTGTGCCAGTACTATGCTAAGTGCTTAATAATATTACCTTATTTGATAACCCCAGCAACCCTGCAGGTAAATACTACTATTATTCCCATTTTACAGTTGAGGAAAATGGGACAGACAGAGGTTAAGTAACTTGCTCCAGGGTTACACAGTTAGTGTCTGAGGCCAGATCTGAACTCCGGTCTTCCTGACTCCAAGTCCAACACTCCATCCACTGTGCCAGCTGGGTGGGGTGGGGGGGATCAGTGCTAATGAGGTTTCATAAGAGTGGAGGTATGCACCAATGAACATGGAATTTCTATACATTTCTATATCATTTAAATCACGTGACTCAGCACTTAATTGAATAACACCAATTTATACTTGAAAACTAAAGGGAGTGTATCCTGATTAAATTAAAACACAAAGCCACGTCTTCTCTCGTGACGTGAAAATGTGCCTGGTCATAGTTGGCACAATCCTCATGCCTGCCCTTGCTTGAGATCTCTGGACAAGATGACTTCTTAGGTTCCTTTCTGCTATAACTATCTATGATTCTAAGATTATTTCCAACCCTAAAATCTTATAATATGAACAGGAGAAATTACAGCCAGGAAATATAGAAGAAGCCCCATAATTCAGGCTAAAGAGGGGCAGGGGTTTAAAAAACCAACAACTAGCAATACATGATGCTGTAACCTTTTTCATCTGCCCTTGGTTTATAGATTTAATGTGGGCTACCCTCCCAATCTGCTTCATGACGTAAACAAATATCCTCATGCAGTACTTTTTATGGTGCTTCATAATCCATTAAGGTAGCTGTCTGGACATCCGTGCTATTTTCAGTGGTGAAGTCATAGTGACCAGGGATAGACTCTCCTTATATGACGACTAAAATGGTACTACTCCTACACAAGCAGACATTAAGCGCTTTTTAACATCACTGCCATCACTACTGAGCACTGACTTGCTGCATGTCAGCTTAGGCACATCTATCTACTTCATAAGATCATAGACTTAAAGATTAAAAGATTCTTAGATGCCACCTATTCCAATCCCTTCATTTTACCAATGAGAAAACTGAGGACCAAAGAGGTTAACTGATTTGCCCAAGGTTACAGAGGAAGCAAGGGGTGTGAGGTCCAAACTCCCAATCTACAATAAAAGAAACGGAGGCAGAGCTCCAAGCCAATAGTGCTGTATGAAAGGGTCCGTGGTCCCTTCTAATGAATGGACCTCAGATATTCCACACAATCTGACATGCCCCCTGTCTCCAAGGCCTTAGTTTTATAGTATTTGATACCCAAATGACACAGAAGAGGCAAAGTAAAATACAGAGTTTTATTGGTTAATAGATCTTGCTCTTGACCCTCCAGAAGGGCCAGAAACAAGGGCAGCTAGGTGGCGCAGTGGATAGAGCTCTGGCCTTGGAATCAGTAGGACCTGAGTTCAAATCCGGCCTCAGACACTTGACGCTTACTAGCTATGTGACCCTGAGCAAGTCACTTAACCCCAATTGCCTCACTAAAAAAGAAAAAAAAAAGAGCAGAAAGAGACCAGAAGGGCCAGAAATGATGTATCAGCATGGATGGTCACAGGATGGGTAAGGCTAGGGTCATCTCTGCTGACTTAGTAGTCATAAGATGGGCACCTCTTTATGTTGGGCAAGAGAGGGTGGTCTGAAGGTACAAAAATAAGTTGGGGAACTTTTCATTTCATGTCAAGACATCCCACCCATGCTGGGTTTGCTTGATTAAGCAAAGGAGAGCAGAGGTCAGGAGTCCTGCCATCCTCTCATCCATGTTGGCCTTGGTCTTATAGGCCAAAAGGGTGAAGATCCTCTAGTCAATATCCTTGTGGTTAGGCAACTAAATTTCATAACAGGTCAGTGAACTTAGAGCTTGAAGTTTAAAGTTTAGGGCCTATTATAAGACAGAATCTGTCATATCTAATTATCCTTAAATATAATATATGTAAAATATGTATTAATATATATAATTCCTATTGTAATATTAGTTGACCAGACTGACTGAAAAATATTAATAGATAAGTATAACACTAATAATCACTACCCTTATGAAATCACACTAAACTGAATAATACTGATAACATTGGAATTGTATATAATTGGAATAAAATAGGGGTACAAATAAATCATTCATTTCAGTGGCCAAGTCAGAGGTCAAAGCCAGGTCTTCTGATTTTAGATACAGTGATCTTTCTACTGTTACCACAATAACAAGAAAATAAGCTAAAGTGGCCTAGCCGGACATATCTCAGAAAACAAATGCTGCAGATATAGCTTATATTTTCCCTTTTCTCTGCACCTGCACTGAAGTTCCTGAACCTTGTGTTCCAGGGCAGATAAATAAGGAATTAAGAGCCAAGCACAGGGCCTTTATCTGGATCCTTCTAACACCCTCTTAGGATCTACAACTATTCATAATAATTTTAAGAAATCATTATATATGTCATTCTCTTAATACTGTAGTGTAAATATTTTCCCTATGTCATGGATGAGAAAACTGAGTAGGATGCTCATCTATGGCTTTGCAGTCAATAGAATGGTGGAACCAAGATTCAAAGCTATGAGCTCTAATTTCAAGCCAAGTACTCTCTAATTAGATAACAGAGACTACGAGATACAGATGTAAGGTACTGCCTATCTACTCTACAAAAAAAATATATTTTGTAGGTTGGGAGATTCACAGATGATTTAGAATAGGTAAAAGAAAAGCTGGTCCTTAGCTAAAAGTGCTTGAAGAGAAATCTGGAGAATTCTAAGAGGACCAGAGTGAAAGCATACTACCCACCTCCCCCCAGAGTCAAAAGTACAAACTGATTTTAAAGATGGCTGTAGTGAATGGTTTTCCAGCAGCTAACTCACTTGTGATGGTTTTTAAGGCAGCTAGGTGGCACAGTGCATAGATTGCGAGAACTGGAATTAGGAAAACCAGAGCTCACATTCAGCCTAAGACACTTATTAGCTGTGTGATCCTAGGCAAGTCACATCACTTCTGTTTAAATGAGATATTTGTAAGTGCTTAGCACAGTTCCTGGCACATAGTAGGTACCATATAAATGCTTGTCCCCACCTACCCCCTTCTCTCTTTAGGACATGGAAGTTTTGCTAAGAAACTGAATCAAAGAACTTCTTGGGACCATTGTATTTTGACTTTGTGAGTCATAGCTGACTGAAATGTGGATTTAGGGTTCCCAACCTAAGTTAGAAGTGGCTTACTACATATAATAAGGTCCCGATTTGAGCCAGATCAGAAGTTGGTAAAAATACTAGCTGGAAATACTCAGATGAGCCCCTTACAGAAGATGCACATCTGCTTAGAGAAAAGTTATCTTGCTCATTTGCACCATTTAGAGGCTGAGAGAAGGGGAACTCATTAAGCCTAGCAGCATTGTTCTTCTCCAGCCTTCTTTGGCTACAAAAAGAAAAACAGAGAGAAACCTCTGAAAACCCCTGGAGAACAGACCTTGAACAGCTTTGCAGATCCTAAGCATGAAGAGAACTACTCTTCACTGAAATAAAGTCACACTGCCTCAGCACTTAGCCAAGGAAAGAGACCAGGGAAGGCCTGCAGATGCCAGGTTTAAGGCTACTGTCATCTAAAGAGCTTCACACTGCTTTGGCAACCTAAGACTGGCAGAGAAGTAGCTTTGTCCAGAATAAGAGCTAAGAGGATCACAAGAGGAGCAGTGTTACCCAGCAAGTGACACATAGTACAGACTGGTCCCCAAAGAGAGGCCAGATATCCAGGCTTGCAGTTCAGAGTCAAGAGTTGTACTTGGCATGTGAGTTTCCCTACTCACGTGGCTTATTGCTAATTTTCTGTAAGTTTGCTTTTTCCCTGCACTGGATGCTGTGTGAAGAGAGTGCAGTCCACATTTGTGGGCAAACTGTAATGTTTTGATTATTCTTGTTTTTTCTATTTAAGTAAACATGTTATGATTATACTTGATTTTGTCTCCTTGTTTCAAGTTTAAGAGATAATAGTGTCATTGTAACTAATTTGTTTAAATGACAAGCATGCTCAAGAGCTACAGTTATGAGCATAGCAATATGGTAAGCATGACCAGGAACATACTCTGGGGAAAAAACAAAAAACAAACCAAAAAAACCCTCAAAACTTACCAGCGTTAAAGTAAGCAGAAGTAAGCCAAGTAGGATTTATTAGGGTGCCCTTCACATTGGGAAGGTGCTACTGGTGACTTTATCTGACCAGTATTTATTGGATACTCTAGCATCATAGGAATCTACTAATAAGGGGGAAAAAATGATTTTTTAAAACTGCTTTCCAGTATGTATTACTTTATAAGTGAGACCAGTTTCTGTGATATAATTTAGATTATTTGAATATTTAAGTATTGATAGTCAATTATTTGCATTGTTGGTGGAGTTGTGAAACAATCCAACCATTTTGAAGAGCAATTTGGAACTATGCCCAAAGGGCTATAAAAATGTGCATACCCTTTGACCCAGCAATAACACTTCTAGGACTATATCCCAAAGAGATCATACAAATGGGAAAAGGACCCATATGTACAAAAATATTTATAGCAGCTCTTTTTGTGGTGGCAAAGAATTGGAAATTGAGAGGATGCCCATCAATTGGGGAATGGCTGAACAAGTTGTGGTATACGAATGTAATGGAATACTATTGTGCTATAAGAAATAATGAACAGGCTGACTTCAGAAAAGCTTGGAAAGACTTGTAATGGTCTGATGCTGAGTGAAGTGAGCAGAACCAGAAGAATGTTGTACATAATAACAGCCACATTGTGTGATGACTAATATTGATAGATTTAATCCTTCTCAGCAATACAAGGATCAAAGACATCTCCAAAGGCCTCATGATGGAAAATGCTATCCACATCCAAAGAAAAAACTGTGGAGTTTGAATACAGATCGAACCATACTATTTGCTATTTTTTTTCTTCTGTTGTGTTTTGTTTCCTCTTTCTGGTGGTTTCTTCTATTGGTTCTAATTCTTATCTACAACATCACTAATGTGAAAATATGTTTAATAGGAATACATATGTATAACCTATATCAGATTGTATGCCGTCTTGGGGAGGGAGGTGGGTAGGAAAGAGGAGAAAAATTTAAAACTCAAAGGTTTATGGAAGTGATTGTTGATAATTCAAAATAAATTAATTAAAAATTTTTTAAATGGTCAATTATTTCTTTTACTCTTTATTAAATATTACTAACATGAGTAATTCAGATGTTGCATCTCTAAAGCACTGGTGCTTTGTAATACAGATAGAGCCTCAAAGAGAATTCCCAGTTAAGAGAATAACTTGAATTAAGGAATAAAGATACTGAGGATATTTTACAAGTTACTATTGAAAATGTATGGAAATGTGAGATATTAACTAAGAGGTATGAGGAGAAAGATAAAACCTTATCTGCTTTCTGCAAATTACCTGAGAATGTGGATCCTTCTAAAATTCTTAGTATGGTAGGGATTTTAGAAAATTATCAGAGCCTTGTTACCAAGCTTCCCACATAGAAGGAAAGGATACTTCATTATCTTAACATAATCTTAATGAGAAAATATCTAAAGAGAAGTGATTAAAATTAACTTAAAATAAAAAGTCATTTGAAGAGCCCAAAACACCTATTACTCCCCTTTTTTGGGGAGGGACCCAGGTCAACCAACATTTATTCCCTCCCCCATACCCATGGCTGTTTCTGACTTTCTGGACTTAAATACTATGCCTCAGCTGCAGCCTCACCTTGGAACCTCCTTCATCACATGAGGTCTCCTCCCTCTGGAATGTCAATCTGTACCCATAGTTTTCTTACCCTAATATATCCCTCTCCTCTGCCAGCCCCTTTCTCTTATTGGTGAGTTCTTCCCACAGCTTCCATTTTGAGCTGAGACTGACCAATCTTAATTCCTCTTCCAGCTGAACTTCTGACTTTAGGAATTTAAACACTATGCCCGGCACTTGGTACTGTTACCTCTCCCACTTTGCTTTTCAGTTCATTTTGTATGTTGTCTTCCCCTAAAAGAATGTCAGCTCTTTGAGAACAGGAATTATCTTTCTTTTGGATTGTATTTGCATCCCCACTGCTTAGCATAGTGTCTGGCACATAGTAAGCCAATAGTAAGCACATAGCAAGTAAATGCTTCTTGTCTTGTCTTACCTTGCCTACAGATGTTAAAATGCTTCCCATACTTTAAAGCATATTAATACATTACAGTGGAACCACAGACCTTCCTTGAGAAAAGTCCTCACCCGGGTTTGCTAAAGACTACACAATCTGAAATCATCTGACAAAGATGCTTACAAAGACTAGAAAGGCACCATGGTAGTGATAGCAGGAACCTGGAGGGCATTAACTAATTTGATTCTATCTCTATTCAGCAAAAGGAAAAAAAAAAGGAAAGATTCTTTGAGTTCATAATTTAAGTGGATAATCAACTACAGAAATTAACAGCAAAAGGAATGGTAGAATCTGAGGAAGCAGTTGTCATTAGGCTAGAATAGATGTGCTCAAGTATAGTATACTCCAGAAATCTTAAGGCATGCCTAATTGGTTTTTGTTATGAAAAAAAAGCTGCCAATTTTGATGGATTACTAGAAATAGTAAATAAGCTTGAATGTTATTTCCAAACAACAGAAAATGGTGAAAATTCAATCCAATCTAACTTCAAGCTATTTTCCCACAGGTAGACTATAAAGCTTCTGCAAGGTAACACATCTGATTGCTCAGAATCAGGAGTCACAATTGACTAAACCTCTGATAATAAATGGAACAGCCAGCAGCACTATTCCAATGTGAGTAGCCAGAGAGCTGAAGCAAGGATCCAGACCATATGAGGCAAGTTCACTACTAGCAAATAGCAAAAGTTTATTTCATTATTACCATGGCTTAGAAGGATGTATGAGTGATCTGTGGTACCAGAAAGAGAAATACAATTGCTACTTTTGAGGGTCTATCAAGAAATCAGCATCAGAAATATAGATGAGGCCAAGGATAAAGGTTGTCTCAGGCTACAAGGATGATCAGCTAGCTTAATATTGGCACCAGCTATATCCTGATCCATTCCACATGAATTTATCAGATCTCTCACCCCTTCTCTGAAGTGTCAGTGACAATTGGAAAGGTAAATGTACTGCCATCTTAAACAATGGATCTGAAGTAAACATTATATTCCAGTCGTTTTACTGGGGAAATTCTATTATAGCTTACGTAAAGATTATTACTGTATGGACTAAGTGACAATAAAAATCCCTACTCCTTATTTAGGTTACCTTAAAGTGAGTTCACTAAATAAGTTGTGATTGTTTGTCCTTCACTCTCAAAGAGGACCATGACATCAGAGAGATGATGACTTGCAGATGAATTGGATTTGAGTGAGGGAGGGCTGTGCAAGGTCACCAGCCTCACTTTCTCCTCCAGAGCCATCTGGGTCCAGTGGCCAGATATAGATCAGGATGATTGGGGGGTGGCCAGGATGTAGTGGGGTAAACCTTCGCCTTTTTAAGCTAAGGTCTTTTTGAGCAAGTTGTGATATATGAATATAATGGAATACTATTGTGCTATAAGAAATAATGAACAGGCTGACTTCAGAAAAACTTGGAAAGACTTGTAATGGTCTGATGCTGAGTGAAGTGAGCAGAACCAATAGTACGTTGTACACAATAACAGCCACGTTGTGCGATGACTAATATTGATAAACTTAACCCTTCCCAGCAATACAAGTATCTAAGATATCTCCAAAGGTCTCATGATGGAAAACGCTATCCACATCCAAAGAAAGAACTATGGAGTTTGAATGCAGATTGAAGCATACTATTTGTTTGCTATTTTTTTTCTTCTGTTGAATTTTGTTTCCTCTTTCTGGTGGTTCCTCCTGTTGGTTCTAATTTTTACTTACAACATCACTAATGTGAAAATATGTTTAATAAGAATGTATATGTATAGCCTATATCAGATTGTGCACTGTCTTGGGGAGAGTGGTGGGGAGGAAGGGGAAGAAAAATTTTAAAATCAAAAGCATATGGAAGTGATTGTTGATAAATCAAAATAAATTAATTTTTAAAAAAGAATATAAATATAATCTGCAGATAGGTGGCACAGCAGATACAGTGCCAGGCCTGGAGTCAGGAAGACTCATCTTCCCGAGTCCAAATTCAGCCTCAGACACTTAGTAGCTTTGAGACCCTGGGAAAGTCATTTAACCCTGTTTGCCTCAGTTTCTTCATTTGTAAAAGGAGCTGGAGAAGAAAACTCCTCCAGTGTCTTTGCCAAGAAAACCCCAAATGGAGTCACAAAGAGTCAAATACAACTGAAGTGACTCAACAACAATAACAAAATCTGGACTCAGGTTTCTCCCCTCTCCAATCCATTCAAGTGTAAGGTAGTTGTGACTATGCTACCACTGCCCACAAAGCTCCAGTGGATTCCTATTACCTCCAGAATAAAATGTAAAACTTTTCTATTTGGCATTTAAATTTCTTTATAGCCTGACCTCTTCATACCTTTCAAATCTTCTTACACCTTGTTCCCCTGACCCCATTCATGTTCCAATCAAGCTATATTGACCTACTTACAGTTTCTTGAACATGGCACTCAATCTCCAGTCTCCATGCCTTTGAATTGGCTGTCCCCATGCCTGGAATGCTCTGCCCCCTCACTTCTACCTCTTAGTTTCCCCTGGTTTCCTTCCAGACTTGGCTGAAATCCCCTTTCCCAGTCCTCCTAGATGCTACTACCTATCCTTTCAGATTCCCTTCATATACTCTGTATGATAATCTATATATTGTATGTACCTTGATATTTACATGTAGTCTCTTCTATTAGAATGTATTTTCCTTTAGAGCAAGGACTGTGGTTTTGCTTGTTTTTTGTGTGGTTGGGGTTTTTTTTGTTTGTTGTGGTGGAGAGGGGTGTGGGTTGGAGGGAATAGGGTTGCCTTTTTTTGTACCTTAGCCTGAAACATGTAAGTGCTTAATAAATGCTTGTTGAATAACTGACATTATCACAGGGTTAGGGTTTACCCCACAATTGTTAACGTTAAAATAAAAACCTTGCTTACCAATTGATTAGTGTTTTGTAATTGAAAATGATGGAGATATATCAATACAATGATCCAAAACAATTACAAAAGAATCATGACAGAAAATGCTATCCACATCCAGAGAAAAAAACTATGGAGTCTGAATACAAATCGAAACACATTATTTTCACTTCTATTGTTGTTTCTTGTGGCTTTTCCCTTTTGTTCTGTTTCTTTTTTCACAACATGACTAATGTGGAAATATGTTTCCATGATTGCACATGCATAACCAATATCAGATTGCTTGCCATCTTGGGGAAGGAGGAGAGCAGGGAGAGAGGAAGAAAAATTTGGAACTCAAAATCTTATAAAAATGAATGTCAAAAACTATCTTCACATGTAGTTGGAAAAAAATAAAACATTATTTACCAAAAAAAAGGATAAGAAAAATAAAATAATGGAGATAACAGAGGTATAGCCAGTATATGTCTTAATTAAGGGATACGCTCAAAGACTTATTGTCTAGCCACAACTTCAGTTCAGAAAAAAAAATATAAATGCATGACTTACAATGCAGCAGTAATAAATACATCAAGATCTTCCTAACAGTGAGAGAATCTAGATAAATGAACTAGATGTGCATAGAATACATAAACTAGCAAGCCAATGGAAAGCTATGCACTACCATGTCGTAGAGAGATGGGGCAATTTGCTAATCTAAAAAAATAACTCTACAGAATGACCAGGGCCATAAAAAATGAATGTGCCATAACCACCTTCTACCTATTAGGGAATTAATCAACTTTTCTAATGAGCCACCAAACTGCAATGATGGATAGTCAGCTAAATGGATTTGGAGAGGGAAGGAAAGCCCTTCTCATTGGAAACAAAAAAACCTGACAGAACTAGATAATAATTCATAAAACCATGATACAGATGCAGATGAAATGATGTATTGTTAACAACAGCAAAAAAAAAAAATCAGAGAACTCAAACAAGTACATCTCACTTATAGAAGAATACAACAATGAGGGAGGAATAAAACCCAGAGACAACCCCATTTTTTTCCTAATACTTCAGTTTTAGGGAGGGGAAAACAGTGAACTAAAAAGATACTATGGTCGCCAACCTGTCATTAATGAGTCTAGAGTTGCTATTGAATAATATTAATAATTAATCTAAAAATTTAGAAACTCATAGTAAGATTATTAGGACTATTAGACCAGTAATTATATTTATATATAAATATATATGTATATATATACCAGGAAAAACAGAAAAAGTGATTACTCATACAGCCAAACACAATTCAATAATGGTATATGTGCAATATGTAGGACTACACATTCTCTACACGTTTTATATCATTTGTTGTTCCTGAAAGATTTTTTTTTTGCTTCTCATAAAATGTTGAGATATGTGTTTTTTAAGTAATTTCATCATATATTACATATATTTTGGGTAATAGGTATTCTTACTGTATTTGCATATACCTGAGTGTTATATAATAGTTATAACTTGGTTCCTTATGGGCTACATAATGGTTTATAAGAAGAAATATTGTCATGGATGAGAATGGTTGCTTTTGACTATATAATTTTGTGTATATATATATATATATATACTGTTATGAATGAGAAAAAGTTCATCTTTATTGAACCAGTATAAAATGTACTTGCTGTGTAAAAGGTTTAAAAATATAAATGTTTGAAAATTATTGGTTATATATGTTATATGCACATCCCTTGCTATCCTGACTTGATTTACAGGAACTACAAATGCTCACTGGAGTGGGGATGTTATGGTACTGTCTTTTTCTTTGTGGATGTTTTATTTATGGCAAGGGACCAGAAAAAAAAATTTTGTGCAACACAAAGAAAAGCACCTTTAGAGAAATAAACAATTCCAAGAACCTGAAAGAAAACTGTCCTCCCAGGCAAAAGTGTTTGAAGAGAAAAATGAGTAGTTTCATGAGGACTAGAATGAAAAGTGCCTGTCCAAGGCAGAAAGACAGACTGGTTGGTTGTAAGGATGGCCACAGAAGCCAATTTACATAAGACTGTTTTTAGGACTTGGAAGCTGGGAAACTCTGAATTAAAGAATTGTTTGGAGATATGGAACTGCTGTACATTGACTGTTATTGAATGGTCCCTACTCTCAAAGAGCTTATAAATTGGGGGGAAGGGGTAATAAGGCAAGCACACAAATGCCATGGTACAAAGCAGAACATGGCTGGTGTACATGAAAGGTGTGAACAAAGTGGTAGAAGACATGAGGTAATGGAGATCACATCTAAATGGGGGAATAAGAGCAAACTTTTAAAAACCTGGCCCTTGAAAGATAAATAAGATTTCAACAGGTAAAACTGGAAAGAGAGTACATCTCAGAGACATAAGGACAACATAAGAAAATTCATGAAATGGAAAATAACAGGATGAGTTCTGGGATCACTGAGTAATCCCTAATTTGTCAGGGTTATGGACAACATAAAGTGAAGTAGGGTGAAATAAATCTGGAAATGTGCATTAAGCCTAATTTTGGACATCCTTGGAAGATAAATGAAGGACAATGAATGTTGTTCCAGAAATAAAACAGGGTCAACAGAGTTGGAGATAAATGAAAAGATGGGAAGACTGCAAGGAGGTACCTTTAATGAGTTTGTCACCAAGCCCAGATGAACTACACCCCAAGGTTTTGAGCCACAGTGAGCAGATGAAGAAGGGCAAATTTAGGTTTGGTATTGAGGGAAAAAATTAACACTGAGAGCTATCCAAAAGTGGAATCAGCTGCCTTGAGAGTTAATGAGTTCCCCTTCATTAGAGGCCTTCAAGTGGAGGTTGGATGACCACTTATCAGAAAGATTATGGAGGGAATACCAGATTGGGTAGAGGTTAGAGTAGACTGTCAATTAATTTTCAACTCTGAGGTTCTTTGGCTCATTAACTTACATAATGGGAAGTCACTAGAGGTTTTTGAGCAGTGGATTGATATGATATAAATTGTGCATTAGGAAGATTACTTTGGCAGGGATATGAAGGATGGATTAGAATAGGGAGCATGAAGAGATGGTTTAGGAGACCGTTATGATAGTCCAGACTGGAGATGAGGGTATTAACTAAGATGGTCGCAGTAGTGGGAAGGAAGATGTAAAAGGTATAATTAACATGACTTGAAAATTAAATGCATATGAGGTGGTAGGGGTAGTAGAGATAGAGGACTCAAAAATGACTTCAAAGTTTTGAACCTAGATGAATGGGAGAATAATGCCACCATTCATAGAAACCAAGACATTAGGAGGTGGGGCATGTCTGGATAGGTAACATAAAGAGTTTGGTTTTAGACATTTTGAGTTTGAGGTACTGGAAGGACACCCAAGCAGAAATGACCTGCTGACAGTGACATGTAGGACTGGAATTTGGAGCAAAAGTTGAGGCTGGAGACAGACTTCTGAGAATCACCTGCATAGAGATCATACAGCCCTTCTCAGATTGGCCTGCAATTACCCCGACCCTCCAAATGTGGCTAGCACCAAGGACAGGGTTTGGTTTTGCTTCTTACTAACCCTGTTCGCTTTTGTCTACAATTCATACCATTCCAAGGACGATGGAATTGAGAAGTGAAATCAGGTAATTTACCAGCTACATTGTGGTACTCCTGGAAAAGAAGAAAACAAACTTATTTATTTAGTTAAGAATTTTGCAAAACCATTTTGTTCTTTATGTAAAGAAGAAAATATAGCCATGCTATGCTAAAGTATGACTATTCAGTTAACTGGATAACACAAAAACCTACATTTTATTACATATATCCCTTTACATACTATATAGAAATGAACGTGGACACATGAAAATTATATATTTCTCCATCTGCTATGGTTTTCTGAAGATTAAATATTACAATTAGTTGTAATAGTGAAGTAAAATATATCCCAATATACCTAAGAACAATATGAGGATGAGCTGCACTCTGGATATGTTTTTTATTTGTCAATGAATCAACAGTTATTAAATACCTACTATGTGCCAAGCACTGTGTTAAGCAATGGGGATACAAAAAAAGGAAAAAAATAGTCCTTGCTTTCAAGGAGTTCATGGTGTAAGGAGAAGGAAAAATGAAAACAGCTATGTACAAACAAGATAAATACAAGATAATTTTGAGATAATCAACACAGGGAAAGCATTAGAATTGAAGATGCAGAAAGGTAAAGGTGAAATTTTAGCTGGGACTTGAAGGAAATCTGGGAGGGAAGGAGATGGTGAGGGGGTAGCAAGGAGAAAAGGGAACAAGTATTAATTAAGCCCCTACTATGTGTCAGGCACTGTGCTAAGGGTTTCTAAACATTATTTCATTTGATTTGAGATGAGGAGAGAGAGAGTTCTATGCGCTAGTGAAAATACCCAGAGTTGGCACATGTGTGCCCTGTGTGAGAAATTGCAAAGAGGTCAGTGTCATAATAGTATCTGCATTCTTCAGCTAATAGTTTTTAATTATTCATATTCAGCTCACATTTTAAAAATATGCCTGTGGTTTTTTAACCTAGAATTTTCTCTCTCTCCATTTTCACCTCTTGGATTCTCTGACTTCCTTAAAGTCTCAGCTAAAATGCTACCTTTAACAAGAAGTCTTCACTTTATTAATTATCTTCAATTTACCATGTATAGGGTTTGTACATGGTGGTTTGCATGTTGTCTCCCCCACTAGACTACAGGGACTGTCTTTTGCCTTTCTATGTACCCCCAGGGCTTAGTACAGTGTCTAGCACATAGTAGGTGCTTAATACATGTTTATTGACTGACTGACTTTTGCCCTTTTGGGGATAGTAAGGGTCAAGTAGTAGAGAGGTAAAGTGCTCCCAACTCTGGCCACACCACAGAAGACAGAGATTTGAAGGAAAGAAGCATTCATTACACACATTTATGACAGCTTCAGCCTAATGAGATCACCAAAACAGAGGAAGTAGAAAAAAAATTGACTTTCATCATCATCATTTAATATAAAAGTTTAACTGACATAAAGTGGTTACCACAATAAGAAGGTAAAGAATCCAGAGATATCATACAAGTGATCTTTGTAGCCAAGCAGAAGAGGATGACATCCTGGTGTAGATCAGAACCTATTTGTAAAACACTGCAGAAATTGACAAAAGACAATAAGCAGTACTGTCTCATAAAACAACAAAGAGCAGTGAAGACTAAAAATGTCTATAGAAAGTTTGGCATGAGAATAAGCCACAGCATCCCAATAACATTCAAGATGAAGTTAGCAGTAGGCAATAAATAGAAAGAAAATGGAACTGATCAGCAAATCTGTAATGACTTCTTTTTATCATCAGTAGCAGTAGAACCACCACATTTGGACTATGGCTTAATCCTCCCTGACATGTCAAATGCCTCTCTTCAAAACGCTCTTCAGTTTAGGTCGAGGTTCCCAAACTTATTCGGCCTACTGCCCCCTTTAAAAAAAATTACTCAGCATCCCCCTCGAAATCTTTCTTTAACCCCTTAGCAGTTTTTTCTTTTAAATTTGCATTTCAAAATAATTTCATTTCAAAATAATTTTTAAAATGATACATCTGAAATTTAATAATTTATTGTAAATTTGTGAGGTTTTTCCTGCATTGAAATTTTGATGACACAATATGAGTCATGTAACTGTATAGTATCATATTGTAAACAAGTCATTACATGCACATATTCCTGTTGATGCATGCTGTACTTTCCAACAATATACGACATACACCTACCAACACTTGCTTGTTAAGACCAGTAAGAGGACTTTGCCACTGATCATTTATAATTTGCATTTTGTGTATTTATATGAAAAATAATGTAATCACTATGATTTAACTCTATTACACCACAGATGAAACATGTCCAGTTTTTCAAAATTTTCTTTTCTTCATGCTTCTACCACCCCCTTATTTTTATTCAATGCCCCTCAACTGCACACGAAGCTACTACTATCCCCCTAGATCATTCCAGTGTCCCCCAGGGGGCAGTGTCACCCACTTTGGGAACTTCTGGTAGCTTCTGACCTCATCATTCAACCAAAACTGCTCTCTCCAGTCACCAGTGATCTCTTAATTGCTGAATCCAGTGGTCTTTTCTCAGTTGTCATCCTTCTTGACCTCTCTGCAGCTTTTGACACTGTTGATCAACCTCTTCTCTTTGATACTCCCTCCTCTCTAGGTTTTCATGACACTATTCTCTCCTGGTTTTCCTCTTACTTATCTGACTGCTGCTTTGCAATCTTTGATGTATCCATATCCAGATCATACCTGTTAACCATAAGTATCTCCCTCAATGCTTTATAATGGAACATCTCTTCTCTCTCTTTACTATCTGACTTGATGATCTCATCAGCTCCTATGGATTCAGTTATCCAGTTTCTTTGCAGATGATTCAGATTTATTTATCTAGACCTAATCTCTCTCCTGACCTAGTCTCACATCCAACTGCTTATTGGACATCTCAAACTTGATATTGTGCAGACATCTTAAACTCAAACTGTCCAAAACTAAGCTCATTATCTTTCCCCTTAAGCTGGCCCCTCTCCCTAGTTTCCCTACTACCTTCAAGGGTACCACCATCCTCCCCCAGGCTCATACCATACTCATACTAGGTACCATTCTTGACTCCTTACTCTTACTCACTCACTGCCCCTTCCCCAGTTACGTACAATTTTCAAGTTCTGATGTTTCTGCCCTTGCAACATAGCTCACAAATACCTTCTTCTCTCCTCCAACACAGCTACTGCTCTGATGCAGAACTTCATCACCTCCTATCTATATTACTGCAATAGCTGCTGGTTGCTCTTTCTGCCGCAAGTCTCTCCTTACTTCAGTCCATCCTTTATTCAGCTACCTAAATGCTATTCTTAAAGCATAAGCCAGAAAATGCCACTTCCCTACTCAGTAAACTCTAGTAGCTCTGTATTATCACCAGGATCAGATATAAAATCCTCTTTTTGGCATTAAAATCCTTTACAATCTGGCTTTTCCTACCTTTTCAGTCTTCTTATACTCTATTCCTTTCCATGCACTCTATAAGTCAACGACAATGGCCTTCTTACTATACTTCACATAAGACACTCCATTTCCTGACTCCATGCCTTTTTACTCTCTGTCTCCCATGCCTGGAATGCTCCCCCTCCTCATCTCTGCCTTTTGGTTTTCCTGGAAGCTCAAATCCTATCTTCTGCAAGAGGCCTGTTCTAGTCCCCTCCATTGCTAGTGCCTTCCCTCTGATATTGCCTGCAATTTATCCTGTATGTATCTTGTATGTATGTAGTTGTTTGTATATTGTTTTCCTCTTTAGAATGTGAGCTCCTGGGGCAGCTAGGTGGCACAGTGGATAGAGCACCAGCCCTGAAGTCAGGAGGACCTGGGTTCAAATCCGGCCTCAGACCAAACACTTGACACTTACTAGCTGTGTGACCCTGGGCAAGTCACTTAACCCCAATTGCCAAAAAAAAAAAAAAATAATGTGAGCTCCTTATCAGCAGAGGCAATTCTTGCCTTTTTTTCATAACTACAGAGGTTAACACAGCACCTGGCACATGGTAGGCCCTTAATAAAGACTTGTTGACTTGGCTTATTAAAGCAGAAATGGAACTTAATAGGACAAAGTTGGGGAAGAACAGGTAAACCAGATCAAAGACACATCAAGAAAATGCATGCTGGAGATGACATAATCTTAAAAACATTAACGGATCATTTTATAAAATATTTTGAGGAAGATAAGCTACCAAAAGGAGATAGGGAAAGTGACAAAACCTGTGGTTTCATTGATACAAGATATCCCAGGTGAAGAAACACCCTCTGCCAATGAAGGTTGGTACCTTCTCTGAAACTTATAGTCTCAGAGGGCTTCTTAGATGTTGGAAAGGTTAAGTGAGTTGCCCAGTATATATCAGGAACAAATCTTGAATCCAGGACTCCCTGAATCAAGAGTCAGCTCTCCATCCAGTACACCAGAGATACCAGATAGCAAAACGATAGAAAAATCACAGATGACAGTACTACTCCAAAATGAAGTTGATCAAGAGAACATCAATAATTATATAGACCCATATGCCTACTTACTCAGTTTTATAAAATACTTAACATATGGAGGATATCCGTGATGAAAATATAAGATGGGAATAAGTATGAATTTGCAAATGATTGTCTATGGCAAAATATTTTTATAGTCACCCAATTTACTGAAAGGTACAGAGAATATAAGATCCAACTATTTATTGTTTGTTGATTATGCTGTTTTAAAAAGCAAACACAGCCTTAAAGATTCTTTCCCAACATGTAGTGTCTCAAATATATGTAAAGATTATACAAAATTTCTTAAGACAACTAACTGAATAACTGTTCAAGTCATCTCTAATCATTGAGGCATAAAACAGGAAAACATTCACCAAAGATACTCACCACTGTAATAAAGTATGTCCTGCACAGCATCCAACTGAAAGAGAAATTCCTTTATTGATAGAATTTTCCCAAATGTTTTTTACTTATGGATGATTTTGTACTTATCACATGGATATTACAGAGAGCCATGATTACTCAAAAGTAATGTGAGAGTTGTGATTACTCAAACTAGATTGACCAAACAATCCATATGGGAAAAATCATATGAAGGAAAGACCTCTATAGTCCAGACCACAGTTGTGACATGTGGTTGGAAAGCCATTCCATTGAATTACAGATCTCAGAGACATAAGGGACCTAAAAAGGCATCAAAACCAATCTAAATGTGAAAACACAGAATGTCAGCTCCTTAATGTCAAGGACTGTTCTATTTTGTTTTGTTTTCTGATCTTTCTGGTTGATCTTCCTGACTCAAGTCCCTGGCCTATTCTAGTCCCCCTTCCATTCAGCTGTCAAATTGATCTTCCTAATGCATAGGTCTGACCATGCCACGCCCTTTCCTATTCAACAAACTCCTATGGCTCCCTATTACCTTCAGGATTAAATATAAAATCTTATGTTTGGATTTTAAAGTTCTTTATAATCTGATCCTTTCCTCCCTCCAGGGACACTGGCCTTCTTGCTGTTCAAAGACATTACATCTACCAACTTCATGAATTTTCTTTCTATTTTTTTTAGGTTTAAGATTATATTTTAATTTAATTTTTATTTTATTAGTATTTTATTTTCCCCAGCTACATGTAAAAAACAATTTTTAAAACTTTGAGTTCCAAATTCTCTTCCTTCCTCACTCCCCACCCCCCTTTATAGAGAAGACAAGCAATTCCATATAGGTTATACATGTGTAGTCATGCAAAACATATCCATAATAGTCATGTTATGAAAGAAAATACAGACAAAAAACTCAATAAAAATAATGCAAAATAAAAAATATATGCTTCAATCTTTATTCAGACACCATCAGTTCTTTCTCTGGGAATGGACAGCATTTTTTATCTTAAGTCCTTCAGGGTTGTCTTGAGTAGCTAAGTCATTCATAGCTGATCATCTTACAATATTGCTGCTACTTTGTACATAGTACATTTCACTTTGCATCAGCCCGTGCAAGTCTTTCCAGGTTTTTCTGAGAGCATCCTGCTCATAATTTCTTACAGCATAATAGCATTCCATCATAATCACATACCATGACTTGTTCAGCCATTCCCCAATTGATGTGCATTCCCTCGATTTCTGATTCTTTGCCTTTAGAAAATTGCTGCTATAAATATTTTTGTACATATAGGTCTTTTTCCTTTTTGTTTTTTATCTCTTTTGGGGATACAGACCTACCAGTGGTATTGCCAGGTCAAAGAATATGAATGGTTTTATAACCCTTTGGGCATAGTTGCAAATTGCTCTACAGAATGGTTGAATCAGTTCACAACTCTACCAACAATGCATTAATGTCTCATTTTCCCCACATCCCCTCCAACATTTCTCATGTAAAATTTTCTCAGAAAAGGTAACTTTTCTGTCCTATTAGCCAGTCTATTAGATATGAGGTAGTACCTCAGAATTGTTTTAATTTGTATTTCTCAAATCAATAGTGCAATTCCGTGAATTTTCACTGGCCATCTCCCATGCCTGAAACTCTCTTCTTTCTCATCTCCACCTCCTAGATTCCTCGATTTCCTTCAAATCTCAGCTAAACTCCCACCTTCTGCAAGAAGCCTTTCTCAATCTCCTCTTTAATCTTAGTGTCTTCCCTCTGAAATTATCTCCTATTTATCCTGTATATATGTTGTTTGTACATTCATGTTTTGTGTTGTCTCCTCCATTCGACTGTGAGCTCCTTATGAATAAAAACTGTTTTTTGACTTTCTTTGTGTCCCCAGCACTTATCATAGAGCCCGACATGTAGTAGGTGCTTAATAAATGCTTGTTGATTTGACTTTATATCCCCAGAGTCTAACAGAGTGCTCAGCACAGAGCATATACTTTATGCGCTTGTTGAACAAATATTAGAAGTCTATACAATATATCTGAAAATTGATCAGCTTTACTTGAAGACTTCTGGTGAGGAGAAAAGTATTGCTTTCTGAGGCAGACCATTGCACTCCTAGATAGCTCTCACTATTGGGAAGTTTTCCCTACATAGAGCTTAAATCTATCACTTTGCAACTTCTGCCCATTCCTCCCAGTCCTGCCCTTTGGGATTCAGCAAAAGAAGTTCCCGTCCTATAGGATAGTCATTCAAGTGCTTGAAGTCAACTGTTACGGCCTGCCTAAGTCTTCCTTTCTCCAGGACAAACATTCCGAGTTCCTTTGGCACTCTTTATACGGTACGATTTCAAGTTGCTTCATCTTCCTAGTCACCCTACCCTGGATGTTCTCCAGTCAACTGACGCTGTTCCTAAACTGTGGCACGTAGAACCGGACCTAATACTCTAGCTGCGGTTTAACCAGGGTCTAGCACAGCAGAATTATCATCTCCTTGGCCGCTGTACTACAGTACTGACTCACATTGAGTTTGTGACCCACTAAAACCCTCAACTCTTTTTTCAGATACGCTGCTCTCTAGGCCTATCTCCCAGCTTATACTTTAAAACTGTGTTTTCTTGAGACCAAATGTGAGACTTTGCCTTTATCTTTATTATGTTTCATCTTATCAGGGTCAGCCCAATCCTCTCGTATGTCAAGGTCTTGGCTTTGACACTTTTATCCAGTGTCTTACCTCTAAGTGATAATTTTGGGTCATCGACAAACTCCGTAAGCGTGCAATCAATGCCATAATATATAAGCCATTGAGAAAATGCTAAGCATCACAGGAGGAAGCACAGCTCCCTAGAGCACAATACCAAAGATATCCTTTTCGAATTGATACCAGAACCATTAATTACTACTCTTCGGGCATGGCCACCCAACCAGTTCCAAAGTCAGCTAACTAGCCTACATCTCTTCATCTTATCCACAAAAACTGCACTAAAGACTTTGTCAAACACTTTGATAAAATCTAAGTATATTATGTCTTCAGTATTACCCAGATCTATCAGTCTAGTAACCTCAGTAAAGAAAATTAGTTAAATTGGCATGACATTCTTGATAAAGATATGACTGCTCTTTGTGATTACTGCTTACTATTTTAAAAGTTCACTAACCATCCCTTTAATAATGACATTCTAGAATTTTGCCAGGAATCAGAGGCAAGCTCATTGTCCTATAGTTTACAGACTTCACTTTGCCCTTTAAAAAATCATAATGTCTGCTTTTTTCCTTCTCCTGCTCTTCTGGCACTTCTTCCATTCTCCTTATTCTTCAAAAGATCATTGACAGATGTGGTTTAGCAATCACACTCACCAGTGCCTTCAGTAGCCTAGTATGTAATTCATTTAGGCCTGTAACTTATTGTAACTTATCAAGTGCAGGTAGATCCTTATTGTATAATATAATATAATTGTATATTCTATATATTATATATAAATATATAATTCTATAATATAATTATAATATATAATTCTATAAAATAATTATAATATAATATAATGTTAAATATTAATATATCATGTAATTGTATAATGTACTATAATTGTATTGCTGATAATATTGGATTTCACTCATTAGTCATTGCTGATTGTCCTGCCCAGTCCAAAATAATTCTTGTTAGCAAAGAAAACAAAAGCAAAATCTGGGTTGAACAGCTCTGCCTTCTCTGTCATCAGTTTGCTTCATTCCCTCCAATCTGAGCAATGATACTGACCCACTATCTCAAAATCACAAAATTTCAGAGCTAGAAGAGTCTTCAATGGCTATCTAGTCTAACCCATAACCCCATCATCATCATCACCATCCCTATCGCCACCACCACCAAATATCCACTAAGAAACACCAGACAATAAATCATCCAGCCTTTCTTATTCCACTAATTACTCTCATTGTTAGCAAGCGTTTCCTTACACCACCTCTAAACTTCCTTCTTTATAATTTCCATTTATTATTTGTGATTCTGTGGTGCCAAAAAGAACAAGTCTAAATTCTCTTCTATATGACTGCCTTTTAGAGACTTGAAGATACTTCTCATGCTCCACCCACTACTTCTCTTTTCCCTAAATGAAGCATTCTCAGTTCTTTCAACCAATCTTCTAGTTGTTTGATAACCTTCTTAATTAAGTTTCCAGGTATTCCCGGAACTCTTAGTTAAGCTCACTGACCCATAGGTTGCAGAATCCATTCCTTTTTCCTTTTTTTGGAAACTGGGATAGCAGTTTCTCTTCTCCAGTCCTGCGGCACGTCTCCTGTTCTCTACAATCTTTCAAATATTCCTCAAGTTGATTCAACAATCACATTCACAAGTTCTTTGCAGTTTATCTGGGCCAAGAGTTGAACTTTGTATTTATTACTATCAAGTTTCATCTTCTTAGTTTCAACATATCATTCTACCCTATGGAGATTTTTTTGGTATGCTACTTCTGTACCTTTGTTCAAGATGTCTCTCTTTCTACAACTTACCCTCCCTCTCCTCTAGGTATTCTGATTTAGTGCTTTTTTTTGCAAGGCAATTAGGGTTAAGTGACTTGCCCAGGGTCACACAGCTAGTATCAAGTGTCTGGTCTGAGACTGGATTTGAATTCAAGTCCTCCTGCCTCTATCCACTCAATCCTCTATCTATGACTCTATGCAGGTGCTCTATCCACTATACTACCTAGATGCCCTGATTTAGTTTTTTTCTAACACCATTCTAAAAGCAAGACTAATCTATAGTTATTTTCTTATTGTCATAAAACTTGGGATCCACCCCCAATTAAACTTTGAACCCTATGAGCAATAATCTTGTCTCTCCTCATAATTTTATTTCCACTTCTTGTTTCTTTTACTTATCTGACTCCCAGAGCTCACTAGTCCCACCCCAACCCCATGATAATTCTAGGAACACATTTTTATTCAGAGAAACTATGTAAAACCATGGAAATATTCCTTCAAAAATGCAAGGGGATAAAACAGATGACTTGTCTAAGCCCAGCTAGAGTTCCATGAGCTGACAGATTATCAGTTGCTGAAAGACAACCTGCCATAGAGGGAAAAGCACTGTGTTCAGAGTTAGCTATGTTCCAATCCCAGGCTCTACCACTTTCTGGTTTTGTGATGAGATACCATTAGCAAGTCACCTAATAGCTATAAGTCTCATCTGTAAAACAAGGGAAATAATACTGATAATTCCTACCACAGAGTGCTGATGTTAGGAAACTTTTAAATTGTAGAGTATTCTATAAATTGGAGCTATTATTGTTACTATATCAGCAACAACAGGAATTACTTAACTCCTACAACCCTATCCTAGAAAAAATGAAGGCATCAACGATAACAACAACCACAAAATATAATTATTACCTTCAACTCATGATTATCTCAACTTCAACTTAAGGATTATCCATGGGGATAAAATAACTCCACAACAAATATTCATAAACTTCCCAAGCCCCTGTTTTTAGAGGATCTGAGCAAATCTATGATACACTGACCCCTCCCCATGCATGTCAAAATCAAATAAGAATCATTTTAAAATTATAAGTTATTTGGATACATTAGTGAGGTTGAGAATTGACATTTCATAGTAACAAGCATTTTCCCTCAAATTTCCCAAATAGTCTGAGCATGAAATTGAGCACTGTTAGATCGATGAAGACAGACCATTAAGAATCACAAGGTTGTTTCTGCAGTCCACATGTGATACAGTATACACAACCCTCATTTATTCTTTGAGGGTATGAAATTAAATTCTTCTACAATGTCTATTGTAGGATGTAATAAAAACTATGAGATCTTTGTCACTGAACAAAGTAACAATTGAACCAGTGGAGGAAGATTTCAAATTCCTAGAGCATCCACTACCAACATTCAAGAATTTTACAGTAGGTCAAACCTAATACTTTTTGATGGCTACATTTTGAAAGACAGAAATTCGATTACAGAAATTTCTAGCCTAATTTATCGCTGCCATCCTCTTCTTTCTAGAAGATGATATGAAATGACATGAAAGCGAAGCCGCACTTTGATCATAAGCACTGTACTAAATCCTGTGTATTCCCAACTACCAGCAGGAGCAGAGACCAAGGCCTAGGAAATCCTGATCTAGTAACTCATAGCAACAAAACTGAACAAAACGATTGAAGAAAGTTTGCCTGTTATAACTGAGCAGAGGCCAAAATGTACAGTAAAACCTCCAGCTTACTGATTTCAAGTATATATAGTATTTCTCCCAGGGGGAAGTAAACTCTTCCACCTATAAACTTTTCCCTCTCATTATTCTTGTCATATTCTTTTGTTGTTGTATTCATGTCTTTTATCCCCTACTGGCCTGCAAGTGCCATTCAATTTTTTAAAATTCAATAAACATTTATTAAGTGCTTCCTAATGATGGCATTGTGCTGAGGGCAGGGGCTATCTCTTTCTTTTTTTATCATCTACCCCCCCAACATAGTCTTACACATAGTAAGCACTCAATAAACTTTTGTAAAATAAACTTAGTGACGCCAAATAATAGCTTGCATGTCAAGTAAGAAATAGCTGAATCTTCTTTAATGAATCAATAAGAATGAGTTATCATGAAGCAATAGAAAGATAAATTCTACTTAAAATTACCACAAAACAAAATTTGTCCAGAAGAGTAAAAAGTCAAGAATATCAAGAGAATCAGTGAAAAAATTTGAAAGAAGGAAGCCTAACAGTACCCGATTTAAAACCATGCTATGAAGCAGTAATCATCAAAACAATCTGGTACTGGCTAAGAAAAACAGTAGTGAATCAGTGGAATAGATTAGGTACATGATACACAGGAGTATATGACCATAGTAATCTAGTGTTTGATAAACCCAAAGGTCCAAGCTTTTGAAACAAGAATTCACAATTCAACAAAAACTGCTGGGAAAACTGAAAAGCGGTCTGGCAGAAACTAGGTATAGATCAACATATCACACCATATATCAAGATAAGGTCAAAATGGGTACATGATTTAGACATAAAGGGTGATACAAGCAACTTAGGGGAGCATGGAAGAAATTACCTCTCAGATCTATAGACAACAGAAGAGTTTATGAACAAACAAGAGGAAGAAAGAATCATAGGAGGTAAAATAAATAATTTACATAAAATCAAAAGGCTTCTGCACAAACAAAACAATGCAGTTAAAATTAGAAGAGAAGTAAGTAAACAAGAAAAAGAAAATCTTTGCCACAAGTTTCTCTCATAGGACCATAAAGGTCTTATATCTACAATAAGTGGGGAGCTAATGCAAATTTATAAGAATAAGAACAATTCCCCAACTAATAAATGTTCAAAGGATATGAAAAGGCAGTTCTCAGATAAAGAAATCCAAACTATAAATAACCATGTGGAAAATTTTTATAAATCACTAATAATTAGAGCAATTCAAATCAAAGCAATTCTGAGATTTCATCTCTTACCCAATACATTGGCAAAGCTGACAAAAAAAAAAGGAAAATAACAAATGCTGGAGGAACTATGGGGAAACATATATTAATGCACTGTTGATGGAACTTTGAACTGGTCCAGCCATTCTGGAAAGCTATCTGGAACTACACCCAAAAAAGCTATTAAGCTGTGCTTGACCTTTGACACTGGTATCACTACTAAGTCTATACCCCAAAGAGATCAAAGAAAGAGGTACAAGTCCCATGTGTACAAAATATTTACAAAAGCTCTTTTTGTGGTAGAAAATAATTGGAAATGGAGAAGGTACCCATCAATTGGTGAATGGCTGGACAAGTTTTGGTATATGAATGTAATGGAATACAATTGTGCTTTAAGAAATGATAAATGAGATGGTTCAGAGAAACCTCAGAAGACTTATATGAACTGAGGCAGTCAAGTAAGCAGAACCAGAGGAACAATTTACAAAATAACAGCAATATTGTAAAGATAAACAACTTTGAGAGACTCAGGAACTCTGATCAACTACATACGCAGAGGACTCAAGATGAAACATGCTACCCACCACCAGATAGAACAGGAGGTGGACACAGAGCACAGATTGAGACATTTTTTTAATGATCAATGCAGGATTTTGTTTAGCTTGACTACACATTTGTTTTTTTCTTACTTTCTAAATTTGGGGAGCAGAGAAAATAGAAGGGAAAGAATGATGATCTGAAAGATAAAATTTAATTTAAAAGAAAAGAGCTGAGAAGCAATCTGATATTCTGGGGTGTATAGGGTGTTTAAGGAGGATGAGCACCTCTGGTGTGAGGGTTTGCTGAACTCTTTTTCAGGGCCACTCATCCACCTTTGGCATCTACCTGTCACTCAATTCTCACCCATGATCCTTTCGCTCCACTCACACAGCTACCACACTAGTTCAGACCTCCACTACCATTCACCTAGACTACAACAGATGCCTTCTAATTGGTCTCATTGTCTCAAGTTTTCTTCTTTCCAATCCATACTTCACATAACTTATTTTCCTAACGCACAAATCTGATCACATCACTCCATTACCCAATAAGCTCTATCACCTGTAGGATGCAATATAAACTGCTTGACATTTAAGCCCTTTGAAACATGGTCCCAACCTACATTTCAATCAATCAATCGGTCAACAAGCATTTATTAGGCACCTGCTACATACCAGATATTGTGCTAGGTACTAGGGATATAAATACAAAGAATGAAAAGATACTTATTATATTACAAGGAGCTAACATTTCAAACCTTATTGCTCCTTACTTCTACTACAATTCAGCCAAGTTGGCTTTCTAGCTATTCCTTATACCCGGCACACCATCACCCATTTACATGTCTTTGTACTGTTCCTCATGCTTGGAATGCATTCCCTCCTCACCTGAACTCTCAGAGTCCCTGATTTCCTCAGCCAAACTCTGTCTTCTAAATGAGGCCTCCTAATCCCCAACTTCTACATTTGCCTTTCCCACAAAATCACCTTGTTATCTATTTTGTACAAAGGTACATATACAGTCTCTCCCAACTAGATGGTAAGTTTCTTAAGGACTAGGACTGTTAATACTTTCGCATTCATATCCCTAGTATCTAACCCCATGCCTGGCACACAACAGACTTAATAAATGCTTATTACAATGGAGTGAAGCAGGGCTATGTGCTTGTTCCCATGCTTTTTAGCATGATGTTTTCAGTGATGTCATACAGCTTCAAGAGGACAAAAATAGTATCAAGGTCAGCAACCACACTGACAGTAAATCATTTAATTTGAAAAGGCTACAAGCCAAGACTAAATAAAGTGGAAGAAGAATCGGTGTGTGACTTTTCATTCACAAATGATTGTGCACTCAATGCAGCCTCTGAGGCTGAGATGCAATAGAGTATGGATTGATTTTCTTCCACTTGTGCAATTTTAGCCTGACCACTAACTAGTATCAGAACAACAGAGGCTCTCCACAGCCAGCACACCATCCATATATGGAACCTTGGTTACAGCAAATGCAGAAATTTTGAATGCTTATAGTTCATTCACCTGACCAGTATACTTTCCAGAAATGTACACATAAATGATGAGGTTGATGCATACATTGCCAGAGCTAGCTCAGTGTTTGGGAGGGTCTAAAGGAAAGTATGGGAGAAAAGAGGTATTACACTGACTACCAAACTGGAGTTCTACAGAGCCATTGTGCTGACCTCATTGTCGTACGTCAGTGAAACCTGGACAGTATACCAGCGCCGTGCTAGGAAACTGAATCCCTTCCACTTGATTGTCTTGGGAAGATTCTGAAGATCACCTAGCAGGACAAGGTATTGTACACTGAGGTCCTTTCTTGAGCTAAACTGCCACGTATTCAAACTTTATGAGACTCTGATGGGCTGGCCATGTAGTTCGGATGCCAAACAGATGTTTGCCTAAAAGACTATTTGACGAAGAACTCACACAAGGCAAGTGTTCATGTGGAGGTCAGAAGAAGCGATACAAGGACACTTTCAACATTTCTCTGAAGAACTTTGGAATTGATTGTGAGACATGGGAGACACTGGCACAGGACCACCCAACACGGCATGCCCACATCAAGGAAGGCACTGTGCTATATAAGCAAAGCAGAATTGCAGTAGCTCAAAACAAATGTGAGCTGCACAAATCTCCACTCTAAGCGATCATATGGATTATTTGTGTCTGACCCGTGATAGAGCCTTCCGGTCTTGTATTGGTCCGATCAGTCACAGTTGGACACGCTGTACTTTGACAATGACGTAGTAATGTCATTTTGGTCCTCTTCCAGGACAAAGGACAACAACCAACCAACTACATGCCAGGCACTTTACAAATATTACCTCATTTGATCCTCAAAATAATTCTGAGAAGTAGGTGCTATTTTTATCTCCCTTTCACATGCAGAAACTGAGGCAAATAGAGATTAAATGACTTGCTCAGGGTCATGTAGCTAGTGAGTAACTGAGGCCAGATTTGAACTCAGGTCTTCCCAACTCCAGACCCAGCAGTCTTTCCACTGTACCAGCTAGCTACCTCTGCTTATGTAGCAATGGATGTGCTTAAAGTTTTTTGAATGGTTTCTTTTAAATATTTTGCTCTCTTAAATGGGTTAGGCATAACCCTATGGCAATTTCATTTATATCATTGCTGAACAAATCCTTTATTAATAATGCATGGTCCAGGTCAAAGGATAACCAATTTTAATTAATGGAACCTACTCTAATGAAGTTTTCCTGTAATCTTCCTTCTAAGAGACTACTGAGGTCCAAGAGGGTGGGGATATGTACTACTTAATCATATGAATATTCTTTAATGCCTGGAATCTACCAGATATCTGCACATGATAGATTACGAAAAAATTAAAATTTGTTTAATTAAATGGAATACATTGTTCTAAAAAGCCAAAGGAAAAGAATCCATTTTGAGTTATTTTCTTTTCTTTTTCAAAGATTAGGTAAAGTCAAAGAGACTCAATTAAAAGCTTCAATAGTTCATATTCCAAGCATATATCATAAAGGACATTTTTCTTTAATATGCATTCTTTCCTTATTACTTATTTGGTAGGGGAAATATGACTTCCTCCATGCTTCCATATCAAAGCAAGGAAAAGCACCTCATAGAATCATTACCCCATGCAATTAAACTGAGATGAAACTGATGTTGTCTGTCCATCATTCTCAAATTCTTTTGTACCAAAGATCACTTTGGCAAGTCCTTCCCCAGCTGTACCTGCTTGTCATTGGGAGGGTGAAAGAGTAACAATGAAATCTCATTCAAATTAACTGAAAGACTGATGTAACTTTTTGGATAAGAAATTAATGAGAAGATTTTTTAAGGTTTCTTTTCAATACTATAAACAAATTCCTGAAAATTCACACAAGAAACAAAA
Source organism: Vombatus ursinus (assembly GCF_900497805.2). NCBI lineage: Eukaryota > Metazoa > Chordata > Mammalia > Diprotodontia > Vombatidae > Vombatus > Vombatus ursinus. The sequence goes on from NW_020954641.1 coordinate 34,805,935, forward strand.
ATACACAATAACATATTATAAATATCCATCTTATAAGAGAACTCTTGCAGATATTAGGTAACATCAAAACTATCCTTTGAGAATAAATGATATGGCATCAGAATTGGTAGAAAATAAGCATATCTGAGGGCATGATTGAAAAAATTCTATCTGTAAATAATCTTAAGTGACTCTAAATGTTTCCACAGCAGTTATGTGACAACTACTGGCAGCTGACAGTATTCATCAGCTTAATTTGTGCTGATCGGTCTATCTACCACAAGTCTCTCCTCATTCCAAACCCTCCTCCATTAAGCCACCAAAGTTATTTTCCTGAAGTTCATGTCTGACCATGACACCTCCATACAAAATAAACTCTAGCGGCTCCCTATCACCTCAGGATCATATACAAATTTCCCTATTTGGCATTCAAAGCCCTAACCACCATCCCCATCTTTGAAATCTTTCTACTCTTTACACCCCTCTCCCCCCCCCCAATATTCCTCCATCCAGGGACACTGGCCTCCTTGCCAGTCCACAAACAAAACATTCCATTTCTTACCTCTGGTCATTTTCTCTCTTCCACCTCATCTAGACCTCCTGGTTTCCTTGGCTTCTGTCAAGTACCAACTAAAATTTCACCTTCTACAGAAAAGTCTTTCCAAATCTCTCTTAATTCTAGTGCCTTCCCTCTCTTAATTTTTGTTTATCCTATATGTAGCTAGTTTGTACATATTTGTTTGCTTGCTGTTTCCCCCATTAGATTAGGAGTTCCTTGAGGGTGGGGATTGTCTTTTGCTCTTTTTGTATCCCCAGCACTTAGCACCATGTCTGGCACACACTAGATACTTAATAAATATTTTCTAATTGATTGACTGTGAGCTCCTCAAGGGCAGGCACCATCTTCAGCCTTTCTTTGTTTCCTCAGCATTTAGCACAATGGTTGGAACTTGTAGAAACTTAATGAATGCTTGACTACCACAAGTATGGATAAGGAAGGGGTTCATAACCAAACAAGAGATATAGAGGATCACAGAAGATAAAACAGACAAACTTTGATTTCAGCAAATTTAAAAGTTTTGCACAAACAAAATTAACACATAAAAAAATTAGAAGGGAATCAACTAGGACAAGACCTTTGTAGCAAGTTTCTCTGATCAAGATCTGATATCCAAGGTGTGTAAGGAAATTATTCATATGTGTATATATGTATGCATGTGTGTGAATATAAATTCAAGAGACATTCCCCAATAGATATCAAAGCATATGAACAGATAGTTCTCAAAGGAAGAAATCCAAACTATCATCAAGAGAAAAAAATGAACTAATTCATTAATAACTAGAAAAATACAAATTAAAACAACTCTGAAGTTCTACCTCATACCTGCCAGAATAACAAAAATGGCCAAAAAAGGAAAATTACATTTGTTAGAAAGGCCTGGGAAAATGGGCACACTAAAACACTGTTGGTGGAGCTATGGATTGGTCTAGTTATTCTAGAAAGCAATTTGGAACTACTTTCAAAAAGTCTCTAAAATGTACATATCTAGCAATACCACTTCTAGGCTTATGCTTCAAAGATATCAAAGAAGTAACGAAAGGACCCATATGCATTAAAATATTAGGGCTGCTCTTTTTGTAGGGGCAAAGAACTGGAAATTAAGGAGGTTCTCCTCAATTGGGGAATGGCTGAACAGATTTTGATATATAAATAAATGCAAGATCACATCAGCCATGGAACTCAGACTTCATCAATACCCTCTGCCCTCCTCCCAAAATCTACATTGAAGCAGTGTGCCCATGCCAGTCAGCTCTTCATTTCCCAAAGGCTGTATGCCTCTTGATTTTTCTCCATCCTTGAAAGGTACTTTCCCTCCTTAACCGTCCCTCACACACTTTTCAGCTTCCTATTGTAAGTTGTCTTTCCCCACTAGACTTTAAGTTTCTTGAGGACAGGGTTGTTTTTCTTTTTTGTATTTGTATTCTTAACACAATCCTTGGCACGCAGTAGGTGTTTAATGAATATTTATTGACTGACTGAAAGGGCAGGTAGGTAATGCAGTAAATAAAGTGCCAGGCCTGGCGTCAGGATGATTCGTCTTCCTGAGTTCAAATCCGACCTCAGACACTAGTTGTGTAACCCTGGATAAGTCACTTAACTCTGTTTGTCTCAGTTTCCTTATCTGAAAATGAGCTAAAGGAAACAGCAAACCACTTCAGTATCTCTGCCAGGAAAATCCCAAAATGGAGTCACAAAGAGTTGGACACAACTGAAATGACTGAATAACAACAACAACAAAAGTAATATTATTACACTGTAAGAAATTACAAAAGGGACAGTTTCAAAGAAATGTAAGAAGATATACACGCTGATGCATAGTGAAGGGAATATTCATTGTTTTGGTATTTGATAAGTCAGATTTTTTATTTTTTTAAATGTTTAAAAAGTAAATGGAAATGCTTATTTGGTATTTTGTAAGTTCAAATTTTTAAAAAATCAAAGCAAATTTAAGAATGGAAAAAAGAGGACATTAAAAACTACTGACTCATATGTCTATTTTCTTATCTCTATAAAACTTTGCAAATGATCTAAACATACATTGAGGGAATCTTTGATAAAAAGATAAGAAAGGAACACATAGACTCTTGCAGATGGTTTTCTCCAATAGAATGCATCTTTGAAAAGTCACACAATTGATTTAAAAAATTTATAAAGACACAAGTTCCCATGTTTACTGTGAATGATTTTTTTTTTAATTTGACTTGGGAAAGCAGAATTCAATCTTCAAAGATTCTTATCCAACAAGGAATCTCTTTGCTTGTGTTAAAATCATATGAAATTGATATATAAAACAGGAGAAATCACTTTGATCAATGACCCTCTGTTTCAATATGGTGAGGTATAAAACAGAAAAATGTAGGTTCATTGAAAGTGTTTGCCTTTGTCATGGGGAATGCCCTGCACAAAAGAATGATAATAATTTTATATTGTGCATTAAGGTTTGTAAAGTGCTTTACAATCACTATCTCATCTTATTCTCGTAACAGCTCTGGAAAATAGATGGTTATTTTCTCCATTTTACATATGAGGAAAGTGAGGTAGACAGAGGTTGAGTGACTTCCTTAGGGTCACATAGCTAGCAAATGGAAGAAGAATCTTCTGAATATGGTAAAATTGTCCAGATGCTACTATTTGCATATCATATTGTGCTGACTACATCAAGGTTGAAAATACTACTGAACCTCTTTGATGCAATTCATCACCACTCACAAGAAACTGAACTAATAATCCATACAAGCAAAACCAAATGGATGAAGAATGACTATCTATTCAAATATGTAGCTGCATAGGCAGTCCATTGAGGTAGTCCATTAGTATCTATATATTGAACACATACTGCAGATAGACAATGATTTAGGCTAAATTTGAATACTGAATTTGAGAAACAGTAGAGTTTAGAAGGCATCTGGGTAATCATGCAGCACTTTTAATAATTGCAAATGGTTCCCTGACACAAAAACCCATCTTTTAAACATCAATATTCTTTTGGCAAATTTAGATAGATAGATAGATACACATACATATATACACATGTGTGTATACATACATGTATTTGTGTATATGAGTATGTGCATGCACATATACATACACACATATGAATTGTAGTATTCCATAATCTCTGAAGATTCAAATCTCTAGGTGATCACAAGGATAATGGAAATATGCATGGAAAGCACACGTAAGGCTGTTACATATAATCCCAGAGGTGACTAGTACGCAAATTGTAACATAAAAGACGTCATCCAAAAGAGAGATGTCAAACACACTCCCCACTCCCAGGGTTCCCAAAACCAGATTAAATTGTAAGTAGGAAACATCTAACAAAATAAATAAAAATACAACATAACACAGATAATGTTAGTATATGGTTTTCTAAGTCAATATGCAGTCATAGGGATCCTTATGTGCAATTTAGTGGCCCACTTCTGAGTTTAACACCGCTGATCCAGAACACATCAGAAAAGGAAGATGGGCCAGTCACATAATGGGAGCAAGAGATGGACGGCTTAAGTGCTGCACTGGTGTCCGTAGAATATGAACGCCTAAAGGAAGACCAACCCCATACTGGGTAGATTTCTCTATGGACTATTTGTGAGAGGAAAAGGAGAACTAAAGAGGAGAAGGAATGGCTAAGTTAAGATTTGCAACATATGAGGAACTACCCACATTGGTGAGGCAGCAGATCCATTAAAGTAATAGAGCAATGTTATTTATGTAACGATGTGCAGGTGTGTGTCTTGTCTCCCCAACCAAATTAACCTCAGGACCTTTGAGGACAATATCTCAAACATCATGATCTACACAAGGCCTTTCCTGATCTCCCAGATGCAAGAGTCATCTCCCAAATATTACCTAGTATTTATTTAGTAGATATCTCATATATAGTGGATAGAAACCTAGTTTCAAAGCCAGGAAGACCCTTGTTCAAGCATCTGCTCTTGACACATACTGGCTGTTTGATCTTTGGCAAGTCACTTAACCCCTCAAGTATTCCAGGAAACTCTCTAAGGTTATTATTAGTTGAACATGTTGACCTATTTTGTAAGTAAATTTCCTCACCTGAGAGTTCCCTATACCATCAAAATTACCCCATGTATCTTGTCTGTACTCTTGTCTATATGTGATATCTCCCCTAATACAATGTAAGCTCCATAAGGACAAAGACTGTTTAATTTTTTCTTTGTATCCTCAGTCCCTAGCACAGTTCCTGGAACATAGTAGGTACGTAATAAATGCTTGCTGATACACCAGTACCGTCAGATTAGTTGTTCCGCTCTCTCCACAGACACACATTGGCAACTCAATGGTAAGTCAAAGTCTTAGAGAGAGTTGCTTGGCGTACTTAGAGATTAAGTGATTTGCTCATGGTCAAATGGTTGATTTTAGAATTATAACTTTATCCAGGTCTTCCTGACTCCAAGAACAGCCCTTTGTCCACTGCACCTAAGGTACTTGGATGAAAAGTAAAAAATTCAACCTATTATTTAGTCAGATTATAAAAATATTATACTCAGTTTCCCAGTCACAAGCTGCCCGAGTTGGTCCCCTCTGCTGTTCATTCCTGGACATCATGTATGTCTTTCCTCAGGTGTTCATTCCTTAAGGACCTATGTCATTACTGTACAGGAAGTCACGGAACCTTACACCCAGTGAGTACAATCATGTAAATGAAAACAACACAAAAAAGCAGCTGAACTCAGATTAAAGGCAATGACTACTGTCAGGTCTAAAGAAGAGTTGATCAAATACAATTTCCCCTTCTTGATGGAAAGGAGGAGTGCTGAATGCTGAATATGATGCCAGACACTGTGGTTAAGTCAGTTGGTTTTGCTAACTTATTTCTTTGGGACAAGATAGATTTCTGTTGTGGCGGTAGGGCAGAGTATAAAGGAAGGGTACCTGGAATAACTGTAATTTTTTGGACTTTTTTAAGTCATCAGTAATGTTTTGTTTTTTTTTTTTAAAGTAAGTGTTCAGTAAACACTTGTTGAATAGATGAGACTTTCCATACTTGGAGACTTATCTCACAGAATGAGGTACCAGATCCTAAAGAGCATTTCAAACTTTTGAATAAAGGGCTAGTACCTGAATCCTCATTGGCTCAATACTGCCACTATAACTGTCTTTCTAACTAGAGGTCTCTAAGCCCCACCACATACAAACATACCTTTATCAGAAAGATTTTTAATAAAAAGTAACATAATAACAAGAGTAAATTAGTTTAAAGGGTTTTTTTTAATCAAAGAATTAAGATCAGGATCTAACCCAATATTCTACTTTTGTTTGCTTCCCACCTCTCCCAACCCAAGCAACAGATAAAAGAGCAACGTGATTTAGAGGGAGAAAGTCTAGGGCTGCAAATCTGTTCACCTAGGTGCTACCTCCATCTCTTTAATTAACTAGTCAATACATACCTGTTTAACTGAATAGCTAAATGAGCTTTATCAATTAATCTCTGCGGTCCCATTTCTTTCTGTATAAAATGGTAAAGTGAAAGGAAGGGAACAAGTATTCATATAGTGCCTCCTATGTGCCCAGCACCATGGTAAACAATTTACAGACATGTAACTATGACCAACCCTGTGAAGTAGGACAATGCCACCTGCCCTATCTAGGTTCTGAGAGCAAGTTGAAAAGTGAAACTGTAGTCTCTGGATAAGGGAGGACAATAACTCATATTTATATACACCTATATTCACAATAATTTCAATTTATAAAGCAGGCCTACTGAACACAGAGGTAAACTGCAAGATGTCCTCAAAATACATAGTTCTCCCAAAAAGTCATATTTCTTAGTCTTGTAAGTTGTCAATAGCCAAGGTCCAGAATCATCTCCCTTTTCCTAAGTACTTAAAGTACTGCATTTTGCCATTGGATATAGTTTTTGTGTTTGTTTTTTAAATGAAGAATGTATGAAAGACGGAGAGGGGAGACTGCTTAAGTTACTTCATGTGCTGACATACAGGAGGGAATAGAAGGGCATATTCACACTTATCTTCTACAAAGAATGTAAACACTTTAATTAGAATTGATTCTTAGGACACATTTGCAGCACCTTTCCTGGACTAAACGACTTTGAGAAGTTTAATGTTTGAAACATGTGTGAAGTTACTCTGCCACCTAGTGGATCTCATGATTAATGAAACTTAATCCCCCAACCTTACTGCAGCTCCATTTTTTCCCTCTATAAAACAGGAGGCAACCTCCTTTGCCCTTATCATTCCTGAAAAAAAAAAAAAAAAAAGATTTAGAGAAAGATAGGTAACTGTAGAGTTGTGGTAAAAAATCAATGTTGTGAAAATTTTTTTTTGAAAAGTTAAAAATACCATATAAATTGAGATATTTTTATAATTACTTGTTCGAACGAGTAATGAACAAGGGAAAATTATAGTAACAAGAATTACTTATATAACACTTATCTAGTCCCAACTCTTCAATGAAATAATTATATGATATTCTGGGCTTAAGCAAATAAAACTTTCCATTTTAATTTTTCCTTCTCTATGCTGATTGCCTCCCTTCTGACAAATGCTCAGAGGGTCTATTTATCCTAAAAAAAAATCCTTCCATCATTTTTTTTACCTCCAAGCAACCACCTCACCCCTCTCATTCCTTTCCCTGACAAATCTTTAGAAAGCAGAGTTTATGCTCATTGTCTTAGCTTGCTCACTAGCCATTCCACAGCCCCCTTCTGTCACTTGAAGCTTCCAGCTCTCCTATCCTACCTTCTAAGGAAACCAATACAGAGAAGAAACCAGTCTTTATTCGGTTTCCTTTTCCACAGTCTATCTCTCTTCAAGACACAACTCAAGTGCCATCTTCTGAATAAAATTTTTGCTAATCCCCACAATTGCTAGCAACCTCCCTCCCAAACCATCTGGTATTTATTCTTTTTATAGTTATACCATATATATTTTATATGTCCTTTTTGTCTCCCCCATTAGATTGCAAGTTCCTGGGAAACAGGGATTTCATTCTTTGAATTTGTATCTCTAGTTCCTAGCACACTTTGGCACATAGTAGGTGCTATTTAATAAATGCTCCTGGCTTAATTGATAAAGATTAAGTAAAAGAATTTGACAACTTGAATAAAACAATTTTGACCTCATATCCAAAACCATCCCCAATCAATGAATAGTATTATTGATCATCTTAAATAGCTTTTTCCCAGCACTATTACCTCAATTTATCTCCCCATCAGTTCTATAGGGCAGGTACTTGATATTTGACTCATTGGTGAACTGAGACAGCAAGGTTAGGTGACTTGCCTAATGTGGCATTGCTCGTTAGCAGCAAAGTTGAAACTAAAATGGCCATGTTTGCCTTTGAGCCCTGGGTTCCACTAAACCAAGCTGCTTCTTCTAAAATACTGAAATGCTGTGGATTTCATTGTAATAACAACATATCTATAGCCACTTATTGGCAAGGGAATTGATGACAAGTGAAGTTTTTCCCAGCTGGAAGGAGGAACAAAAGGATCATGGAGATGGAAGCCTTGGAGGATAGTGCAACATGAGGAATTACACCCTCTGTGGGGAGGAAAGAAACAGGAGTGGGTGCACAACAATGGTGAGCTGATGGCAAGGAAGGCTGTAGCTACCTGAATACAGAACTGAATGGAATCATGAGGGATAGGAGATTTTCTGCTCACTAACCCACTTAAGGAGTGATCTCCCTGCACAGAATTTGCTATTTGCCTATGTACCTGTTGGTCGTGCTTAAAATATAGTTAAAATTATCCCACCATCACTCTTCTCTGCCCTGCTTATCCCTGCCTGGCCAACTGGCATTGATACTTCACAAGCTTCTCGCTCAATATAAAATGTATTTATTTGCTGTCTGAATTTTTATAAGAGGTTTTGCCTCCAGATAAAGATAATTGATTTTTGTTAATTTTGATGGTTTTTGGTGCATTCTTTGCTATAAAGGAATAGAATATGCTAGGAGGGAAGGTTAAAAGGGGAAACTAAGACCAAGTTCCTTAGACTTGGCCAAGAACATGAATTAAGTTCCCTTACTCACTGCATAAAATGGGGCTTCATAACCAATTTTCCATTAACTGTTACTTATGAAGAAAAGAATGGCAGATAATACAGAACAGATTAATAAAAATAACTTGGTGTACAGAGATCAACTCTGTCTCTCCTTCTCTCTCTGTTTCTCCCTCCTCTGTATTTGTTTCTGTGTCTCTCACTCTCTCTCTCTCTCTCTCTCTCACACACACACACACACGCATACACATAACCTGTATTAACCACAAACACATACATACCCACCTCTGTTACAGATCTCTGTTCAGGTTGGCCCTGGGATCAGAAGCTCAGTGGCTAATGGAGAAAAGAGAGTCCTGGGGATAGATAACCTAGAAAACAGGTAGTCCACTTGTGACAAACTGAGAACTTTTCTTTCTTCAGCTTCCTACAAGTCTCAACCCAGGTGCCACTTCTGAAGGAAGCCCTTCTGATTCCCTTGTTGTTAGTGTCCTCTCCCTCAAATTATACTATATACGAATAGTATACGAAGCTTGAAAACTATCCTCTGCCCCAATAGAATGTAAACTCTTTAAAGGCAAGAATTGTTTTTCTTACTGTCTATCTTCAGTACCAGGCATAGGACTTTACATACGGTATTAATATTTGTTAAATTTTATTTCCTTAACTTCTGTCTGTTAGAAGGGTCTTAAAGAATGCTTTAAAGACTTTTAGTTCCCAAGCCTTTGGGTAACTTATTGGGCCAAACCTACGCTTATAATTCCTTTCCAGTTTTACTGATGAGGCAGTGTGTGTATGCACTGATTGCCCACTGGTAGGTACTAAACAAAGCTGAAACATGTAACCTGGCTTCTGTGGGGGAAAAAAAAAATGCAACTTCCAGAGATGAAGTTTCTCCTCTCAAAAACAGTGCAAGCAAAGGAAAAGTAGGCAAAGGGAAATAGAGCACACCCAGAGAGAAGAATACAGATGGGGTTAGTAAGCAAAGAAACAAATTCTTCCAATGCATCACAACCAGTAAACTGACCTTTGAAAGCTAAGGAGCAAAAATTATAAAATTAGAGACCACTTGCCTTCTTCTTGTGCCAAGAACAGCCACTAATTAACTCCGTCTCCTCTAACTGAAAGCTTTACATGCAACATTCCAACCATGCTCATACAATGGGGAGAATGAAGGTAAGGAAAGGAAAGAAAGTAGTTAGTTCTCCCCAACCTTTTATTTCACAAATTTATAAATAATCCTGATTTGTTTCAAGGCAGTTATGGGTGGGCCCTTTGAGCACCCCTTGGCCGGGAACATTTTGAATAACAGGATACTGGAATTGGAAATTTTTCAGCTTCTCTGTTTTCTAGGGACAAAACTTAAAAAGCATGGGCTATTCCTTCAATCCCTTGAACTGAGCTAAGAAAGGGGCCTGTTTTCACTGTACTTTCATAGTCTGATGAACCCTGAAATTTATTTCAGAATACCTACAGTCCTTTGCAATGTTTCAGCACTGTCTCATACAAAAACTGTTTTCAAATTTTATTTTTTAAATATAGATTTGTTTTTTCAGACTTAAGTGTTGTGTGAACAAAGCAAAAGCATTGACTTTTAGAAAGATATTTACAAAAATGGAGAAGCCTTCATTTTACACATCTAAGCAAACTCAAATCAAGATAGCAGGAATCACATAGCCCTAGTTGAAAAGGCACAGAAAGACTGCAATCCACATCGAAGGGAGTACTTACATTTATGAAAGTATTTAGTTTACTAGATGATAGATCTAGTAATGATCAAAACTAATGATCAAAAGCTGTTGACTTACTTTGTCTATATTCCTTCGAAAACTGAATGCCTAGTTGTAAGGAGTTAGCTCCAGCTTGGTTGTATCTCGTGCTAGAACAGGGCAGAACAAAAAGACACGTGGGTGCTAAGGCTTCTTGTAATCTTACAGCTCCTAAAATCTTTGAGCTCTCCCTTGGAATCATGACTCATCTCAATATTAGGGGGAAAAAAATCCATTGCCTTGGATTTTATCCAAACTATAATCAATGGAAAGGAGAAGTAAGATTGCTGTTGTAGCAAAGTAGGAGTGGTGAACTTAAGACATTGCAAGAAGAGACAATCAGGCTTAATTCAATCTGAAGAATTTTGGAAGCAAATCTGCAGGGTCACTAGGTCCCTAATTTGGGTGGGGGTTGCTGGAAGACAGAGGGTGGGCCAACCAAATGCCAATCCTAACTAGAGGAGAAATTTTGTGTCCTGCATAGTTTCAAGATGGCTTCTGAAGAGAGAGGAGTACTTCCTACTTCCTGAAATTAAGGTAAATGATATAGTCAAGGATTTGAAAGAAAGAGTTTCAAACTCTTTCTTCTTTATATATTCCCAATAACTTTTTTTTTGTTAGCATCAACTTTATTCTACATTCATGTTTATTAGCTTTATGACTTTGTGCAAGCTCTTTTCTCCCTTACCCTTCATTTCCTCATTTGCAATACGGTAAAAATTATACCTGGATTCCCATACCTAAAAGAATTTTTGTGAGAAAGGGTTACCTGTAAACACAAAGGAATGTGAACTATTACTGTTAGATTTGATCTGGACCTTCTGTCTATTTTTTTTTAATTTATTTATTTTTAGTTTTCAACATTTACTTCTACAAGATATTGAGTTTCAAATTTTCACCCCATCTCGCCCCTCCCCCCACCCCAAGATGGCATACATTCTGAATACACCTTCCCCTAGTCTGCCCTCCCTTCTCTCTCCCCCCCTTCTCTTATCCCCTTCTCCTTCTATTTTCCTGTAGGGCATGATAGATTTCTGTACCCTATTGCCTGTATTTCTTATTTCCCAGTTGCATGTGAAAACTTTTTTTTTAAACATGTGTTTTTAAAATTTTGGGTTCCAAATTTTCTCCCTTCCTCCCTCCCCACCCACCCTCACTGAAAAGGTGCACAACTAAATACAGGTTATACATGTGCAGTTATGCAAAACACTTCCACCCAATAATTCTGAACTCCTACTTTTTATTGATTTCTTCCTTCCTGAATCCAATTCTTCCTCAGCTTCAGTCCACTTGCTTACTCCAGTTCTCAGGTTCATCTCGTCCAATTCGAAAAGAGTAAGACCCACAGAGGTCCCTCCAAATTCACTCAAAGAAACATAGTTCACACCCCCTTATAACTAAATATCACAAACCAAAAGGAAGCATTCTTGATTCTTCCCTTCCCATCACTCTCTCTTTAATACAACTGCATTCCACAGTTGGTGAACTTGTTTTTGGTTTTGTTAAAGTGAATGCTTTTCAAAGAAAAAGCTAAATCATGCCATAAAAATTAACACTTGTGATGAATGAATAAAAAGGAGTAAAAAGTGATTCTTATGAGACCCAAATGAATTTTCTGAGGGAGAAGTAGGGCAAAATTGCTATCTTCAAATAGCTTGAAGTTTGCTATATGGAAAGGGAGAAATGTATTCTGGTGTTCTAATATTCCAAAGGGAGGAAAAAAATTAGCAATGGATGGCAGTTGCAGAGAGAGACAGATGGTAAATTAAATGCATAGTTCTAGTCCAGTGGAATATGCAGCACAAATTCGATTAATGAGACCACTTCAGGGGATTCATTCTTTGCACTAATCAGGACCTAGCTGTACAAGAAAGAACTTGCTGGCAATTAGAGCTAACAGCAGAGGTCCTTATCACTTTAAGAGTTGAAGGACAGGTTAAAAAAGACTAGTTGTCAGGGATGTTAGAGAGAAGGTTCTTACATTGGGGGATGTGGAGAGGGAAACAGAGAAGGGAGTGCTGGATTAGTGTTCAATGTCCTGTAAAGTTCCTTGCAAGTCTAAGATTCTATTAAATCTACATAACATGTAGATTACCCTATGCATCCTACTTGTTACAGAATCAGTATATCTCAAAATCGTTAGCACTAGCAATATTAGGTAAATTGTATAATAGGTGACCTCTATAAAGTTCCTTAAATTTACAAAGTTTTTTTTACAGCTGTCTCATTTGTATCCTCACTTCTAAAATATCTATCATTAGAGTCGATAACCAAAATTAATGTAATCTATATGTTGGTATACTAAGTTCTCAGAAAATATATTGGTGCTCACAATATTTTAATCTTATGTTTTGAAATGCGAAAATACCAGTAGACAATAAATTTCATATTGTAAATACAATAAGAAAAATGGCACACTCCTGGGTGATTTGAGGTAGTTCTTTTTTTGGGGGGGGAAGCATAGGGCAGGGGGGGGGTTGGTTTTGTTTTGTTTTGTTTTTTAGCATATGAACTAACCTATCTTTAGATGGAAATGATTCAAAAACAAAGTGGGATGGAAGAGGGCAAAATTTGAACTACCCAATCTCTAGCTTCTTACAAAAAGCTCAGTGCAAGTGTCACTTTCTTCATGAGGCCTTTCCTAATCTCCCCAATTGTTAGTTCCTTTCCCACAAATATTCTGCCTGTGCCATATTCCCTGCCCTGACCTACCCCTAACTACCAGGAGGAGCAACCAAGACTCAAGTTCCCAGGCCATAACCCCACAGCAACACCATATCCATGAAGACTGTGTTAATGACAATTTATCTGTTCCTCCTACTACCCCTACGTGGCTATCAAACTCCCACCACATATTACTCTGCTTACCATTACTTAATCACCAGATACCTAATAGTAAAGTATTCGTAGGTCAATCTCCTGTTCTCTCATCATCATCCTTCTCAACTCCAACTCTGCCCATACTTTCCACTGAGCCCTCAAGAATTCCTATTCTATAGTGAATAAACTTTTCTTCATTCTGGACCCCTTTTTCTCATATTCCATCTACTTGCTGTCATGAAGACGAAGATCCCACCAGATAACAGAACATCGTGGCCATCCTCTCCAGGATGAAAGCATTTATATAGTACTTTAAGGTTTACAAAACACTTTTTACAATTATCTCATTTGTATCCCTATTTGAAAAACAACTGTTATTATAGTCTACTTAACCACAGTAAATGTAACAAAACAGACTCATCTTATGCCCAAATTCCACCTGTCTTCCAAACTTTCTTATTTCTGTCAAATAGGGAACCACCATTCTTCTAATTTCCCAGGTTCATAACCTCAGCAATTCAATTCCTTACTGTCCTTCACTCCATATAACCAATCAATTAGCTGGGAAATCTTGTAGTTTCTACCTCCATATCTCTCACATCTGATCCTTTCTCTCTCTTCATACAACCACTACTTCAGTTCAGGCCTTCATCACCTCTTGCCTGTACTATTGCAATGGCCTAATCGCCTCAAGTCTCTCTCCACTCCAATCCATTCTCCATACATTTGCCAAAGGGATTTTCCTTAACTGAAAATCTGAAATTCCAGTGGCTCCTTTTTGCCTCTAGGAAAAAAAATATATAAAAATCCTCTATTTGGATTTTAAAGCCTTTATAACCAAGCCTTAACCTACCTTTCTTTTTTTTTAATGTATTTTTATTCATTTTGTAAACTATTGCCCAATTGCATGTAAGAAAAATTTTAACATTTATTTTTTAAAATTTTGAACTCTACATTTTCTCCCTCCTGCCCTTTTCCACCCCCCTTGAGAAGGGAAGTAATATATTGATTATGCATGTGAAGTCACACAAAACATACTTCCATATTAGCCATCTTGCAAAACACACACACACACACACACACACAAGAAAAATTAGGAAAACTATGGTTCAATCTGCACTCGAGTTCATCCTAACCTACTTTTCCAACTTCATTATACATTACTACCCTGCCCACACTCTGTGAGCTACAAACTGGTCTTCTCTGTTCCTCACAGTTTTTCATCTCTGGTCTCATTTGGCTTTGCATTGCTCATCTTCCATGCCTCAAATGCTCTCCCTGCTCACCACTGTCTCATCGAATCCTCCTTCTTAAAGACACAGCTCAAGAACCACCTTTTACACGAAGCCTTTCCTTAACCTAGCTGCTATTCCCTCCCTCCCCACTTTATATTTATTTGCAATTATCACATATATATTTATTCTGCAGATACTTACAGTTGTACATTGCCCCTTTCCCAAGCCCCAAGATAGCAAGCTCCTTGGGAATAGGAATTATTTCATTTTTTTTATCTCTGCCTCGTTGCACCTGGCACATAGTGCATACTCAATAATACTTGTTGATTGAAGGATTTATTTTATAGAATCACATATTTAGAACTGGAAGGGTCCTCAAAAGTCATCTAGTACAACTCCATTTTACAGTTAAGGAAACTGAGACCCATAGAAGTTAAGTAAATTGCCCAAGATCAAGTAAGTGATAAATGGGAGAGTTGGGATTCAAACACAGGTTCTCCAGTTCCAAGTTGACTGAGAAATTCCTATATAATGCTGTGAGGGTGGGAGTGGGGATTATCTTTCTTGTCAATTTCAAATAAATAAATAAATGAATGAATGAATAAATAAATGAACAAACAAATGAATAAATGAATGAATGGATAGACAGACAGACAGAAAAAAAGATAGATATATAGATAGATAGATAGATGGATAGATAGATAGATAGATGACATGCTTCAGAACATCCTTGGAGGTCTTCTTCAATTATCCATTATGGTCTGTTCTTCACAAAATTAAACACTTCTTAAACTATTCACATTTTCAGTCTGGAATAATTACTTCCCTAAATAGTATAACTGCTACGTAAAGTAATACTTCCATTTTTTGGTCCTAACTTTAATTCCTTGATTCTCAAGGTGTGCTTTCTACGTCTGGTATTCAGCAAAAAGTCCATTTTCCAAATAGTCATACCCGTACCAATTTTGTACCCTTTCAGCACATCCTTCTTCTCATTGGGACCAAAATGCCTAATCTTAGTCTATTCTTCTGTGCCCTCAAACGGTTTAGTTGTTTTCTTCTGTGGATTTTCTCCAAATCCATTATTTCACTGGAAATACTCCATATGGATATGGACTACATATGATTATTTTTCCCACTCATCAACCACCCTAGTGGTGTAAACTATTTACCCTTCCCCCCACCAGTCCCAAATCTAGAGAGTCATCACAAAAGCACACAGTCTGACCTTAGACAGGTTAGTTCTGTTAGGTAACAGCACTGTGCTGATGAAGTCAGAGATGTAGGTTCCATCTTCATACTGGTCAACAGTAGCATCATCACTCTACTCCATGGTCACAAACTATACCTGGCTAAGTATTTGGAAAATGGGTAAATGGTCATAAAGTGTACATACACATACACATATACAGACACACATACACAAACTGTGTGTTTGTACATATCCTCAAAAGAAGAAAATAGTTTAGCACAAGGTCAGTGGCTATAATCACGTATGCATTTAGATACACAGATATACACATACACATATGTATACACGTGTGTATTTATATATGCATATATACATAAATACACATACAGGGCAGCTAAGTGGCACAGTGGAATCAGAAGACTCATCTTCATGAGTTTAAATCTGATCTCAGACATTTACTAGCTGTGTGACCCTGGGCAAGTGACTTAACCCTATTTGCCTCAGTTTCTTCATCTGTAAAAAAAGCTGGAGAAGGAAATGGCAAACCACTCCAATATCTTTGCCAAGAAAATCCTAAAAGAGTTCACGAAGAGTCAGACATGACTGAAACAACCCAGCAATAATACACACACATGTAACTGTTTTTTCCTCTACATATGGAGATATGGATATTCATTTATGTAAACATAGATATCCCCAACTCAACAGAAGAACACAGGTCAGTGGCTATGAACACACTGTATGCAATACAAAACTGACATTACAAAAACATTTTCACTATAAAGGCAGCAGGGTTTTTTTGTTTTTGTTTTTACTGAATGCTAAAGCTACAAGGTACTTCAAAATGTCAAAGAATTTGAGAACTAGAAGAGACCTTAAATCACCCAACCCTTTCACTTTATAGGAGAAAATGAGACCTAGAAATGTGGCTTGTCCAAGATCATTCAGGTAATCAGTAGCATAACCATGACTAAACCCAGGCCTTTTGCCTACTAGTATAGATCTCTTTGCATTATACCACACTATGTATTTGAAACTATTTTTGAAAATAGATAAATAGTTAATAGTTAATAGAAAATAGTTACATCCCCACTCAAGGTAGGTAGGTATGTTAGTGAGCAATTGCAGCTCCTCCTGCCCCTCTACAGTATAGCCACTGCCTACTACTCAGGCTCAAAGCTGATGGTGAAATTTATACATACTGATACTAAAATCTAATTTCATTCTAATACCTTTTAGACAGGTCATTTCTCTCTTTTCTTTATAAGTACACTTAAATGCAGCTTATTTAAATGTTTTTTTTTCAATTTTCTTCTCTCTTTTCTGTAGGGAAAAAATACTAAATTATCTCTACCTGCATATTTATCAGTAAATATATGGAAAATTCAGCACAACAGTGAAGTCCTGTTTCCTGGACACTACTGAGGTTAAAGGGATTCAACATTTCAATTGCCTTCATAACTATCACACTTAAAAATTCTAATTTAGAATACCTACACTAAATTATACACCTGTAAGGAACTCACAATCTTCGGAACAAATACAGAAATGTTCATGATTAAATTCCTCCCAGGACTCTCTCCTTGGTTCTATTACTTGATTGAAGGGCTCTGTGTATGCAATTGGTCAGAGCCAGATGCTTGGCAATAGAGACAGGGGTAAGCTCATGTCTGTGGAAAGAAAGTAGAAGGTATTAGTCTGAAAGGCTAGGGCATTTAAAGGCAGTTAACATTTAATGACCCTGGAGCTTTTACAGCTTTCACCAAATAAATGAATTAATTGCTCACAGCAGCCCCATGAACATATCATATATGCTTAACCTGTGTCTTAACTATCATTTATGAAGAGGCTGTTTTAATTACTCCACAGGACTGATAATGTGAGCTATTAGGACTTGCTAATAAGAAAAAACCAACCTGCTTCCAGTGGTGAATGTCAATCGCTGGAGTTGCAGCATACTATAGTATGCTATAGTATGAAGCAGTCAGACAAGCTCTGATCCAGGGTCAAATACAGGGAGTAAGGATGAGGAGAGACTTGAATGGGTGGTGTTAGATAAATCTGACGAAAGAGTATTTCCTGTGCAAAACAGCTAAAGAACACACATCTGGAGGAGGGGCTAGCTGACAAGGAAGAGTTCCTAACAGAAAAGCCTATGCTAGCAGCTGACTCAGCCGACTCCAATTTCAGCACCATGAACACTTCATTAGCAAGACTCCACTTTGCAGGTGGCTATCAGCCCTCTGATTCCAAGGACTGGAGATCCATCATTCCTGCTTTCTTGGTGGCAATCTGTTTAGTAGGCTTTGCAGGGAACTTGTGTGTGATTGGCATCCTCCTACACGGTGCTTGGAAAGGAAAATCATCCATGATCAACTCCCTGATTTTAAACCTAAGCCTAGCTGATTTCTTTCTTCTGCTATTCTCTGCACCCCTGCGGGCAGCAGCATATTCCAAAGGTGTTTGGGATATGGGATGGTTTGTCTGCAAATCTTCTGACTGGTTCACACATACGTGCATGGCAGCCAAAAGTCTTACAATTGTTGCAGTAGCAAAGGCATGCTATATGTATGTAAGCAACCCAGCCAAGCAAGTAAATATCAACAACTGCACAATATGGACAGTGCTGCTCGTCATCTGGGCCATAGCCTGCCTCTTACCCTTGCCCGAATGGTTCTTTAGTACCCTTAGGTACCACGAAAGTGTGGAGATGTGCATTATGGACGTACCAGCCCTGGCCCAGGAATTCACTTCTACGTTCGGTAAGCTCTACCCTCTCCTTGTATTTTTCCTTCCTTTGCTCTTCGCTGGGATGTACTTTTGGAAGTCTTATTGCCGATACCAACGCAGAGGAACCAAGACTCAAAATCTAAGAAACCAGATCCGATCTAGGCGACTCACAATGATGTTATTAAGTGTTGCTATAACCTCTGCCATCATGTGGTTACCAGAATGGATAGCTTGGCTGTGGGTATGGCATCTAAAGACAGGAAGCCCTGTTCCACCTCAAGGTTTCATAGCCTTGTCTCAAGTCCTTATGTTTTCCATCTCGTCTGCAAACCCCTTCATTTTTTTAGTGATGTCTGAGGAATTCAAAGGTTTCAAAGATTTCTGGAAATGGCTGACATCAAAAAAGCCTCTACCTGACCCAGACGCTCAAGAAACACCAGCTGGTAACTCACAGGTCATTTCAGATAATGTCCCATCTCAAGAGCCCCTCCCATCTGTACCAGACAAAGAGAAGGCTGGATCTTCCCCCTCTGGTGAGGAGAAAACAGACAAGGAGATTCCTGTCCTACCCGATGTGGAACAGTTTTGGCACGAAAGGGACACAGTCCCTTCTGAGCAAGACAATGATCCTATCCCCTGGGAACATGATGATTCTGGGATAGCAGGTTGTAGTAAATGAAATTATAAGTTCCAAAGCCAAATAAAGTTGTGTATTTATTGTATTTGTTATACTGTTGCTTACCAATATTGCTTAAGATTTGCTAGGTAAAAATCTGATAATGCTATCTTTGCTCTTGGTTGTGCTCAAGAAACATCTTGCTGTCAAAGCTTTCAAAATCATATTTCTAATAAGTAGGAATACCCTTACATTAGGATAAATACTTATGATGCTTAGATTACTCGAAATAAATTTTTCAAGTATAACGTGCAACCTTTTGTATCTTAAGCTTTTTTCCCCTCAGAGGTTAGAGTTTACACTATGCCATTTACCTGTTTTCTCCCTTGTTAACACATGGAACTGACAGGACAGCTGGTTGGAGAACAGAATGAAATCTGTGGCTACATAAAAGTGGCTCTCCACACAAAACTATAGTCTAGATGACATGGACCTGAACCCATTTCTCTGTCCTCCTTAGCACTAAGGATGCCAATCCACTAAATAATTTTGAAATATTTATGGTTTCAAATTAATTTATACTTTATACAATCAGAATGCAAAATATAAACTTAATAGATTAAGAATTCAGTTGTTTTCAAAGCATAAACAAACAAGTTTTATTTGATTCTGGCAAATTCAACCAACCAGCTGCCTACAAGAAAGTTAGATACTAGGAAATTACTTGACATTTTTCCTAGTGTTCATGCTGATTTGAATCACTCACGTAATTTGGCATTTTGTTGTTGTTCTTTCTTTTTAGGAA
Organism: Vombatus ursinus; assembly: GCF_900497805.2. Classification (NCBI taxonomy): domain Eukaryota; kingdom Metazoa; phylum Chordata; class Mammalia; order Diprotodontia; family Vombatidae; genus Vombatus; species Vombatus ursinus. Next base: position 34,825,634 of record NW_020954641.1, read on the forward strand.
AATACAGGACTATTGTGTGGCTCTCCTTATAGGTATCACTCCCACCTCACCAAACTTAATACTTGAAAACCCTCCAGATTTAAGTCACTCAGCTGAAATTAACATATATGTAAAGTGCTTTGCATCTTCAAAGTGCTATAAAAATGCTATTATTATTATTACTGCTAGAAAAATAAGATACAGTTCTTATTCTACCAGTTTAAGACTTTGAAAGTATCTCCTTCTAACATTCTCTACTCTTATGTCAGGACCTCTCTTAGAATTGAAGGTATGGCTACTGCTACAGTAGTTCCCGGGGTGGAAAAGTTTCTTTTTCCCAGTCTGAAGACTGTCTTCTCAAAATACACGATTATAAAACTAGAGCTCAAACTTAACCCATGATATTGAATCTGCTCACTTCAACATCTAGAACAGTTTCTCCAAAAGACAGCAGTGGTGGGTGTGTAACTGAGAAGAGAAGAAAATACAGACAGGCAGAGAACTTGGTTTAATAAAGGGACAGAAACTGAAAAATACAATGACAGTGCAGGAGAGAAGGGCAAGAAAACAGAAAATATTGGAAAACAAACCCTAATACTTATCAGACTTTTCTGTCCCCATAAAGATATATAGGAAAATACCAATATTAGGCACCTTACCAGTCCAAAACTTTATAACTGATTAAATATTATCTCCCACATGCATGGTAATTATAAATGTATCATTTTTCCTGCAATGCATAAAGCTTTTATTCCCAGTTACTTTTATTCCCAGAATTCTAATGGGGTTTCTAAGTATATTTCCATTGTAGGGCTCCCTCAGAAATGAGAGAATAGAGGTAGAACAGAGAAATTGAAGTATGTAAGAGGACACTGTGGACAGAAAAGAAGCATTTTTTTAAAATAAGTGAAAATTGTGGGGTTTCTTATTTATACTATAGATGCTTAAGTGAAGTGGAGGGTAGTTTATATTTACCCCCAACTTATAGCTGAGTCATTGAAAAATTCACTATGCTCCTGGGGCCGCAGAAAGAGTAACTCACAGCTGTGCTACTTTCCCCAAGAGCTCAAAGAACTGTTTAGTGATGCACGTATCTTACAGATTAAGTAACTTTCAGTGCTTTATTACAAATTGTGTTAATTTGTGTTTTATGTTCTCAATGTATCTTAAATATGGAATCTAAGATGATATTGTTGATGTTCATTTTTACTTGTGAACAAATAAAAACAAACATGCCATACTGCAGCTATTCAATTTTATCTCAACAGATATCTGTTTCCAAATCTCTTATTCTCATATTGTCAAATCAAAACTGTTATTTGGCAAAAACGGGTTCATTTATTATTTGGCTTTCAGGCAGGGCTGACCTTGTCTCTAACACAAAAAATTCTCAAGAGGAATTTAAATTATATATTCAGTCTTGTCATAATACAGAGTTTGCTATCTAAACATCATTTCAAGATGCACACGTAAGAAGGATAATTAACTGACTATTTGTTACCAAGCATCAGATATACAGTCCTAGCTTTGATATCCCATGCTTCAGTTCTGATACCTTACAAAAAAGGAACTTGGATTTTGGAGCTTTTGCAATAATATATACTAATTCCCAATCTATATAACTAACCCTTCCAATATTTCTAGACATAATTACTTAAATGTCAGCAAGCCTATTTGTATGAAAAATGTCACTGTGAAATAGGAAGAAGGCAATGACTGAGCAAACAGCAATTTGTAGAATTCAAAGTTTTGACAAAAATTTTTAGATAGTTTAGTAACGTTAAAAAAAAAATCTTTCTAGGACAGTTAAGTATTGTCTATTTTAGCACAGAAATTCCTCCAGTTTTGAAAATGGTCACTTTAACTCCTCCTCATAATACTCAACATTACTCAATGCATTTGCAGAAGTGAACTGCAAAATATAGGGGAAAAAAAACGATCTAGTTAAATACTGAATCAAATTTATGGGAGCTCCAACTTAGTCTGATACAGTTGATACGTATAATTACACATACGTCTATGTGCATCTAAATATTATACCTAGATATAATTCAATATTCAACAGACACTTATTAAGCACCTACTATGTGCAAGGTACTGTGGTAGGCACTGGGGAAGGGAAAGTGTGTATACACATACATACACACACACATAAACATACATGTATAAATCCAGATCTGGCACATTTTACTTTAAAGTGGGCTTTGGGAAGAGTAGCAGTGATGGTGTAATAACAAGGGAAATGAAATAAACACCTTGTTCAGTATACCACTTACAGAAATGTAACATTCTGTGATACTCCCCCTCATCTACCCAAAAGGAAACAATGGATAAGAGACTAAATGTTTTAAATGGGACAAGAGAACTAAAAAGTGATGGGGAGTCAAAAGAGTGATAGTATCACAGAAGGATGCATGATACACTGAAAGAACTGCCATGAAATGCATAAAGCATCAATTAAAATAAGAAAAGCAAAATGTTATTTTTGCCTGTGAGACAAGATAGAGCTGAAGGAAGTGAACACAAAAAGAATTCTTTCAAATCCCTTTCCTTTTTGCACTGCAAATAATTCCATAACACATTCAAAGCTCTGAAAAAATATGCATTCAAGGCTTTAAAAAAAAATATGCAGTATCAAAAGTTTTAAAGCAGATTTCATTTGTGCAGTTTCCATTTTCTGCTTCTTTTAAGAACAAATTTTAAAACAAATTTTCTTTACAGGTTATTTAACATTAAGCATATACAATCCACATATAAAAAGGGTTGGTTTATTGTAGTTCAAATACATAAACTGAACAATTCAAACATTTCAAAATTAAACTTTAGAAACACAAGTTTAACATTCAAACAGGAGTATAGTTTACAAGGATTACCCAGAAGGGCAATTAACTCTCTAATCCAGAAATTGATAAAGATACTTCTATGGTGAATAAAAATGTGTTTATACAACCGTCCTGTTCTGGTAAGCATTGTTATAGACTGTGTTTCCATATCCAAGAAGAAATTACCAGAAAAATCTTCACTTAAAGCAACCAGATTTTTGCCTATAACTCAGAGGGATAATCAAAGCACATCTGTGAACAAATTCAAACTAAACTGGTCTCTAGAGACTTGGGGCAAAAGCAGGACCATTACAACATTCTTAGCCTCTGCCAGCTGAGAATTTAATTAACAATGTTTTTCTTTTACCTGCTTTACAAAAACAACTTGGGTCTGCTCCAAGTTTGTGGCACTTGTATCTTACAAGTTCAGACCATAAACCACTCCTTGGGTCTTGCATATATAACACTGCTAGGAAAAATGTCATCAAAAATCACTGACTTCCACACCTCATATAAGGATAATCTTTAGTTTCAAGCTTTTATATTTACTAGAGACAGTCTAGATGTTTGAGTATGTATGTCAGTCATGCCACACAAAGAAAAGCACAAATATTTCCAGAGTTCTTTGTTCAAAAACCATGTTCACAAATGCCGCTCCTTCCTCCGCTCTTCAGATGGTTTTGTAATAGGTTGACTCATATATGTTTATGTAAAAATCTGACAGGTGGCTCATGCAAGCATTTTGAATTAATAGATACCCTTGGCGTGAAGAGTTATGTCAGAATTATTTTGTTGATCGTCTTGTAGGTTCTGAGGCTGTTGGAGGTGGAGGTGGACCTCGTCGATCCAGGTCATCAACATATGCCACAATGAGTTTGCGCCTCTCCTCTGGCACACAGTCAAGTACCAAATATCTCTTGTCATTCTGCAAAATCTTTTCTACATCTTTCAAGTGCTGATCAGACTCCTGGATTAATTTTTTGGATCTGAAATAAGAGAAAAAAGCCCAAGAATTACTGACTGCTGCCCACAGGCCTTTCAGAAATGAGCTGGCTATGTCAGTCTAGTTCCTAATTGTGTTTCCATATTTTAAAAAAAGAAAAATTTCACTGCAGTGGTCACCTTTGTAGGTCATCTCAGCAAAGACTTCAAGGAGTGAAAGGGCCTCAGAAGCTGAATTACCCTCCCACCCCTAGTGGTGGTCCCTCCAGATCAGGGCTGAGGGTGGGTGGGTAAATCTTGCCCGTGCTGTACCTGTTCTGTGGATGAACAGAGGACTTCAGTCTGCGGGGCTGCCAATCCCAGCATCTTTCACAAGCTTTCACTTTCACATCTTTCACTAAATTAACTATAAAAATGTAGAAAGAAGTCTTACTTCACATCTAATTTAAAAGCCCAAGCTGATGCAAAACATTAAGGACCCTGACCAAAAAGTCCAAAAGCCATATCAAATGACAAAATACCTAAAAACCACACCCTCAGCACTACCTATCCTCCCATGCATGTACCCTTAAATCACGTTCCAAATAATTTTTTTGAAGGAAGCCAGGCAGAAGCATAAGTACAGCGATGCTTCTCTGCATAGTGATTTCTAAATCAATGTAAAATGTATATTTTACTAATAACAATTACTGAGGGGTAAAAAAGAACTGAGCACGCTGCAGAATAATCCAATTTAAGACACTGATTTTACATTTTATGTACTCATTTTAATAAACTCAGAAAATTGTTTTCTCTAAGAAAAATATTCTGTTGAGTCTAAACTGATGACTTCATAGTTTTAGAATGTTTCAGCTATGTTAATTAAGGGAAAAAAATTACTTCATAAATAATGTGGGGGAAAAAAGTCTCTTCATGGGATGTGGTTTTCATAATGTAGTTGAATGTAACAGATAAACTGTTGGGTAAAAATAAAGATCACTTTTTAAAGACACTGGCTGGGAGGGAAGGGGTGGGGCTAGACAAAATGAGAATGAGTATCTGGGCCCTTTCTTCCAAAAAAGAAAAAAAAAATTATGCCCACAGTTATTGGATCTAGTTTTGAGCATCTGGCCTCTTACTCCTAAAACTTAACATGTCAACATGTGTGTGAATGAAAAGTTTGATTTGGCCTGTTCAGTAAGGGCTAGTAAAGACAAAATGGTCATTGATATGAAACAATTTGTTGCACACACCTGTATGTTATAAATTTGGTCTCTTTCAAAAGTGTCCTGAAGTCAGCTTTGGCAGTAATATATTTGTCTCTGATGTACTCTTCAAATTCCCTTTGTTTTTTCTGTAGGAAGATAATTCGTAACATTAAAATACTTGGCAAATGATCCAAAAGTTTATGAATTCCATCATTTCAATCAATCACTTTACACAACAAATTGATTTAATCATAGTAAAGTAAATTACACCTAAATAAAATCTAGAGGCTCAAAATTCTACACATTTAAAATTCTCAAACATTAAAACTCTACATAGTGGAAAGAAGCAAAAATATGAAATAAATACCATGCAATAATTAAATCAATACAACAAATATTAATAAAATGTTACCATGACACTTAATAACACAAATATGCATATAATAAGCAGCTAATATTTGCTGGACTTATATTGGGCATAATAAGCACTGTTAAGGGATATACGCGTTCAAACCACAATCTATAATAGTACACATAGCTTAAATCCACAGAGGCTCAATCCAAGAATTGAAGATTTTTATTCAAAAAATTTCCACTGTATATTTTATCATTAGATGAAACTACAAACAGATTACGGATTAAAATTAAGATAAAAAAAACACTTCACTAACAAGCACCATCATCAACATGTTTGGCAATAATACTATGTGATAAGGCAGCCTAAACTATAGACTCAAATCATAAGCAAGTGGTAGTTGTTCAATTAATATTTATAATTGTCAGCGATTACTTACAAAATACTTAACAAATATCAACAAAAATAAATTTTAAAACTCACTCTGTCACTGGAGGAGAATTTAATGCACCGTGGATCTTCCTTGATAATTTTTTTAACTTCTTTCCAAGTGGATGTGAGTGTAATCTTTCAAAAAGACAAATAAATAAAAATATAAATGTGGCTTATTCTTTATGGGGAGCTCAAACTGCAGCCCATATGGTACATAATATTACACACTGACCTGAGATCTCTTGTAATGCCCAAGCGTAACAGGACTAGTTAGGGACAGTGAGGCAGCTTTAATGCAATTTCTTTTTGTTGGCTTGCCACAAGAGTTATTTTCATGGCCATATTTTCAAGGTGGCCTAAGGCATTTCACCTGCAAACCCTGCATTTACATGGGCAAACATCATAACTTTTGAAGATACCATTCACCAAAAAGAGAACAGTTACTTAGGAGCAAGACCGGGATAACAACGTGCACAAACTGCAGGAAAATGGGCCATGATATTGAATCAAAAATAGAGAAGGGAAGGACATCTAAGTCCAAGAGAGGTGATCAATGATCACAAAAAGGATATTTTCGTTAACTATGGGAACAAACATAACAGAGAAATTTGAAAAGAAGCTAAACACAATCTCTGAAAGGGGCAATTGAGTAAAAATTACATTTTTCTAAAAAGGGGAAATGGAAAAGGGAGAAGTGAAATAAAAGAATTTAAGGAAGTAGTAATAAAAATTTAAAGACCATAACTGTCAAAATTTGTATTTCCTTTTTTCAAGTTATTTAGCTATTCTTATCTAGAATAAAACACAACAAATAGATAAGAATCCATCTCTTACTGCTGAAGTCTCATCCAGAAGTTGTCTAAAGTGTTCCCTCTTCTTTTTGGTAAGTGCTTCAATGTGTTCATTGAAAAGCTTCTCTTTCTCTTCTCTTTCGAGCAAAGAGCCAGATTCCCATCGATGATCTTTTCGGAGAGTTCTCCGAGTATCAGACCATGACACATCTGAAGAACGAACCTTTAAGGGAAAAAAAAAAGGAATTTCACATTTCACCAAACACAGATACCTTTTCATATTTCATTCAAATGAACATCAAGTTGATGAGCCTAAAGAAAATGGGAAACTTCAAATGCAATATTTAAACACCAAGGTCATTCAGAAAATAAGATTAAGACAACACATCCTATGAAAAGGAGACATCCTTACTGATGATCAGTGGAATACTTAAATTACTTCATGATTTTAACTAGTTTCACTACTTCTATTGCAGACTCCAATCTCCTTAGTACATGACATCTCGAGGAGTCAAAAACAATTTATCTCCCAGTAGCCAAATTTCTCACCGTGGCTTTCTCCTACCTGCATTTTTATAAACTGTAAAACTCAACATGTCTCTAAAAACACACTCCTTTTTTTCACCCCAAACCTAGCCCATATTCAAACCTCCCCCACTTTCTCTTTACACCATCATTATCCTTCTCATTACAAGGGTTCACAACCTTAAGAGTCATCTGTGACTTTTCCCTCTCTCAATCTCTATTTCGAATCAGTTGCCAAGTTTTGTCAATCCTACTTCCATAGCATCTCTCACACCTACCACCCTTTTCTTTCCCTTCACACCATCTACACCTTAGTTCAAATTCTCATCAACTCTTGTTAGACTACTAATTGTCTCCCCTGACTCCAGTCTCTTTTCTCTCAAATCCATTCTCTATACAGCTCCCAAAATGACAGGCTTAACACATCTGACCATGTCACTCTACTATTCAAAAATCTTCAACGGCTCTCTGTTGCCTCTAGGACAAAATATAAACACCCCAGTCTTCCATTTCAAGCATTCTACAATCTAGCTCTCAACTCTCTTTCCAGTTGTATTTCATATTACTCAACTTCACACTCTGTTCCACTCACACAGGCCTTCTAGATACTCCCTGTACACTAAATACTCCATCTCCCACCTGCATGTCTCTGTACAAGTAGTCCCCATGTCAAGAATGCAATCTCTCCTCACTTCTACCTCCCTCACTGAAAGTCTAGCTTCCTTCAAAACACAGTTCATATGCCAGCTCCTATACAAGGCCTTTCTTGATCCTCCAGTTGTTAGCACTTTATCTCTCTTAAAATTGCTTTGTACATACTCACTTGTGTACAATGTTGAATACCCACCAAGGGAATGTAAATGTAATGGCAGGGACTGTTTCATTGTTTGCCTTTGTTTTGCCAAGATCTAGATATGCCTTACACATAGGAGACTCTGCATAAATGTTTGTTGAATTGAAATGGCTAAGATGCTTCTCACCAGGACTATAAATGAAGACTTTCCAGCTTGATGGGCCTTGTCAGAACTTACACTCCTGATCAAACAGCCTTCAAAAACAAGTCGTAAGTTCTAAATGCTATTAGTGTTGCATTTAAAAATATGAAGCGTGGCACAAGGTAATATACCAGATTAAAAGGAATATAATATACACCCATTAAAACTCTTCCCCAGTGTCTCACTATCACATGGAGATAAGCCTGCAGTCTTGAAAGCTGTATCAGCAGAGCTAATATTTAGGCAAGGTCTTACAACCAAGGTGGGAAGGCTTTGAGTAAAGAAGGACCAGCCTACCTAAGTTTACAGAACAATAAATTTTTCAGCTACAGTATCTCTATTTCTGAAAAACTACCTAACTTATAGATAGGTTACTGAAGGAAATACCTCCGCTGATGAAATTGTGGATCCTTTCAGCACTAACATAATAGAGTACAATGCAGTGGAATTTGCTATAGTAAATCACTTTTTCAAAGAAACAGTAGGTTTTTCAGCAAAATCAGAATAAACCTGCTTCAAGACACCAGTACATTATTATGTAAAATTAAGAAATAAAAACACAAGAAGCATTCTCAACAAGCTGAATACCCTGAGACCTACAAATAAGTTTTTGGTAACTTTCCTTCAAAAGACAGAAATCCTGGCCTTTTTTTCTCATTAATACTATTGAACCCTATGTAAGAAAAAAAAAAGGCAGTAAAAGCTAATACACAACTCCCCTGTTCATTAATCCTTTTATGATCTCCAAAAATTTTATCAAACTCTTGATTCCCCAAAATATTCTAGCAGAAAGTAGACAAATGGTAGGGTATAGGGCTGAGGGAGCATAAATAAGAATTTTTCAAGTACTCAAAAAACTATAACATGATACAATGCCACTTAAGCATCACTCTCAACCATCTGGAAAAATTACAAAGCTGAAGTAACCAAAACTGCCTCTGAAAATGAGCAGCAACCAAAATAATCAAGAGCTGAAAATACAACAGATAATATATAAAAACATCACAAGATCACAGATGTAGAGCTGGAGGAGAACTGAAAAGCCATCTACTACAACTTCCTCATTTTACAGATAAGAAAACTGAGGCACAGAAGGTTAATTGACAACTGACTTGCCCAAGGATACACAGGTAGTGGCAAAGGTGAGATCTGAACACAAATCCTCCAACTCTAAATCCAGCATTCCTTCCACTGTGCCATACAGAAAATGTCAGAAAAGAAAAAAGGTAGAAAAAGAAAATGAAAGAGAATAGTAGATAGCAAAAAGCAGAAATGGTGATGGGAACAGTAAAAGATGAATAATGGGGAAAGATTTATAACAAAAAACAGTTAAAAAAAAAACAAAGTTTGATATCAATAGTATTATTTTCAGGGTTTTTTTTGAAAAATGATTTATTTATACCTATTTAATTCCTGTCCAAGCTAGATAACTAACATGTAACTAACCACCTTACATTTATATATGGTTCCACAAATAACTTACCAACTTATACAGTTAAGCTTAATATAAAGTAAAACCTAAAAAAGGTTCACAGAAGTAACAAAGATTTTTAATAAGTGAAATAAAAGTGAGTATCACACTTACCATATCAGAAAGAAGAGCCTTAAAATTCTGAATTGCTTCTTCACGTTTATGTTGCTCTCTTTCTCGATCTATTTCTTTTGTTTGTTCTGAACGAGCTTTTTGAACCTCTCGCTCTCGTTCCCGTAAACTTGCCTCTATTCGGGCTTGCCTCTCCAGTTCCTTTTCTTTTTCTGAATCTAAATTCTATAAAAAGCAAGATTATATTTTCCAACAACTCCATTAGAGTTAACTAGCTTGTCAAATATTTCTTCAAATTCAGTTCTTGTTAAGAATGTAAATTTCCAAAATGCTTTTCAAAATAAACTTCTATGATGAATTAAAGCAGTACTGATGAACACATCAAATTTTTTTTTTTTACCATTTAAGGATATAAAGTATTACAAATACATACATACTGTACCTTGGCTATTTTTTCAATATACTGTTTAAAAAGGTCTTCTCTCATTGATGAACTATCTACTGCTTTGTAACGTGGGTCACTTTCTACTTTGTCCTTTACTTTGCTCCATCGAGATTGACTATCCAAGTGGTGATTAGATAGTAATTCAAAGAAGTCTGATTTGATCTACATTTTAAACAGGATATGAAATGGGGAAAGAAAAATAGCACACTGTAAGGAAATTAATTTACTAATAACTGCTACTTGAAAAAATGCTTACTTACCTTAAAGATGAGAAATATGTAAAATCTTACAAAGCACCTGATCTACAGTTGGCTAATTTTTAGGAAAAGAATAGCAAATTTTTTTATTTATAATTTTTTAAGTTTTCCAAATCATAAAAGTTCTTGACTAAGATCTACCAAAGAGAAGATGAATTCTTTCTTTGGTGAACAACATTTCAGACAAAGGAGGATAATTTATTATACAACTATAATTTTATGTCTTAGATGTTTCCATAAAGTATGAATTTACTTTGACCTAGGATTGATTTTTTGCTAAATCTTTGTAATGAGTTGCAGCAAAATATTTATTAGTTTCATATAATAGTAATGAATGCTATTATAACAAGTAACATATTAAATTTTTCTGTTTTTTAATAACAACAAGGAGGATAAGTAAATTTCATTAAGTTTTGCAGGCAAAAATCCAACAGAATCATCATGTGCTTAAGATTCTTAAAAAGAAATGTGGTAGATAGGGAGGGCAAGGGAGAATACTGAAAACTATATTTATATCTTGATTCTAAATAGCAAGCACAAACCAACATTTCCAATATTTATGTTTGCCATAATGTATCATTATATTAAGAAAAGAATGTTTGGATTATATTTTTCTCCTTACTAGTCACTATATGTATTCTTTTATCACTACTGCAACTCAAAATATATCATGAACTAACTTTATAAGATACCACCAGATTAGACCAGATACTAAATGACAGTTTAACCTTTAATATTGCTACAAAGAAAAAAAAAACGAGGTATGTTTATGCCCTTAGGGGGAATTATATGCCTCACTTGGTACTCTCATTCTGGACATCATTCAGAACAGCTTATATCTTTTAGACAAAAGATCTTAAGACTCCCTTCAGAATCTGTCAACAGCAGGTATACATCTCCCCCAGGTATTAAATACGCTGCCTTCACATCACTCTCAGACCCTGTTGTCCCAGGGAATGAGAAATCAAGAATGGAGTCAGACCTATTTTATCACTATATAGAGACATGTGGATACAAAAATAAATTAAGCACTTCCCACCACCCTATTCCAAACCCATCACCTCCACCCCACACTCTCATTTATCATACCACAGGATTCAAAAGGGAAGCTGATGTTAGTCTATTAAACTATGTGCCTTTCTGGACAACTGAAAGGTTCCAAGACTCTTAAAACAAACTATAAAACAGATTTTTCTATGTAATAGAGTGAATCAAAAGATAGAACCAATCAGCTGCAGGCATTTCTACTACAAAACTTGACTCATAATTAGGTTTAAGTCAATCAGAACCATTAAAGATCTTTTATTCAATAGAGATCAAAAAAACATTTGATGATACAGCTTAGCAAATCACTGATGTTCGTCTAATCTGCCTTGAATCAGACAAGATGAATATAAAACCTCTGCGAAACATTTCACTACATGAAAGCTGTCTTTCCAAGTAAAATAAAACATGCAAGCAGTATCAAATATGAATCTTTCTAAGCCATAGGAATTTATACAAATTAAAAGCATTTTCAAATAGCCTAAGTGAAGCCTATAAAGTAAGGGTATTTTTATGTTTTTTTTTAAATGCGTGATATGTAACTAAGAAATACTGCAAACTATTTGCAATAAAATTCCACCTTCCCTTCACAGTAGAATTAATTTTGACTGGTTTATTCTAGATACTATTCCGAGGGAAAGAATTACTTAAATAGTTGGTAAAAATTACCTATTGTTAGCTGTGGTTCTAAAACTATGCTTTGACATCCACTCAATATGCTTCCTAGTAACACTGTAATGAGTTCTCTCACATTCTCCCCTAATTTTTTCTTTGAAAACAGTTGCATTCCTAGCATCTATTTATTTGAGGAAGGAAAGACTCTTTTTGCATTACAATACCAGTAGTATTCATTTACTGAGCTGGAAGACCTAGAACAAATCTCTGACTCAAAATGGAGCTGTTTTACAACATGATGGAGAAATAGCATATCTGAAGCAGACCCACAATTCTAGAGGTAGGTCTTCTTAAATGAGATATACTGTTGAGTAAGATTTACAAGCCAATTCTTAAGCCACAATTTCACCAAATTTAGTCACTTTGTTCATAAACAAGAACTCTAAGGCAGCTGTTTCTTCAATTTCAACAACAACAAAAAAAAACAACTGCCTCAGTAATAATTATAATAATAATAAAAAAGCATTTATTACATTTTAAGGGCATTTCCACAAGATTTAAAAAAAAAAAATCACATCACCATGATGCCTATTACTTATAGAGATGCTGAAGAGATACTTCTAGTCCACAAAGCAAAATGGACAGCATTCGGAACTATAGCTCTTTTTTTAAATTATAATAAAGAGTCTATATAGGAGCATACTTTCCATCAGAAATATAATATTTCTCAGGAATTCTAAAGTAAGGCCAGAGTATAAAACATGGAAGCAGTTTTTTAAATATGGCTGTTTTAGCTATCTAATATAACATTTTAATGCCACAAAGGTAAGGAACAGTCATAAGACCAAGTAAAGTTACAAATGATTATTGCCAACATACAAATTCATGTTACTGGTCTTTTTATTCAAAAACATAATAAAATTTAGAGTGAAAACAGATGTTCCCATGTATTTTTAAAAGAAAAATGTCAAAGTGGTTAACAAAAATACTCAAGTGTTTACTGACCTCACTTTTCAAAATATCAAAATGAAACCTACTGTATTAAAACCCTTACTTTAAAGATTTCTGTGTAGAATCCACAGTTAATAATTAAATTTGCAAACTTAATACTGGCTGAGAAAGCTTCACTTCATCATTTGCTGCCTTATTTTTAATGGTACAAAATCAAAGTTAGAATTTAAAGAATTAAAATTTTAAAAGCAAAAGAAAATAAGGCTGAAAATATTTTAGGTGTATTTAGATGTAACGTCTCTTTAATATTTTTTTTTTAAGTTAACACATTCTGGGCACAACTCTCATCACTTCACAAGGAAAAAAACTAAAAAAATGTAAAGTACCGGAACTGCGGGAGGCTAAAGTCACCACACAGAGATACCAATTCTTTCCTCACTAGGGAATCCCATAATACTTTGCGTGTCAGTGATTGACAGCTGTCAGACTGAACTGATTGACAGGCCGCACAGCACAAAACTGTAAAATCTATCCACTTGTTATAAAACAGAATACATAAAATGGTTACAAAAGGTTTTTAGAAAAAGAACAGTACTTTTAAATGCAAAAAGAAACAATCAACTTGTCTAAGAACAGTCATGCAATATCAAAACAGTTTATCTTTTCTTTAACTCATGAAATTGACTATTTCTAAAATTCAAAAGTAATTTAAGAATTCCATAGGCATGGTTCCAACAGTATATAAAATGTTTATATAGTATGTAATTATGTATATTTCCTCTGGGAAGCATAATCATTTACAGAAAATGTCAATGGTAAAAGTACTGCTGAACAGTTTTACTCTGACAGAAACTCAATAAAACAGCTAATTAGGAAGACTCAAATAATTCTGACGAGTAATTTATCTAGAATTGTCATTTAAATTACAAGTATACCATTATCATACTGTCTTAAATATTACATATCAAAGTATTATTTCCTAGAAGCAAGGCTGCTTTCTTCTCATCATCTCCTAGTAGATCAAATTTGCATTACTTCTGCTTTAGAGAGTGTTAGCAATTTCAAATGTCAAGAATGATTAGGCTCCAGAGGTGATTTTTCTCCATTCACACAACACACAGGGACATTAAGGAGAGTGGCTGCATGCTTTGATGGTACGCTACTGATGCCACCTCCCTGCCAGTCTGCCTTCCCAGTGGGGAGCTCTTGCTCCACACTTGACATTGCTGTCAAATGACATTTGGAATTCATTGAAATTTAATGGTCGACCTTTAATTTTGATAAGCAGTAATTTATACGTAATATATGTTTACTGAAAGATTAAGAAGTCTCTAAAATGCTACCTTTTTTCACAGGAAAGAGATAAAGAAGTTCTTTGAAATTTAAATGTTACCACTTACAAAGAATTCTAAAATTGCATTGCTACCACAGAGTAAGCAGGCATGAAAATAACTAGTTCTGGGTTTTCCAGGCCAAAAAAAAAAAATTCTCATTTTCATCACCTTAAAAATGTCACTATTTGCCTTTAAAAGACTAAATATAAGGCCAATTAAAACAACAAAATATAGCTCACTTAGAAGTTACTAATCTATGCAATTCTACCTATAAGGTGATCAAAGACTTATACAATGAAATTTTAGAAGATAACAAAAAGTCAAACTGAGTTTGTAAAACTGTTGAACTTATCCCATAAACTGAAGTATTAGAAACCCAGCACCAGCTTAGTCACTATCCATTCATACTCCCATCAATCACACCACTGGAACTAAAACCACCTTACCTTCTCACCTCTGGTCTTCGAATCTTCTTTTTCCTTCTTTCTTGCAGCTGCTACAAATTCATTAAATAAGGCCTCTCGATCTTTCATCTTTTCAATTGCTTTGAATCTGGAGTCTTTAGCATGCTTGGCTGCAAATTCACTAAAAGTAGCTCTGTAACAAAATGGCAAGTGTGCTAATTTGATAGAGCTGTTTTGCTGGTAGAAAGGTAGATGAGCAAATGCCAGCTTTCCTGCAAGAACATACGCCAGAGAAATGTGGTCCCCAATATCTGCCTATAAGTAATAAATAATAAACACTGGGGTACCAAAAGTAGTAAAGAGCTAGACAGTAGAAATGCTGTTAAGTAAGTATGTACTGTTCAAGCATTAACACAGAGGAAAAGAATGAAGCACATCATAACAAAGGACATGCATTCTCACAAAACTTGCTCAAAAGACTGCTCAAAAAGCTCATAAGATGTTAAAGCTGGAAGGAATCTTAAGAGATCAGCTGGTTCAGTCCCGCAAGTTTACAGATGAGGAAACTGAGGCCCAAAGAAAGAAAGTACAGAAAATAAGCTGGACTAAAAATAAAAAGTAATTTTTGTATCTTATATACATTTAAAGAGGACTGACATGAATTTTGAAACCTTCACCTTGTAGCAAAGGATAGAAATTGGAAAAATGTTTTTATAGACAACACTGCAATCATCAACCTGTACAGGTGTAAAAAAAAAAAAATGCAGCTTATACATACTTCACTGACAGCCAACCTGACTTGGGAATGGCAATGAGAAACTCAACTGATGATAGAATTCTAATAGGATAATAAAATTTATTTTCCTTTATGCACAAAACTAAAAAATCTATTATATCTTATTATCAGAAAACTAATCCTATGACTTGGTTGGCTAATTTAGGAATCTGGATTCTAAAACACTAACCAAACATTATGAATCCCATAATAATTAGCACAAAAGCTAAAATTTCAACCCCTTTCAGAGCCACTATGAGATTCTAGTAGTCTTTCACGTACGTGGTAATTTTTTTTTTTTTTAACAAAACACTAAAACACATTGTATGATTCAATTTTCAACCACAGGACAGGATATAAATCTGGTCTGAAAAATGAATATGATGTATTTGAAATCACAGTAAAGTTTTAATTAATTTAACAAAGATACGTTGCAGCATAAGTTCACCTTTAATACACAAGAACAAACTGCTTCCTGCTCAGAGAGATCAGAAAAGGAAGGGACAAACACTACTACAAATTAAGAAAATTAATTCTTTTATAGTTTAAGATTTCAATACTTATACAACTTTCTGGAACACTATCCTAATTGTGAAAAAAGGTAGGAGCACTATAATTCCCATGATGATGTTTTTAAACATCTCAGAAAAAGGATCATTTTAAAACAAACATGGAAATCACCATTGACTCAAACCTGAACTATCCAAGAGGGATTATCAATTACCATCTTCTTGGAAACTCTTAGTTAAAATGACACTACGCTCTGCATTACAAAGTACGGGCCATGCCCCTCTAAGGATTTTCTAGAGAACAAGGCAACTGAGATTTTCTTGGCTTATTCTGTTAGCAGGCCCAACAGATCCTTTGAGGAATGGAGTTAAAGGGACTAAAATATCATCAATTCAACTTCTCCACCCACAAGTACCACCCCATATAGACTATAGCTTTTGCAGAGGAACCAGGATAAAGGATAAACAGTCATGATCCAACATGCAGACTTCTTTTCTTCAGCTGATAAGGAAGTTATATCAATGTTATATCAATGTTATGTGAGAAAGGACAGGCACTGATTTTTCTGTTTGTGAAGACAAATTATTACACCAATGTCCTGAAGCTATTTATGTCATTCCCAAAGTATTACTTCTCCTATAACCAAACACTTCAAAAGCAGCAAAAGGCAACATTTTCTTATCCCACATTATCTTATCCATTCTTATCTTCCTCTCCTCCCCTCTAAGGATGTTGATTATAAAACTGTTTACATCTTATTTAGTCGGGGGGGGGGGGGGGGGGGCGCAGCTAAGTGGCGCAGTGGATAGCGCACTGGCCCTGGAGTCAGGGGACGTTGAGTTCAAACCCGGCCTCAGACACTTGACACTTACTAGCTGTGTGACCCTGATCAAGTCACTTAACCCCACTCCCTAGCCAAAAAAAAAAAAAAAAGATTTTATTTAGTCTCCATTTTCACCTTTCAGCATTTCATATCTAAGGAAAGAAGTCTGGCAGCAACTAGTTGAGCATTTAATTTTTGTTAAGTTATCTTCCAATAAATCTATATATTAGTTATTTAGAGATACTTCTAATTCTGATACTAGTGCTCGAATTCATGACTATATTTTAAGTAACAAACATAGATCATTTAATTTTCTTCAGCATAAAATGCATAATCAATATTCTGTTCACAAATAACTGAAACGTATACATCAAACCCATGACATGAATTTGAAATTAAAAGGTCTTCACTGAATGTTTTCAATAATAAACACTGTTTCACAACCCAATAATTGTACATATCTTAATAAATAAGAATAAGATTAATGTGGGGTATATTTCATATGGATTAAAATTATTCCTTTGAAGAAGTTCTAAAAACCCAATAAAGCACTTTTCTCAGCAATGATAATCTACATATATCCATATAGTCAGCAACTGAAATTCCACTGTACATACAATAAAGATGCTTACATATCTCCTAAAAATTCAAAATGTTTAAATTTCGTAATTCATACTAACATTTTAAAAACGATACAGAAACAGAAGAGGATGATAAAACTCTGTTCTCTTCCAAATGGAAATGACCCACATACCTTGGATTAAACTTTGCTTCTTCCATCATTTTCTTGAAATCTTCCTTTGCTTGCATAATTTTGTTTTTCTTTTCCTTTCGTTCTTCTTCTGCTCGAGTCTTCACATATTGGTCAAAAACCTGTAAGAACATTAACCAATTGGATAAATAAAACATAAATGTTGGTAAGAAAACCATCAAGCTAGCTGATAAATCATTTACTCCCGCCTACTGATGCCTCCAGTTACTAGTGCCATCCTCCCAGAAATTATTTTGTTTTTAATTTTCAATGCAAATGCTCTTCCCCTTACCCCCAATAAACTGTAAGATCCTTGAGGACAGGGGTCATTTCATTTTCACTTTTGTATACCCAGCACATAGTACATCCTCTGGCTCACTGTAAACACTTGCTGAATGAATAAATGACAAAACTGAACATAACATGGCAGCCTCATGGGAGTACTTCAAATATAAATAGAATGGAAGAGAGTGAGTAGACTAAAAAATGCACTTTCACAAAAATGAAACTGGATTGGGAACTAAGAACATAAAACCTTTCTCAGTCTTTATTATGTTGTCATGTACAAGAATATGTAATAAAGGAATAACATCTCATAACTCTTTTCGGATGTTTTTGCTTTCTTTTTTAAACAAATTAATACAAGATAAAGTAAAAACTGTCTGAAGATGTACTTTGGGATTAATTATATAAATTCACTATATTTCATCAATTTACCAATTCCTGCATCAAAGAAAATATTAACATTATTTCCTAAAACAAGTGAATTTCAGTGCGGCAGAACAAACAGTATATTAAATTTGGAGACAGGCAAAACTCTCACTGCTGACATATTACTCATGTTGCATGGCCACCAGTCACTCAATCCTTTTCTGAGACTCAAGTAACTCTAAGACTCTAAGTCCTTGATGAAATCACAGGAATTCTAGTAATATAATATTTGGCTACTTGCCTATATAAACATTACACTACATTATATATACATTATATATAAATTATATATAAAACATTAATGCCCAAAAGAGCAAAATAAAAGTCAGCCTGATCTGGCAGAAAGAGCTAAACTAGACATCAGCAGAGATGGGCACTGATCTAGGCTTTGCTGATGAGAGACCTTGGGCAAATCACCTGTCTTGTATTTTAGTTTCTTCATTTGTAAAATGAGGGATTTGGACTAAGTAAATCTCTAAAATTAGAGGCAGTTGGTGGTGAAGTGGGCAGGGTGCTAGAACTAGAGTCAGAAACTCCCAAGTTCAGATCCAGACTCAGATACTTACTTCTTTGCTGTGAAACCTTGGGCAAGTCACTTTAACCTCTGCCTACCTCAGCTTCCTCAATTATAAAATGAGCATAATAGCACCTACCTCACAGGGTCGTTCAGAAGGCCAAATGAGATATTTGTAAAGTGCTTGGCAAAATTTAAAGCACTATGTAAATGCTATCAAGGAGGAAGAGGATTAAGACACTTCTTATGTTGTATGTCTGTGAAATCTATGTGACTCAGGGAGACTTACATAGTTTAGAAAGTTTAAAACCTAAACTGTCTTGAATTTGAGATGATGAGTTTCAGACAACAGTGTGATTTGAAATACCATGCCAATGTCTGATACCTTGACTCTTCAAATACAATCATACTTTAAGGTTATATTATCACTAACTTTTAACTTTACTCCTAAATAGAAAGGACACAGGAGAGAGGAGGATAGAATATTTGTATTCTTAACAGCAAATACATTAAGTCTTTCCAATCAGAAATTATTATATGACTAATACTGTTTTAATACTTACATTTCCATGAGTAGAACTTGTAAAAAAAACCATACAAAGGAAGATTCCAAGGGGGTTGAATTTTGTTTTATGTACATCACTGAATAATCGAAATGTATAACACATTTAACAACTATAGGCACAAAGCTTTTGTTAAAAGTGGAAACATATCCTAGGAAGTTCTAGCAATAAAGTCATATAGCTACTGGTTAAAAACAAAAACTCTTCCTGGAACATAATTTCAATACTACATTTCCAAAGTTCCCTCTTACATCTCCAACATTTTGCTCTCTGTTAAAAGCATTTAAGTCTGGGGCAGTGGATAGAGCACTGGCCCTGGATTCAGGAGGACCTGAGCTCAAATCCGGCCTCAGACATGTAACACTTACTAGCTGTGTGACCCTGGGCAAGTCACTTAACCCCACTGCCTAGCCAAAAGAAAAAAAAAAAGCATTTAAGTCCATGCCTGAGAGAGCAAAAAGCTGGCTTCCATGAAAAAAAAGAAGCTAGGTCTGCATATATGGTGGCACAGTAGTTCAAAGTACAATTCCAATCATAATTATTTGATAAAATGATTAATGGCAGTAAGGCCTACAACACTGATACTTCACAAAACTAAAATGGTGGGTATTTTTAATGTTAAAGAGAGCAGTATTGGGAAGATCCATTCAAGTATTATAATGGGTAGGAAAACATGTTCAAATGTTTCTTAAGACAAATGAAAATGTCATCAAAACATCTGTCATAAACACATCATAAGTGGCAAGTTGCTTCTACCAGATACTT
This sequence comes from Vombatus ursinus, assembly GCF_900497805.2. NCBI lineage: Eukaryota > Metazoa > Chordata > Mammalia > Diprotodontia > Vombatidae > Vombatus > Vombatus ursinus. The sequence goes on from NW_020954641.1 coordinate 34,845,667, forward strand.
CTAGTCCATACAATGGCAGCGAACAAAATGTTAACCATCATAATCCATCTATCATGTAAATGAAGAGAATGATTCAACCTAAGGGTAGATTTGGAATAGTACTTATAAATACAGCCTGGCTGTCATAAAGAATCTTAAAAATAAAATATCCAAATATTTTCGAGGAGAAATTCCCACAGGCAACTTTCCTATTAAAAAAAAAAACCTACATATATGTATAATCTTTCTTGTGGGGAGGGAAGGGCAAGAATTGTCAGCACTTTTCTCTGGGAAAATCAGAGAAGGGGGATACAGAGATTGCTTTAAATCCCATTATTTTAAAATTTTGCCTCCTCTGAGGGATAACATTTAAATGAATCATAATTTCCATTTACCTGTTTCCTCTCTTTAGGATTAAGAAGTAAGTAACGTGGATCAAAAACTATCTTGTGCAGCTCTTTCTCCCATGTTGAAAAGGCAGAAACCTTTAAATTAAAAAAGAGGTATTGCCTAATCATTAAATTTGCTCGAAAATATAAAGGTAGTATAATTTTTTCTTGAAATCTACAGGACATCTGTTTAAAAAGAAATATGACAAAAACCATACCGAAGTTTCCATCACTAATAAATGACAAGCAGTGGGAGGTGAGCAATGGTAAATTTCTCACTAATTGGCTCTGAACATTTCTATATAATTATATAGCTGTAACACACACCTAATTAAAATAACCACTACTGGGTGACATTTTAAAAATCAGTACATCAGAAAAGAGCCTTGAAGATTTGCATTTTGATTTCCCAAGCTTGCTCCAATCTTCTACAGAATAGGTAATGATTTAAAATTGAACAATTTTACTTAGTCAAATTAACTTCTGAATAGAACCAAAAGGTTAAAATTCCTTCTCAGTTAAATTCCATTAACGAAACTTCATATAATATCAACAATTCTGCTCTAACCAGAACTCATTACAATTAAGGTCCATCCCTTCAACTGATGCTATTATTCTGAGGTTAATACCATTCTTAAATAAAACTTTTGATATTTTAAAAACCTAAAGTGAATAAAAGTTTTTTTAAAAAGTATATAAAAAAGGACAGTAATAAGCATTAAGTTAAACAGACTTGGCCATGAAAAAGTGCTTTCAGAAAAAAAATTATGTGCTATGTTTTTTCCCCTTCTCCCCCCATCCCCAATAGGATCACTAACCTTGGATATGACCTTTTAGCAAGACATATTATATTACTTATACAAAACAGAAATATCTCCCCCAAAGATTGTTTTCTGACCCCTCTCTCTAGAAGCATGTCCTTGAACTGCTTCATTCGGGCCTCCAGAGGGACAATGGCCCTTTCTCGGGCAGCTTTAATTTCGGCTTCCATGGCAGCCTCTTTCTCCGAATCAATGTCTTTGTTATCATCTTTCCTGTAAGAATGCAACATAAAGCCATCAACCAATAAATAAATTATTCATTCAGAGTTAAGAAGGGATAATTCTCAAATAGAATAATTTTAAGACTATACTTACTAAGAAACAAAACCTTTCTTAGTTCAAATAAACCTATCCTAGGTCAGGTCATAATATAAAAAAAGAATAACTTTTGTTGTTATAATAATGGTTATCTTATTATAATATGTCCACTGTAAAACTAAAAGAAGAATGCTATCACTATGCTAGGAAGAAGGTGAAATATTCTTCCTCTTTCAATTTTGAGGTAAGAAACATTCTTAGTTGGATTAAAAAGATAGAACTGTTCCTATAAGGATTTTTAATTCATTAGGAAAAGGTATGTGCCTACTTCCTTCAGGAAAGATATTAATTCCCAGAACTTTTCACATTATATGTGACTAAAATATTAAAAATAGAACTATCTAACAAAGCCTACTTGTGACTTAAAATTTTAAAAGTTTTTATATTTTACACAAGATACCAGCAACCTTGACCACGTGAAAAAGTTAGAGATACTTACCTGGCACTTCTATTACTCTCTTTCTGGGCAATGAATGAGAAATATAGAATAAGGGCTAGGGCCCACAGATTAATGGTGTCCCAATAATACAACTGCATAGATTAGAACTGTTTAACAATAACTCAACTACTCCTTGTTCCTACAAAAATGGACATTAGAGTTAAAGCCAATTTGAGAAATTGTTCTCAATTATATGTACTAAATAGAAAAAGTGATGCAGATAATCCAAAACAGATAATCTAATAACTATCTATGTTTTTGGAATATATTAAAAGATTTGGGGAGAGCAAGCTCGATTTATTAAAGGAAATATTGAGTTTGGATTACTTTTTCTTGGTATACATTACCAATTTAAATGAGAGAGTGGGTAGGGGAGGAGAGTGAAATGTTAGTTGTCAAAGGAAGGCCAACACAATGATTAAAAATTATCTAAGGTTAATAGACAAACATGGAAATAGAGCCAGTTAACTATCATTAATGTATTACATAGGGAGCAGTAAGATGACACAAAGTAAGCAGAAGACATTGTCCCTGAATTTGTGGTTATTTTAGAGAACATGGTGATCTAAAACTAAGCATTAGTTAACATAATAACCATAAAGATAATAGCTTAAACAAAAATTCTTCTTGTATTCATTTATTTAAAAATTATTTTTCTGTATGGTTAGGGATAAAATGCCTCTGCTGAAGCCCTTACTAAGATGTATCACGAGGGTGTCGGGGTGACCTAGGGGTACTGTAACTTTTGCTAAATGAAAATTCCACAACATATACATTTATTATCTATCCCACAAATAATAGTAAAATCTATATTCTGAGCCATTTAGCTCTGCCTCTGATGGTTACTGAGGTCATTTACAAATCTAGATAAATCCAAACACAACTAGAACTGTGCTATCTTAGCCTCATTTCCTTTACACTGGCAACCCATAGCTAATCCTTTCTATCATTTTTTCATCTCCTTTCTAAAAAAAATATGCAGGCCCAATTTACCCTTTTCCCTAATGACCAGTTCAACCTCTCCATTAGTTGTATAACTACTTTATGGACAATAATATTCTTTTCTCCTTCCTCCTAAAAGAATACAAGGGCCATGTTCACATCTAACGCAATCCAGAACAATAGGCACTAATAAATACAACACTGCTATCTCTGGTACTTTCCTTAGTTCTTATGGAGCAAAAACTGATTCCCAACTCTGACAACCAATCCTCTACAGATAGTTTTAAATCTTACTTCAAAAGCCAGTAATTGGTGAATTGATATATAAAGAAAAACTGTGTTCCATTTTATAAACGTTTGTGGGGTGAATAGTACAAGCTATATGGGATGGTTTTGGGGGTAGAAACTTAAACAAATCTGTCAAGCCTCCTAATTTCCCCAAAGTTCTAATTAACTAGTCCTTTATCTTACCGAGCCTCATAAAAACCATTAAGATAACTGAAACTCACAAATTTTGCAAACAGTGGTAATACACAATTACTTAATAAAAAAATTTCTATAATGACAGAGATTTAGCTATCATTCATTTTTATCAACAACTCATTTATTGTCATATCTATTGAAAACTGCATTTTCTTCACATGAATTAAATAAATGAGGGGGGACAAAACTTTTAAACTATCTCTGATTTAACTTACTTCCTCTTTTTAGCTTTAATTGGTTCATCTTCATTTGCTTCTTCTATTGATTCTTGCTCTTCTTTAACTGCAAGATAAAATTATTATAAAACTTTTCTAAGGGTATATATAAACAGTCAACAGTCTAAATGTTTATGCACAAAGTTTTCAACACTAAGTCTCTCTTTTGAAGTCCTATTTGCATTCCATTCCCTAAAATACAGGATCAATTTAATCCAGTTGCAGGTGCTCAATGTAAGTGTTCCTTTGTTAAAAGATTATTACAAGATCGTTTTGCAAACTTTAGAGGACTATATAAATGCAAGTTATTATAATACCAATGCTATTACTGTCACTGTACTTTAATTTACCCTCTTCAACTGCAATTCATATTTAGTTCACTCACTTGCACTCATAGAGAACTGCCACTTTTGGATAGACAGCATGGTCGGAGTCTGGTGCCCTGGCAAAAACATAACAAATGTCATCTATAAACATATATATTTCTTACTATTGCTAAAATTAATTGCCAATCTTTTCAGTAAAGAATGGTTTTACTGTGTCTTTTCTACTTATCCACCCTTCTTCCAAGTTACATTTAAAATTAAATCTAAAATTTTCTTTATCCAAACTTCATCATACAATAAAAATCTTTCCTAATTCATGAAGGTGTTGTAGTAGGTGTTTATTTTAGTTCGTTGTGATTTTATTAGAGCTATACATGATACTTATCATGCAAGGGATTAACCAAGTATCCAAAAATCACTATTTTAAAAATGTACTTTGGATACAAAGACACTATGGCTCATTAATTTCAGGCATATAAACACAACTGTATTTGAAGGAGGAAAACAAAGGGTCCCAAATGTCCTCAACAATTATTAGCAAAATGTGCAATAGTCTCTTAAAGAGATATGGAAGAAACTTTGCAATCACAAAATTACAATAAAATTTCTGTATATTCATGAAAATCCATGAAATTGTTCAAACTTTCTGTGCTACATAACCTATAACTGGTTTTGCTTCCAAAACATTGAATAATAATTCCACCAAGCAGCGAGGTCACTTCTTTAGATTAGAATTAAAGCCTCAAGGATTCATGATGCACGATGAAGTTCTGATATATAAATTCCTACATCAATGTAAATTCAGATATACATGTCTTTAAGTCAATGCTGAACAATTTAATAAATATTTTTAAGCACTCTTAATTACATTTGTAAAATTTTCATTTTCTAATAATGTATATAAAATTTAATGAACTCCTTCAATGAAATATCCTTTTCCTTCTAGGTACACTTAATTTTCCAAAATTTCATCCTTCATTTCATTTACCCTATTCTGGAATAAAAGGACCTGGGAACTTCAGTGATTGCTTTTCTAAACAAGAATTAATATTATATGCCGAACAGAAATAGAATTTTTCGATTACTTTACAATTTTATTTCTAGTCAAAATAAAATAATTCTTAAAAACTCCCAGTGATTAATACTTTAGTCTTAATGATAAGTACTGTTCATCAAAGTACAAATATATCTTGGACTAATTCTAGGAATTAGTCTAAGTCTATACCACCAAACCTGGTCTTTATCTAATGGGGGGGGGCAGAGAAGAGGAATGTAGGTGTACATAGATATATATTTACATATTTTTCAGATATATCAACTCATATCAAAGCCAATTTTTTGGCTATTCTAAATGCCTACATTCCTTGAAAAAGTGAAATTTGTATTCTAAAAGAATTCATATTCTCTCAAACCACAAGAAATTACTTTTTAAGTATTACAGAATAAACATTTAACTTTGCACTCACTTAGTTTCTTTCCTTCTTCCATTCCTTTCTTGTGAGGGGGTTCCTGAATAATTTTGTCTACATCAGCTCTTCCAATCAGATCATCAGGTCTGTCCCACATAGATAGACGAGTTGTAGGGTTATAAAAGAAAACTCGTTCATCACCAGTCCAAACAACACACCTAAGAATGAATTCAAAAGTTATATTTTTAGAGACCCTCTGAAGTTAGCTTTTTTAATGATACCTTGAAAAAAAAGTTTTTTCTAACCTAATTGATCCTAAACACAAAGAACAAAGCATAGCTTTTTGAGTAAAAGACATGTTCAATGCCTAATGTGAAAATAACTGTTATTACCTGAAAAAAACTATAGGAAGCATTAAGAACTTCAGGTTGAAGCATAGTTTAAAGATTATTTAAACATAATCCTTATTAAAATAACCAGCTTTAGAATGCTAAATTTAAAGCTCTCTCAAAAGTACAGACTGTCAACAAACTGTGAAAGAGGATGATTAGGAGGCAGGTAGGTGGTGTAGTGGATAGAGCACCAGTCCTGGAGTCAGGGGACATGAGTTCAAATCCAGCCTCAGACACATAACACTCACTAGCTGTGTGACTCTGAGCAAGTCACTTAACCCCAACAGCCTCACCAAAAAAAAAAAAAAAAAAAAAAAAAGATTAATTGTGAAATGAAAAATTTAAGAGTGCTGAGGAACACATAAATTCATTTATTTTCCAAAAATATCAGTTCCCCAAATGCAACCTGTTATTGAAAAGTTTCTCTCCTCTCTGTATCTGTAAAAATGAAAAGAGACACAGGCAATGCACACATTATAAAAAACATAATGCAGTACTAGGGCACTCAGACAATTAAGTGTAACAGGAAGGGCACATTAAATGTTTAAATGATGGCTTAGACCCTGCTGAAAACCTATTTTGGACATTTAGACTTATGACTCTTGAGGAACACTTAGAAATTTTTAATTACAATACTTCGGTCTTATTTATAGGAAACTACTACTTTCATCCAGAGACTAAAATGTGGTATCTTGTACAAGTTAATTTCTCATAAAATCTCTGGCAGTCTAGGTAGGCTTAAGCAACAGATTTATAAATAACTATTTGATATTTTCATCTTTTTAAAATAAACCTCAAGTAAGCTTTTCCAGTTAGTACAAGACTGAGGTTAGCATTTCTTAGTAAAATGTAAATATCATTATTATTAAACTACACATTTCATTAGATTTACTCAAATGTGCTACTACATCTATATAGTTCTTCATAATGACAGATATTTCTGTCCAAGGAAGCCCCCTGGTGGCAAATGTGAAGTCAGATATCATCATGGAATTTACAGAAAAATACATAAGGGCAGAGCTGACTGCCATTCCACCAACAAAGTGTAAAAATGAGTACAAGGAGAAAAACGTTCCATTTGAAGCTTTTCATAAAAATGTGTATAAGTGATTTTACTTTTACCACCAGAATTTTTCCCACTATTAACATCAACAAGTCAATCAGCAAAGTATATATTAAGGATCTATCATGTGCTAGGCACTGTAGATACAAATACCAATAACAATTCTTTATCACAATGAGCTTGTATTACAATGGGGGAGAAAACAAGTATATATAAAAATACATACAGCATAGATGTAATATTGGTAAATACAAATATATACAAAGTAGTTAAATAAATAAGGTAATTTGAGAAGGAAGGCCACTAATAATTTGGAAAAGCAGGAAAGACTTCATGCAGAAAATGGTGCTTGAGTTGCATCTTAAAAGCAGAGAGTCTCTATAACTGAATTAAGGAAGCTTATTCCAGGCAATGGGATTGGTAAGGGCAAAAATACAGAGAGGAGAGACAGTGTCTTAACTCAGGAACAGAAAGAAGACCAGTTTGGCTGAATCAGAGTACAGGAGGAGGAGTAATGTTCAGGGAGATTGAAAAGAAAGGTTGAGGCTACACTGTGGAGGACTTTAAAAGCAAAACAGATGAATTTTATTTACAGTCCAGGAAGTTACTGCAGCCACTGAGTAGGGGAGTCACGTGGTCATATCTGCACTTAAAGAAAATTATTCTGACAATAGTGTACAGGATATATTTGAATGGTGAAAAAACTAGAGGCAGAGAGACCAATTAAGACTGTTGCAATAATCGAGGCCAGAGGTGATAAAGGCCTGAATTAAGGTGGTAGCTGTGTGAGTAAATGAATGAAGAGATGGGATGGGAGAGATATAATGGAAGGAAAAATGGAAAACTCTAGCAACTTATTTGATATGTGGAGAGATTAAGAATGAAAGAGCACAGGATAATGCAGAGATTACAAAAGACACTAGAAGGACAGTGGTGCCTTCAACAGAAACAGAAAAGGAAAATACTAAAATCTATTAATATTAGTAGTATTATTAATATTAGTAATCTATTTTTTTAAAACCTATATGAACTACTCTGATCAGTAAGGCATTGTATAAATGATAATCTAGAAAGGAGTACATAAAGTCAAAAAGATCAGAGTTCAAATTCTGCCTTTGATATTTACTATACATATGACCTCCAGCAAGTCATTAAACAGTTTCCTCATCTGTAAATTGTGGATAATAACAGCACCTACCTTTACATGGTTGTGGTGAGAATCACATGTGATAACATATGGAAAGTGCTTTCTAAATCTAAAAGCATTATATAAATGCTAGTTATTATTAATATAAGGAAATGATTATGTAATAGCTCTTTATAATAAACTCATATTTATCACCAAAAATCATGTGAAAACTATACTCCCTGATTAAATGAATATTCTGGTTAAATCAAGTCAAATCAACTAGCATTTATTAAGTATCCACTATGTTCCAGACACTATGTTAAGTGCTGAGAATACAAAGAAAAGGCAAAAAATAGTCCCTGCCCTGGAGGAGTTCACAATCTAATGTGGGAGACAGCTTACAAAAAACAAAATATTGATAACGACAAATTGAAATCAACAGAGGGAAGGCACTAATATTAAGGAGGTTCAGGAAAAGTTTCTTGTAAAAGGTGGCATTTTAGCTGGGACATAAAGGAAGCCAGAAAGCTAGGAGATGGGAGATGAGGAGGGAGAACCAGACACTATCGTTTATGCAGGCGTATACAGAAGAGACAATGAAAATGCTTAATTGGGAGATACGAGTGTCATGTCCAAGAAATTGCACATGTGGAAGGGAGCAAAGAGTAAGAAGATTGGAAAGGTAAGAAGGAAAAAAGTTGTGAAGAGTTTTAAAAACCAAACAGATGATTTTATATTTGACCACAGAGGTAAGTAGGAGCCCCTGAAGTAAAGTTGGAGGGAAGACATGGTCGAACATTTACTTTAGGAAGATCATAAATGTTGTTGTTATTGTTCAGTCATATCCAACTTCTCAGGCCCCCATTTAGGGTTTTCTTGGCAAAGATAATGGGGTAGTTGGTCATTTTCTTCTCCAGCTCATTTTACAGATGAGGAACTGAGGCAAACAGGGTTAAATGACTTGCCCAGAGTCACACAACTAGCATGTGTCTGAAGCAAAATTTGAACTCGAGAAGATGAATCTTCCTGATCAGGTCCAGACCTCTATCCATTGTGCCACCTAACCGCCCAAGGTCATATATAATAAACATGGGATACTAATATTCAAAGAATCAGAATGTAGTAGAACATTCAACACAAAAATGATACTGAACTTAATCTAACTTCTAATTTAACAATTCCACCTTGAATTTTTAAGATTTCCTCCTTGGTATTTATTTTGGGTTTAGTTATTTGATTTTATAATTTTTTAAGTATACAATCAATTCCCTAATCCTCTCTATTTTTCCTCTGAGGACTACCTTAGCTATGTCCTAGAAATCTTTATGAGTTTTCTTTTGTTTATCTTCTGATAATTCAGAAGATAATATCAAGATTTTGCAGTCTCAGGATGGTCATTTTAAATGACAGAGGTCACTACACACTACTTCGGGGGGGTGAGAGGATAAAGAAGTTCTTTGGATTCTAGAGTTATTAAAATGAACTGGGATTAAAATAATTAGTGTAGAATTACCTAAATAACACAAAAACTTCTTCAGGGTTGGAAATATAGCTTTCCCAATAAGAAAATAAGTTTCTTGATGTGAAAGGACCAAAAAAAAAATCACCTAATCTATATTAGAAACATGAAAAAGTATAAATAAAAGCATTACTCACTGGAGATTAAAATATATACATACCATGGAGTACCAGGAATGGGTGTAGTTGCTACTGGCTTTGCTTTCTGGGCAGCCTTTTCTTCTTCTGTCATCTCTTCTTCTTTGGGCTCCTATGGAGAAAATGTCTCATACTAAGACTTTCTAATATTGCCATTTCCACTTAATTCATGATATCAGTTCAATAATAATCATATAAACCACAAATGTCTACAAATTTCACCCCAGGGCTATCACTAGAGTAATAAGATACCTTGAGGGGAGCTTTAAATCTAAGTACCTCCTTCAGTGGTTTGAGGAGAGCTTCTATCTTCCTACTATATCCATCCTGCCCCCGACTCTCAACCATATTTCACCTCTGTCTTTTCCCTGACCTGCTCTCCAGCCATTGCTACTATTGCTGGGCACTCTCCGAACTAGAGACCATGCCCTGGAAGAACAAAACCACTGACCTTTGGAAGTCCAGCCCAGCAGCCAAGCAGTCTTGGTTGACTGATATATACCTAGGAGATAACAAACTTCTAACTCTGTTTCAGTGTTGACACTGTCTTGCTTACAGACACAGACGTCTACCCCTCCACTCCACTTCCCTGTTTTTCACCCCTTGCTCTGGAAATAATAATCAAATCAATATATCATTGCTCCTAGAAAGGGCATGTCAATAAATTCTACTCAACATCCTTGGTGTCTTTACCAATCAAAAAACCTAATCTCCATTCCCCTAGAAGTGTTATCTCTTCCATCAGATGTAAATTCTACAAGGGCAAAGATTGTATCTCTTTTCTATATGTACTCACAGCACATAGGCCAGTGCTTGGAACCCAGAAAGAGCTTAACAGATGCTTTTCTCATTCATTCCCCTAGTGCCAAATTGCCCTTCTCCAAAATAGAAGACTGCAATAGGTGGTCCTGTCCCTAAATGAAATTTAACTGAACTGGAAAAGTTTTGGCACAGAAAAGGACCTCTCAGTCCAGGCTCTTATGTGAAATCTGAAACAACTCTTCCCTGCTAGAAGAAAAATACTTCCAGAGAAAACAGCATGTCACTGAGCTATACGTTATCATTAAATACAAAGCAATAACAAGTAGAAAAGGGGATGGGAAATAAAATTAATTCAGTATTTGCCAAATGTGCAAAATACTATAATAATTTTAATAAATTCATTTGGAGTAAAAAGAACAATTTTTTTAAGAAAAATTTTCCAAGTGAAATCCCAAGTATAAATTCTAGATATTTTAAAATTTCAGTTCTCAAATTTATAATTATGTTCAATTATATCAAATATATTTCATGTCAATTTAAGAAACATTTGGTAAGCAGCTACATTTTACAAATTATATATGGAAAATTACACAAAATCATTTAACTTCACACTCATTTGGTTCACAGTCCTTTACCTCCTTGATCTCTTTTATGGGTTCTTCTTTGGGTTCCTCTTCCTCCGTCTCCATTGGTAGAGGTTCCTCAGGAGGTTCTTTGATTGGCTCTTTAATTTTTTCTTCTAATTTTTCTATAAAAAGATATTCTATTAAAAGTTTAATCCCCTTAAATACAGATACAGTGGAGTTTCCAAAGTGATTAATATCATTCTTAAATAAAACTTCACAGTTTAATTAATCTTGGTCAAAGAGGTCTTCCAAGGTAAGATTTTCTTAAATGAGGAGATAGATACGTCATCAAATCAGATGGCAAACAGCTAATGATAAAGAATAATTTCTCTTGCGTATATTACTCAATAAATTTGAGGCACTAAGTTCTAGTTGCACAAAATGAACTGATTATTACATAACTATACTGCTCAAGCACCTTAAATAATTTCCATCAATATTTCAGCACTCGTATTTTAAGTAAAAACAACATAATGGGATTTGAGGGAAAAGCTAATAGGACAGTTGCAAAAATAAAGACTAATACACAGAAATCACAAGAACATATGTGAATTTATCTGCACTCATTTAATCTATGTAAATATTAATATTCTCTTTCTTATACTACTTCTCTTTGCTGTCAACTGCATCTGGCATTTATATGTCTCCATTACAATGATCCTTAACTGGCCCTTCTCTTCTCAAGGTAACATTGAGGAATATTTGTTTAAAATTCTTGATTCAATTTTATGTGTCTTCACTGAAAGAAATTCAGTAAGAATAATTACGATCAAAATGCTACCACTACAAAAAGATTAAAAGAACACGTCTTTTTTGACTATAAAAAAAATCTTACCTTCCTTAACATTGCTGACTTAATTTTGCTATAATGATGGCTTATTAAAGATGTTTTATCTAGAAAGTTATAGTATCCCAGTTTTAGTTCTTGACAATGAAGGTACTTAAATATTAGCACTAAGGTCTGGTCTTCCAGAAAGGAAGAAGAGAATCTATACACTGCAGATGGGCATAATTCTTTCAGGAATCATTTATTAAGGTCATTTATTGCAATGAAAAAAACAATACACCAAGTAGACCCTTGTGGCCTAAGACACAATGTACTTCCCAGAAGCATCCAACACATTCCTTCATTATGAAGACGAGTCCTATCAAACATAAATCTTAAAACAAATTACATATATTCCTGACAACACACCGTCAATGAAAAAATCATTTCAATGTCCCTAAATAATTAAAGGTTTTCCAAATGGAGAAAACTGTGACAAACATGTAGAAGACGTGTCTATTTCAAGTTTTTAAAGTAAACCCAAATGAATCATTCAATGAAGAAACAATCACCCTTCGACACTACGTTTAGAAATGAATCTTAAAATAAAATGTCTCAGAATTTGATATAGTACTAAATTTGCTTATCAAAATAGACTAGGACACCCTGATAAGTCATTAAAACTACGATACCTTTTTCCTTTAGTTCTTGGGGTTTTTCCCAGGTTGATTCTAATGTCCTATTATTGTAATAATATGTCTTCCCATCTGCTGTTTTGTATTCTGTCCATTCAGAAACTGCTGTTGCTCCAGCTAAGGTAGCAGGTGAAGCAGCAATAGCAACCTGGGGATGTATCATGGGTACAATAGGAGGGGCCATTCCTGGCAATACACCTAAAAGAGAATAATGAAAAATAAAGCAATAAGGTATCAACTGCAAAGTAAAACAATGAAATCTTAAAATGAACTAAATTTTTAGTAAACCTGTATTTATGTAAAAAATTTAATAAAGCAATATACTATTCTAAAGAAGTCTATGATTTCCTTCCTTCTGAAGTACTAATACACACAAATCAAAGATTCCGAAATGCAACACAAATTGTCAGAAGTTGAATCTTCTCTCATACTATAATACTTTTCAAATGAGCAAACAGCTGAAACATTAAATTATAAGGATAACAGTACATAAAATTATACTGTCAATATAGAAAAATAACAATTCTTTAATTTTTTGGAAATGAAGACAAAAACACTATCAAAAGCATAATTAAATCTCAAACAATCTTCTAGTTCTAAAAAGGCATTAACTACTAAGTCTATGAAATCATATTTGTTAATGAATGACTGATATTACCAAATCCATCTCATGCCATCTAACATACTAAACTTCAGTCAAGCCACTTATCTTCAACTATTTCTCAAAATTCAGTTTTTAATTTTCATTAATAAAGAAAGGAAATATGCTCCAGTTTTTTGAAGTCTTGGTTTTATTTTTTATAAACTAGATGAGTACATATTAAAAAAAGAAAATGTGCTCGTGTCCTAAAGAATAAACAAGGAGATACAAACTAAAAATTTAATTAAACTACCTTTACGTACGTCCAAATTTGGTAATACAGTAAAATATTTCAGCTAATTACCTTAATTAACTTAAAAGTTAAACTTACACTATACATACAAACAGTCATACACACATACCTAGTAGCATGCAAGCACAATCACATCACTTTACACATGGAAATGATTTTTTAATTTAACTGAAAAACACACACACACCAAAATTTAAACTAAAATTTAAATGTTATGTATATGTGAATGAAATAGTTCACACTTATTACATAAAGTAATAATCAAAATAATCTGACCTTATTTTGTTTTTGTGAACCAAAAAAAAAAAACTAAATCTATTGGGAAAATTAAGTGTTGGCCAAATGTGACATCTGCATTTATACTGCTCATTAGAAATTAAAATATAAAAATCCACTCACTTGGGAAAAAAAATATAAACAACAACATTCACTACCATGCCAACTTACAGACAAAACGAACTAAGATGGTTTTAAGAATTACCGGTCTTGGTGGTAGCGACTGTCTTTACATACGGGCAGCTGACTATTTGCATCATTGCTACACCTGTAAAATGGATAAGCAAGCATGTTGGAAAGCTGCCATTGTATGTCAGCTACCACTGGGATTCAGGATAATAATAATTTACCAGTACAATTTAGAATGCCATTTCCAATGGAAAAGACAAAGACCACAGGAAAGAATTTCTTGTTGCTCTGACATTCCAGGAAGTGGTGCCAAATTGTCAATAATACTAACTATAAATTATAGCAACAGTTACCTCTATATTGAAACAGCTATCATAACAACATTTGAAGGAGTCTCAGGGGTTTAAATTCAATATAGGAAGACCTCTTCTTCCATGCATACACATTTTAAATTCTCATATGGGATATTTTCCCACAGGACATCAAAACCCATGCTGCTGTTGCTTAGAAACCAGTGGAAGGCAGGTGCAGCATGAAACTGACAATACACTCTTCTGTTTCACTACGCTTCTAGGAACCACATGCAATAGCTGATGCATGATACATTCGTGCAGGGTAGAAATAAAGAGAAGAAGAGGGTGAGGAATAAGGGTAGATGAAAATATCTCAAAGCAAAGCATCTTTTCTTTTAAAATGGCACAGAAGGATCAGGGTGAAGCTCAACTAGTGGCACTATGAAATGGCAATGTTTTGTTCTATGGAATTACAAGGGTTGGGAATGTTATGAAGGCAGCATAAAATACTAAGAAAACTGCCACTCCCTCATCCCTTAAGGACTGTGCGCACAGAGAACTGCATGTAAATAATCATGTAAATTAACCTGAATTAATGACAGATAAAATATGCTGTGAAGAAAATTGCACCCAATGCAATTTTCGGCTAAATAATTCTCTTATTAATTAATTGTGGTAGAAAGGGAGATTAAAGGGAAAGCTGCAAATCCAAAAATAAATTACGACCATTTTAATTTAGGCTTTAAGAAGAATCAGAGACAAAGGTAAAAGGAAAGAACTTGATGGAAATAACTACATTTTGGCAGCAAGAAAAAATAAAAATCATGCTTTTACTCCAATTATCTTTTATCCTTGAAAAAGACAGGAAAAATTAATTCTAACACTCAAAATGAAATTAAACCCCTGGGTTTGTAAACTAATAAAACACAAATATTAAAATAAAAACTTTAGAATAAAACATAGTTTTATGTTTTATTGGTTTTTAAGATTAAAGAAAGTCTCCAATTTTATTTAACTTTTTAATGTAAGATTTATTAAAACTAAAAATATTAAATCTGAAACAAAAAACAAAAGCACTCTACTATATGGTACTGAACAAAGTATCTAGGTTTTTTTTTAAGTTTCAGAGTAAAATTTGGTGTTATTAGGTGTTTAAAAGAATACATTGTAAAAATTCGTTTTGTGAAGGAAGTTATAGCATGTATTTAGATCTAAGTCAGTATAAACACTGCCATCTGCAGGATGACTGGACCAATTGTTTTAATTTTGTATGTGAACTTCTTAATAAATTAGAGTAATTCAGAAGATCATCCTCACCCCAATGAATATATCATTAATTTTTAAATATAGGAAAATAACATAAAAATGAGATCTATTAATTTTAGGGATTATTAGCCCTTATTAAACCAACCAGGCCAACATGTATCTTCTTTCATTTAAAAAATACAGAGAATAAAATACTCAAATTTTAAAAATTTTAAATGCTAAACGTATAAAAAGACAAAAGCTTGCCTATCTAGGTGGTCACATTCATTTGATGAAAATAACTACACATTTTAATTCAACTATTTTTAAGGGAACAATTGTCCAACTTTCCTAAAAATGTGTCTCTTCAAAACATGTTCTTTTAAGAAAAAAATTTTTTTATTAAGTTATTAGTTTTTAACCACAGACATTACAGTAGGAATTTTGGCAGATTTCACTTCATTTCATGATTAAAGAATTTTCTGAAACTCAAAAAGAGATTTTTCAACTTCTAAAATTGGAACTCCGATTCCATAATCCTATTCCAACTGATGGCCCTTATCACTGCTCTTTTTGGTGCCTTTACCTCACATTTCCCCTATTTCTTCTCTTTTTCCTTACTTTAATCATCGTCCGTCTCATTCCTTTACTCATTTACTTTAGAATTACTGGTGCTCTTACAATGTAATGCAGCAAATGAATTTACAGAAAGGCTTATTACTGCCCCTGCTGTGGGCTTCCTGTTTCTCTTGCCCCAAGGTGACACGTTCAAGGGTACAGGAGGAAAGGAGATAAAAATAAGGAACAGATAAATGAAATAAAGAAGGAATAAGACTGCTATTTCTACATTTCCTCTTCCAACTTCAATCAAGCATCTTGAAAGAATGGATTAACAAAAAGGAGAGAAAGTGACAGATTTTATGACCCTACTTTCATTCTTCTATTAGCTCCTTTTCCCAAAAAATCACAAGACCTTAGAAGATACCTTGGAATTTATTTAATCCACCCTCCTTCTCAATGGACTCTACAACATTCCTAACAAACTTTTCTTCCAGTGACAGGGAGATCACTACTTCAGAATGCATGCATCTCCAATACTGGACAGTTCTGATTTTTCTAAATTCTGCCTACCTATAACCTCTACCTACTGGTCCTAGTTCTTCCCTCTAGAGCAACAAGGAATAAATCCCCTACCTCTTCTCCAAGATAGTCCTTCAAATGTTTGAATGCAGCAAATATATCCCCCTTATTTCCTGCCTTCATCTTCTCTAAGGTAAACATCCCCAGCTCCTTCAACTGTTCAGAACTTTGGATCTTATCTCATGCTGTTAGAACTAATAGAAGATGAAATAAAAATTAGAGGAAGGTTTTTTTTCCCCCATTTTGGAAAACTCTTCCACTAATTCTTTAGTTTTTAAAAGGCAGTTTTATAACCAAGTCAAAATCAAACTTTAACTACAAAGAATGACAGATTTTTTTCCCCTCTTCTTAAACATAAAGGAATTTAAGCTTCAAGCAATTTAAGTTTTGGTATTCGCTATTAGCAAAGATACAAAGTCTGTGAGAGTATGGGATTTGTACTAGAGATGACAACTAATTGAGTTGAGCTGCAGTGTAGAGTATGTGAAAGGAAAATAGTAAAGGGAAATAAAGCTAGAATGGTAAGGTAGCACCATACTGTGCAGAGCTCTGAATGCCAGTTTCAGGAGTCTGAACTTTATTCAGTAGACAAGAAGAATCCAAAGTTTTGAGAAGTGGCCTTAACAGAACTGAATCAGGCCAGAGATTCACATTCAAAGAGGGCTGGGTACCTGGAGATAAGGAATCTCCTACTTTTAGGCTGTTCTCTGGATCCTGAGCCACTGCTGAACTGCTGTAGGTCATCATAGTAAATGTGAAGGCTTTGACAAGTACCTAAAAGCTAGTTAGTTGTAGGGCAACAATTTCCAAGTGATGCTTGTCATTTTTATCAGCTTGGAATACACATGTTATTTAAGAACCCAAATAAAATGCATTTTATATGTTTAATATGAATGCATATTTAGAGTCTATATAAGATTGCATGCTGTCTTGGATGGGGGAAGTAGGAGGGGGAGAAAATTTAGAACTCAAAATCTTATGGAAGTGAATGTTGAAAACTAAAAATAAATAGCCAGTTTAAAAAATAGATAAAATGCATTTTAAATTGGAAAAGAATAGTAATGCAGTGCTTCATGAGTCACAACTTCTAAAATATCAATAATATCAAATATTAAAGACAATTTATATCTTTTACATGACTTTCAGAACAAGGACTCTCACTAATGTTTTAAAGAGTATGTTTTGTCTCCTGTTCTTACCTTTATCTTACTTGATGTGAGTGTCTTGATATTTTCTACAAATCATTTTCACATATAGGGCTATCTCGTTCTACACTTAAACTCATGATCATCTGTTCCAAAATGCTAAAACATTACATGAAAAATACGGATTCATTCAAGCTTTTGGTCATCATTTTGAGACATATAAAAGAACTAGCTCACAAAAAGCCATTCTTGGTATGTTCTTGTTAAAGAGTGCTATCTGAAAAGTGTCCTTTTTAATTTGATTTCAAAAACCTGAAATACATACACCTAAGGAAGTAGTCATGCTTGCATCAGATATGTACATACCTGAAAATTATGTCTGAACTACTTCTATATCTTGAATCGAGACATCAACATAAAATGGAATCAACATGGGATTCTAGTAGCAACATATGATGAAAAATCACTAGATTGAGTCGGGGGTCCTGTGCTCCACTATTAATTATGTACTCCATGGACGTCAATTTTCTCATTTATAAAATCAAGGGGGTAGGACTAGTTGATCTCCAAGGACCAGTTCCAAGATTCTATTACTCTAAATATCCTTGGCAACAGCAAGAGCATCCAAATTAGGACTATCTGGCACTATCGCTATTTTATAAAGCATTCAACTACCTTTAAAGTTTCCTCACTACTTTTATGCCCTCCTTCAAGTATTAAAATTCTTATTTAGAGTAAAATATTAACTTTTACCTTGATTTCAACTTAAGATAAGGTCCACGCCTTTATCTTAAAGAAATAGTTTTCTAGGGTCTTGTAGAGATTTTTCTCTTTAAATTAAATGGTTTGCATTCTGTTTCGTACTTTAATATCCGTAAAATGTGTAACATCTTTTACTGCATTAATACACTTGATCCCTTAAAAATAACTGAATTTAAAACATGTAAAATGCAAAAAAGATACCAATTTGTACATTTGAAGCTAATATTCAAGATAACTACATTTTCAAAGTGACTAACTTTTAACAACTAGTGTATATCAGGTGTGAAAATACAAAAACAAAAGATACATTTACCAAAAACTAAAAGAGAAACTACTGCAATCAGCCATGAATCTTTCAAAAAACATTTTAAAATGGATGAGATTCAAGGCAAATTCCATATGCAACAGACACATGAGAACAAACTTGCTGACATATGAAAAACACAGCAAATAAGAAAATTATCAGATGCTGGTTTACCTGGTAATGGAATAGGCATGCCAGGAAGGGGGACACGAAATGGAGGTACCATTACTGGTGGAAAAGCAGGTATCGCTGCTGTTGGCTGAGGTACTGAATGAGGAACTGCAGGAGGCAACGTCTGGGGGTGTGGCTGGGGAACAGTCTGTACAGGTGTAGCTGTAGGAGCTGGAGTTGAAACACTAACTGAAGGTGTGGCAACTGAAACAGCAGAACTCGGTGTCTGATCTTGTGTGGTGGGTGCTAATAAAACATACAAAAACCATATTTTAAGTCTTCATAAACCACATTATCACATATGTTTATAAAGTGTTACTTATAAACATATGAAATACATTAAATTAATATGTATATAGTGGTCCTACCTAAAACAGACCCACATATATCATAATAAAAAGAAATCTTACCAGATCTGAACTGTCCCTTTAAAGTGTTTTTTGTAAAGTCAATGTTAAAAATCAACTTTAGCTTTTACTTGATGGGGGAAAAAACCACTACCCAATTTGTAACTATTTAGTTAAATGTAAATGTCTTTAAGTGAAGTCTACAAGTGAAGATGGTGGCTTCAATTAAAGTGTAGGCCAGGTGCAGACAGGAAAAACAAAACCAAATAACTTAAAGTCACCCAATGATCTGAACAATTTGTCACTATTTGGGCTTTAAAAAAAAAGAGTATCCAGTTTCTAATAAAGAAAAACTCATTTAACCTTAAGGAATATGAGCAATTTATGACAAACTCACCTTGGCTAAAAAATGGTAACAGTGCTAAACAACCATCTTCCAGGAATCAAGGAATCAAACAGTTTAACACCGACCAGGTCTTAATAGTACCATATTAATATAATTTCAGAACTGTACAAAGAGTAAAACTAACTGATATAACCTATTACTAGTTCTCAAATATCATTTAGCATTAAAAAGAGTGTCAATACATATGGTAAAGATCTTCAAAATATTTTATATGAGAAATAGCAAAACTGTGGCTAGCTATATTAGTTTTTTTAAATGAGTACTAAATATTAAATTACTAAAAACAGTAATGAATGTCTAATAATATGAAATATATGGAAATAACATCTATGAAAATTCATATTTATGACCCCCCCAAATATGGGTTGCTTTTAACAATTGAGAACAACTATAAAAATGCAATTATTTATTCTTCTCAATTATTTCCCTATGAAAGTCAATTTGCGCAAGATAAGAAAACTGAGCCCATGAAGAACTAGGACAAGACTGGAAGGTTGGTAATGTTCATTTCTATAAATTATCCAGGGGGCTCAGTGAATTATACACTTTAAAATAATTTTACACCCATGTCTGCATCAAAAGTAATATAGTGGGAACAAATTTTTAATTTAAAAAGTTGCCCAAAGTCAATGTTAAATTTCATCCTGGTAGAGATGCACTGGTGGAATTGGTGAAAATACTCGCCCAATCCCTTCCCTTAGGTCTGCCTACTCAGGACTTCCTGCATCAGAAATGAGGCCAGTAATCCTTAAAAGAAATAGTCAAAAGAAGGATGTTGGGGAACGAAGAAAAAGTTCTTTACAACAACAAATCCATACCTCCATTAATTCATTTCCTAAAATGATTCACTAAAGCACCAGCCTCCAGGAATGCTATTTACCTGGCCTAAGGGCTTCAGCTATGAAAGCAAGTATTACCTTAACATCACAACATGGACAACTGTTAAGAAGGTACACCAGATAAAAAGTAGGTGAGAATAGCCTTAAAATGAAAATGAATGCAACACTACAATGCTGAAATGAATAACGGATATTAAAAAAAAAAAGATTTGTACTCAAGACATTTAGATAATTCAGTATTTTCATCTTGAATCCAAAATTATGCTTTTCACTGAACAGAAGAGAGAGAATCATCTTAGTAAAGGCACAGTAAATATCACTAAGAAAAACACAACAGCTTTGAAATGAAGAATAAAATTTTTAGGAAATTATTAATACATGAGTCAGTCTCAGAACAAGAAAAATCTGTGTTCAGGTTTGACCTCTAAAATACTAGCTATGTTAGCTCTGGGTAAATCATTTAAATTACCAGTGCTCCAGACCCAAGGAGTCAATCACTGAGGGGAGGGAGAGGGGAAAACCAGTTGAAATGCAAAGAGGAAGTGGGTTTTTTTTTTTAATAAAAGGTAAAAATAGAATAGAATATAAATAATGTTAATATATGGTTTCCAAAGTCAATATGCCACCAATCTCTACTCCCCATCTTGTTATTATTTGAGTTTGACACTACTGCTTCAGAGTAACTCTCAAATAGTATAAATTAGACATGGCTGCTGACATGCATTTGTAAAAGGAGTTTATTATACAAATGAAATCAGAGATCTAGTCCCTAACCCTATTAATACATAATTAAAGAATAACTAGGGCAGCTAGGTGGCACAATGAATAAAGTGCAGGGCCTGGAGTCAGGGAGACTCATCTTCCTGAGTTCAAATCTGGCCTCAGACACTTAACTAGCTAGCTGTGTGACCCTGGACAAGTCACTTAATCCTGTTTGCCTGAGTTCTTCATCTGTAAAATGAGCTGAAGAAGGAACTGGCAAACCACTCCAATACCTTTGCCAAGAAAACCCCAAGTAGGATTACGAAGAGTTTGAGACGACTGAAACAAATGGATAACAAAAAAGAATAACTAGACTTACTGAGAAGCAATTCAGCTCTAGGGATATTAAGTAGAGGATAGCTGGGAATATCATGGTCAATCTTCTCACCAAAAGCAGTAACATCACCATATATCTGTGTAGTGCCTTCACTTATCATATATGACCTTAACCTCATAAGATGGGCAGAAGAGTTATAAAAACTAGCTAATGAGAGTTTCTTTTGCCCTTCTTATTCTCATCCTCCCATTTCTATTACAGCTTTTCAGGTGAAAAGACTCAATGGAAATTTTTGCAAGAATGGGTTCTGTAAGCACTCAATTTTTGTGTCATAAAAAGGCAAACTCTCAATATATTAGAAGTAATTAGAACTAACAGGACTAGCATAGGACCAGGTGGTGTTTGGCAACTCCACTGCCCAAAGGTAGTTCTGAGTCACAATTCCAGGGCAGAGAGGAACATTAGTACTTGTGGCTACAGGGAACAGGGGCCTTTCCTGGTTAAAGACCAGAATGCAGACCATGAGAGCAGTGATCACACCTCTCCCTGGATCACATCACCTTGGAAGCATCAAAAACCTGCAGAACTAGTTTGGAAAACAGTATCATGAAAAAGCCTGAAGCTTAAGACAGTGTCTTCCCAGTCCCAGGTGAGCAGAGCTCAACTTTAAAATAAAGTCCAAAGTCAAGAAATAGACTGGAAAAGTAAGTAAGTAATAAAAAAAGAACTTGACCATAAAAAAGGTACTATGGTGACAGGGAAGAAAAAGACACAAACTCAGAAGAGAACACAAAAACAGCCATACGCAAAGCCCAAAACGAAAAAAAAAATGCAAATTGGACACAAGCCCGACAAGAATTACTGGAAGAGCTAAAAAATTATTTTAAAAATAGAATGACTAGTACAGGAAAAACTGGGAAAAGAAATGAGGATGATGCAAGAAAATCGTGAAAAGAGACTTAACAGGTAGGTAAAAGAGACACAAAAAAATACTGAAGAAAATAACAATTTAAAAAACAAAATTCACCTAATGGTAAAAAAATTCACTGAAGAAAAGAACTCCTTAAAAAGAAGAAATGGTCAAATGGAATAAAAAGGAACAAATGCTCACTAAAGAAAAAAATTCCTTAAAAATCAGAATTGATCAAGTGGAAGCTAATGATACCATGAGACATCAAGAAAAAATAAAACAAAGTCAAAAGGATGAAAAAATAGAAGAAAATGTGGAATCTCTCCTTGGAAAAATAATCAACCTGGAAAATGGATTGAGGAGAGATTCTGGACAATTTTTGAACTACCTAAAGCCATTACCATAAAAAGAGCGTACATATCATATTATAAGAAATTATAAAGGAAAACTGCCCTGATATTAGATCCAGAAGGTAAAATGAAAATTGAAAGAATCCACCGATCACCTCATGAAAGATCAGATCTCCAAATGAAAACTCCCAGGAGTATTATAGCCAAATTTCAGAGCTCTCAGGTCAAGGAGAAAATATTGCAAACACCCAAAAGAAACCATTCAAATATCAAGGAACCACCGTCAATATCACACAAGATTTAGCAGCTTCCACCTCACAGGAGCAGAGAGCTTAGAATATGATATTCCAGAAGGCAAAGGTGCTAGGATCACAACCAAGAATAACTTACCCAGCAAAACTGGATATAATCCTTCAGGGAGGGAAAAATTGATATTTAGTGAAATACAGGACTTTCAAACATTCCTAATGAAAAGACCAGAGCTCAATAGAAATTCTAGCATTGAAACACAAGACTCAAGAGAGGCATAAAAAGGTTAACAAGAAAGAAAACTCATAGGGATTCAATAACGTTAAACTGTTTACATTCCTACATGGGAAGATAACTTGTAATTCCCAAGGACTTTATCACTATTAGAGCAGTTGAACTGATTATGTTAGGATGACCTAAAAAAAAATGAAGGGGTGAAAAAGAAGGATGGAGGAGTAGGTGGAAGGGAGAAGAATGCAGAAAATGATCTCACAAGAAAGAAGCCCAAAAGGAAGAACTTAAACTTACAGTGGAGGGGGTAAATAAGGAGGTGTGCAGGGCAACATCTGAACCTCACTCTCAACAAAACTGGCTCAAAAAGGAAGAATATATACATATACATATATATACATACACACATACTCAGCTGGGTATAGAAACCTATCTTATCCAACAACGAAGTAGAAAGGGAAGGAGATAAGGGAAAGGGGGGCAGGGGGGAAGGGTTAAGAACCATTCCCCAATTGCTAAATGCTCAAAAAATTTGAACAGGCAGATTTTAAGAAGAAATCCAAGCTATCAATAGACATAACTGAAAAAAGGTTCTAAATCAGTGATGTCAAACAAGCATAGACTTGAACCAGACTAAAATGTAATTTGGAAGTATTTAACAAAATAACTAAAAATACAACAGAATAGGGATAATGTGTGATTTTCTAAGTCAATACGCTACCATCAGGGATCCTAACGTAACGTTTAGTGTCTCCATTACTATTTGAGTTTGACACTACTTCTCTAAATCATTACTAAGTAGAGAAATGCACATTAAAACACCTCATACACAAAGGTGGGCAAAGTTGCCTCCCACCCCCCCAAAAAAAGGACAAAGAAAATGCTGAGGGAGCTATGGGAAAACAGGTACATTCATGCGCCTGTTGGGATAATTATGAACTGGTCCAGATATTCTGGAAGCAACACAGACCTATGCTTAAAAAGCTAATAAACTGTTTGACCTACTGATACCACTTTACTATATCTATACCCCGAAGAGGTCAAATGAAGAGAAAAAAGACCCATATATACAAAAATATTATAGCACCTCTTTTTGTAGTGGCAAAAAACTGGAAAATGAGGAAGCACCCATCAATTCAAGAATGGATGAACAAGTTGTGGTTTAGAAATGTGATAAAACACTAATGTGCTGTAATAAATGAAGGGAATGGTTTCTGAGAAACCTGGGGACTTCACGAACTGATGCAGAGTGCAAAGAACCAGGTAAACAATTTATACCATAATAATACTGAAAAAGACAAACAGCCCTGGAAGTCTAAGGAACTCTGATTAACAAAATGAACAATGACTAATCATGATTCCAGAGGACTCATGATGAAACAGGCTAACTCACCTCTTGAGAAAAAAGAATAGATTCAGTGCAAACTGAGACATATTTTGGGGGGCAGTGCCAATATAGGAATTTGTTACATGTTTTTACCAAGCGTTTTTTCCTTTTTTTTCTCAATGGGCAGAGGTGTTAGGGAGAAAAGAGAGGGAAGGAGAAAAGGTGTATTTGTAGACTGAAAAATAACTTAATTTTTAAAAATAATAAAACAAAATAAAACTAGGAAAACAACTTCTGAAATAAAGTAACCTAAGACATTTTTATTTTCCCATATATTTAATTCTTTTTAAAAAAGAATGACAACTCTTGACTGGCAGAGCTGGTCAGCTTGAAAGCATCCCTGGCAAAACTTGCTAAAGCAATTTCCTTGTTATGGTTTATATAAAAGTCCTATTCTGGTGTCTCATTGTAGAATGACATTTATCCCAGAATAAATTCTGATAGGCTCTGGAAAGCAAACTGGAAAGGTTATAACAAATTGTGCTTCATGTCTGACGACCAGTCACTTAAACATTAATTTAACTGTTTTGTATACTCTTATTTTTTTTTCTCTTTCCAGGATTATGTGTGTGCGTGTGTGTGTGTGTGTGTGTGTGTGTATGTGTGTGTGTGTGTGTGTGTGTGTGTGTGTGTGTGTGAGAGAGAGAGAATACACATATATTTTTTAATTATCACTTTCAAGTTCTCTACCAACTACTGGTACGCTAAATATTAAGTTCTCTGTACAACAAACAATGAAATGAAACAAGGAAGAAATGAACCACAACAGAACTGAATGTCTTGCTATAAAGTCAGAAGACATAAGAAAGCTTTAGCTAAATAAATGGAAGGACACCTTACAAGTTTTCTCTTTCTTAGAGAAACAAGTCTTTTCTTAAAATTATAAGTAGTATCTATCTAAAACCAAGAACAAGCATTATCTTTAACAAGGATAAACTTGAAATCTTCCCAATAAGATCAAGGTAGGATGTCCATTATTACCACTACCATTCAATACTGTTTTAGAAATGCTAGTTATAGCAATAAGACAAGAAAAAAAAATTGGAGTCAGTGAGAAGAGACATGTAAAGGAGGAGGTAGAGTTGGTTTCATCATAGCCCAAAGGCAAAAAGATACAATGAATTCTCACCATTTACAATAGTTATGTTCTATAAAGTCACTAAACACTAAATTTGCGAATACTGAACCATTGCTCCTAAGGGAAGCATATCATTAGGTTCCTATGAGCCTCTCGTCACAACATTTACGTTAGCACTTTCTGGAGCAGCCTCACATACAGATCTGAATGTACCATATTGCTGATTCATTAACACTGAACTCAAAGCCAATAGCATGCCAATACTTCTCCATAAGGCATGCCACAGCGTTCTTGGGCTTAGCAACACTGGACAGTACTTCAGCACTATACTTTGGGGCCATTTTAAACAGAAAAATCATCAACAAAAAAGATACAAAAATGCAAAAAAAACATGGCACTAAATATATTATGAAAAGAATACTTGTTTACAGTATAAGAGCAAGAAGGGAGACCATTGCTGTGTTCCACTGGGCTGGGAATGTGTGTATCAGGTGACTCAAATTTTTTACTGCTCTGCACATGTCCCTGAATGACCACAAAAAATGCTGATCCAGTATTAATTTCTGGATTAGAAACAAACTTTAGAAAGTAGGCAAATTTGTAAATACTGAATCTACAAATAATGAGGATTGACTGTGTATCATCTCACAAGCTATCTGACCACCCAGTTTAGAATAGAATTGGTGATTATGAATAATATAAACAAATTAACATAAGCAAAAATATTATGAGAATCATTGCAGGTGATGAATCTGCTGGAATTCATTAAGACAGACGCAGGAGATAAAATTCTAGGCAGAATCTGATAAGCTACTCCAAGTCAACATACACCCTCGATTCTCAGTGGCTTCAATGTAAAGGCAGGTATGGAGGGGAATGGCAAATAGTATGTTGGTAAAATATGGTTTGAGATTAGTGATGAAAGAGGCCAAAGGCTCGAAGACTATGAAGATACACATCTGCATATTGAGAATAATGTCATCCAATCCCAAAAGACTAATGATGAAGCATACTATCCGCCTCCAGAGAAAGAATTTATATTGTTTGAACACAGATTAAAGCATGCTATTTTTCACTTTCTTTCACTTTTTTATTTTATTCAAGTCTTCCTATACAAAATGACTAATATGGAAATGTTTTACATACCCGCACATGTGTAACCTATATCTGACTGCTTACCATCTCAGGGAGGGGAGAGGGGAAGGAGACAGGGAGGGACAGAATTTGGGACTCAAAACTTCAAATAAAAATATTTAAAAATTTAAAAAAGAAGAATGTCATAAAAAAAGAAAATAGGAATATGATGAACAGGAAGGAAAGAAAGGAGGAAGGGGAAAGGACGAAGAGAGGGAAAGTGACTATATTTTAACAGACAGAAAATAACAAGTTACTGACTGACACTGGAATCATTTCTGATTCTACAGATTAAGTGCAGTCAGACTATTACAAAAGTCTAAATCAGTAACAAATTAGGAGAAGAAAAGGTTGAGACGCAATTATAACAGGCCCAACTGTATTTAAATAAGCTAATGACTGTGAAAAATGGAAAGTGGACAACACTAAAGACATTAACTCTGATTATTGCCATTTTTTAGACAATAACAGAAATAAAAATTGCATCAATGAAGAGCCCAAAAGAGCCCAGAAATCACCTCAGTCAGAAGACACTTGACCTCCTTGGCAAGTACAGAGACAAAGCTGCCAAGAGCAACACCAGCTTAGCAGAGAAGTTCACACACCAAAAAAATTCTTTTAACAACAATATTCTCTTGATGATAGCATACAGCTACAAATGAGTCATGGAATACCGCTACCTCCAAAGAATGAAAATTTGGAATCCTCAAAGAGCAAGACAGGCAAAAATAGGCTACAACATTTTTTTTTTTTTGCTTTTTTGCTAGGCAATGGGGTTAAGTGACTTGCCCAGGGTCACACAGCTAGTAAGTGTTATGTGTCTGAGGCCGATTTTGAACTCAGGTCCTCCTGAATCCAGGGCTGGTGCTCTATCCACTGCACCACCTAGTTGCCCCTACAACATTTCTAATAATGACTTTTGCATTAAGAAATGACATGTGGGCAGCTAGGTGGCACAATGGATAGAGCACCAGCCCTGGAGTCAGGAGGGCCTGAGTTCAAATGTGACCTCAGACACTTGACACTAGCTGTGTGACCCTAGGCAAGTCACTTAATCCCAACTGCCTCACCCAAAAAAAATTATGAAAAAAAAAAAAAATGACATGGATATAATGCAGAAAATGTATGTGAAGATATCCCCACAGATAAGATAATATATCGACTAAAGCTCGCAGGACTGGTTGGTGTAATAAAGTGTACTAAAAAATTTCTGCCCAAAAAAAAATTTCTCTGCTATGGTCTCTTAAGGCCTCTCAAAACTACATGTAGGCAGGCAGCTAGTTGGCACACCAGTCCTGGAGTCAGGAGGACCCGAGTTCAAATCCGGTCTTGGACCAGATACTTGACACTTACTAGCTGTGTGACCCTGGGCAAGTCACTTAACCTCAATTGCCTTGCCAAAAAACAAACAAAAAAAAAAAAACTACATGTACCCTGTTTCTTCAGTCATACTAAGTATATCAACAAAAATAATGATCAAAATCCAAAATGTGTATAGATTTATCTGGTATGAAATATAATTCAAAAAGAGTAAGTAAATGTCAATAACTATCCAAAAAACACAAAGTTCTACAAAATTTGGCAAATTTTATTCAATTATTCTTGGTTGAACTGGTTGTAAAATAATGCAAATTGTAACAATGTTTATCATTCCATAGTAAAAATTAAGTAGACAAATATATCACAGAATATGTGAAAAATTAACTCATTGTTTACTCTTACCAAGTATATTTTGGGAGTCAGACACACCCTGCAGAGTTAACAGCTCAGCTCCTGAAGATAAAAGCAAGAAATAATGGCCTCTGTACAGTCATCATCTACAATCGTGCTACATTTGGCATGAACATTTCTGGGACTTCTGGGAATTGAACTTTCTGCTACCTCACTAACCTAACCAATCAATTCCTCTTTTCTCTTTCATGACCTCTTTTTCTTCCTCCAGATGCCCACCTAGGACTGTTCCCCTGTGGATCCCAGTATGTAAGGCTTTTTTAGTTTTGCTAAACTGTGTTTCCCATTTTTTATTCTTTACTATATGGAATGACAGGGGGTTGGGGGGGTGGAAGGGCGTGCATATGTGGAAATTATATAAGGTGTCCAAAAAGTCTTACTGCAGCTAAGGCTTTATTTAATAAATTAAAACTGCATTAAGACTTTTGGGGCATGGGAAATAGAGGGAAATAAATGTAAGTGATATAAAAACAAAAATATCAATAAATTTTTGCCTGTACTAATTTTCTCTGGAAAAATTCTCATTTTGCCAGGGTGGTCTTCATGCACCTTTTCAAGTTTCATGCTACCTGCTGCTAAAATATTAAGACAAAATTAACACATTGGGCGTTCCTCACCATCAGTAATAGGGCTTGTGAACCCAATGATAAATGTAGTGAACTTTATTTTCTTTTGTATACTTCAACTGCTCAATCAACATTTATTAAATACCTACTGTATGCCAGAGACTCTAGGACTTCCCCATTTCCACTACTAAACTGTCCTTGAAACCAGTTATTTATTCATCACAAAAGGTTTTTATTTCTCTTTAAAAATGAGACAATAATATTTTATTTAGAATGATCAACTTACAAAAAGTAAATAAAAAAGGCTCTTTGCATGATAATATGGGGGCACAGCACAGGGAAATTCTATATTATTGTAAAACCAATTATTTTATCCTTCAGGATCAGAGTATGAATTTTAAAAATAGATAAGGAGAGAGAATTTAAGAATTACTCGACTATTTGAAAGTCATGATTGAAAAAAGGGCCTAGACATCATCTCTCAAGCAATTATCTGTTATCCCCAACCTATACCACCAGCTCTCACCACTTATTCCAATCCTACATATCCAACTGCCTACAGTGCCTTTTCACTGGATTTTGTACTATCCTCACAAAACTGGCAGGTTCCAAATGAAACTCATCATGTTCCCCTTTGAAACTACCATTCCTTTGTAATTCCTATCTGTATCTTTGGTATATTTCCCAGTCTCCAGGTCAGAAAACTTGGAACTATTTCCAACACTTCCCTCAGGTCTTTTTGTTTTTTCCTTCACTGTGTCTCTTGGTTCTACTTTCTATTCTCACTGCTGCTACCAACCTATGTCCCCTTAACTCTCACGCTTGTATTCCTGAAACAACCTGCTTGCTGGTCTCTCCAACACCAGCTTTTATCCACTATATCTACGCTACCAGACTAATTTTCTGTGACATTGGCCTCCTCATTGTTTCACAAACAAGACTCTTCATCTCTCAGCTTCAGGCATTTTCTCTGGCTGACCCTCATACCTGGAATACTCCCTCCTCCAAACCAACCACTCTGACTACATACCTCTCCAGCTTCCTGTAAGTCCCAATTAAAATCCCACTACAAGCCTCCCCCAGCCCCTCTTAATTCCAGTACTTCCCTTCTGTTAATTACTTCCTATTTATCCTCACTATAGCTTGCTTTGTGTATATATTTGTTTGCATGTGATTCTCCTTCATTAGGCTGTAAATTCCTTGAGGGCAGGGACGTTCTTTTGCCTCTTTCTGTATCCTGAGCGCCTAGCACTGTGCCTGGTATTAGTAAATGTTTAATGACTGATTGCTTTGCTTGTGTTATACCTCCACACAAGAACACAAAGTGTCCCCATAGTCTACTTTTTCAAATCTAAACTTCTTTGCCTAACTTTCAAACTGGACCAAAATCTGACCTCTCCTACTTGTCCAACCTATTTCAATTTAATTCAGCAAACATTTACTTAGCATCTACTAAATGCAACTGAAGCTCTACTCCAATGCCTCAAACTGATATGGAAGTGACAAGGATTCAAAAATAGGCCTAACTTACAATACACTTGTAATTCAAAGACTAGCTTAGCCAAATTTGGTAAGGCTCTCACCAAAAAGGTGGGCCACCAGGTAAATAGTTTTCCAAACTGTGGGAGATTCAAAGCAATGGTCAAAACTACTGGATATTTTCAGGTATAATTCTCACATAAATATTTCTCAACAAAAAAGTTCATATCTAAGTCAACAAAAGCAAAACTAACAAGGTGAATTTGCTCCAAATGACAGTAAATAAGGCTTAGTGTTTTAATATAGTATATGAAACAAAGTCAAATTTAAGTCGATGTTATGGAATCTAAAAGTCTACAAGCTCTACCACCATCACTGTCAGTTGGTGTGGGCTTATAATAGATAAGCTGTGTTGTCACGGAGCTAGCTGTATTTGAATGTGATATGTATAAATTCAATGTTAAGCAACTCACCTATTAAAAGTATCATAATATCTATTATATGTATCAAAATCATTCATTAGGATAACTAAAATATAAGTTGGTTTCCAAAAGTAATTACAATTTTTTAAAAACTGAAAGAAAAAAAATTATAAGAACACTGATCAATGAATGCAATGACCAATGACTCCAGGAAACTAAATTAGTATGTATGCCATCTACCTCCTGAAAAAAATGCAATGATGGATTTAAGATGCAGAATGAGACACATTTTTGGACATTACCAATATGGGATACACTATGCATATCTATTACAAGGTTTTGTTTTTTCTTTTTTTCTTTCAAATGGGGGCTAGGAGGAAAAGAAAATAAATACTTGTTTATTGAAAAAACAAGAACTTAAATTTAATAAATAACAGGTAGTTTAAACATTTCAACACTAAATTTTCTTAATTCTTATCATCTTATTTTTAAAGAGAAATAACAACCTTTTGTGGTGAATATCTGGTTTCAAGTGGAAACAGAAACAGAAAAACCCCAAGTGCTTAGTACAGTGCCTGGCACACAGTAAGCATATTATAAAATTTGACTAATCAACTGAAGTATGCAAAAAAAAAAAAAAAAGGAAGATTCCCTATATTTATCATTGGGATTCATAAATCCTGTTACTAATGGTAAGGAAAACCCAATGTGTTAATTCTGTCTTTAGCTGCAGGTGGCATGAGACCTAATAAACTGAAAAATCAACTTGAAAGGGTCCGTGAAGACCACCCTGGCAAAATGAGGATTTTTCCAGAGAAAATGAGATGCTTCTAATAAGCAAAAATTTTCTTTTCTCAAAAACTATAACCATAACAAGACATTTGTATTGTATTAGATTGCTGAGAATTGCCAAATGCAAAAAGCTTCATTCAATAGAAAAAATGATGCTACTTTCATCCTCTGGTATGATATTTAAAAAAGCAGCCTTGAATGCTTCTACCTCTAGATACTATGATGAAAAAGAGAATGATCTATATGCCTAAAGATCATTAAACTAAATAAACTAAATCAATAAACTAAAAAACTTACAAGAGGCCTCAGCAACAGATGCAATTTAAGATGCTCATTTGCTTACATGCATAATATGCTGGTGAACCTGATGCTAGAGATGATGTTAATTTGCAAATCCATCAGTGGTAATGCCACATCCAGAAAAATTTCCATTGTAATTTACAGAATTTTTTTAAAATGGAAATGATATAAAATCAATTCAAATTGCTCAAATTCATACTCTGATCCAGAAGGATAACATAAATGCATTTATGAAAAGGTTACAGCTACGTTTCACAACTAGAAAAAGATCTGCCTTGAAAATGAAAAAGTAAAGATCTGCTTATTAACACCCAACCACACCTCAGAAGCAATTCTCATTTTAGTTTAAAATACCTAAATATTTCTAATGTTAATGGATAAGGAGGCCAGTTGCTGTAAACAAATATGACACATTTCTTCTTACTCCATCTAAACAAGAAAAATTAACAGATTCATCTTATAATACATGCAAACAAGGATTTGAATATGAACATCTTGTGGTCTTGGGTAGTAACAAGTTTCTTGAACAGAGACAAATTTTATCACCTCTTAGAGGCAGTATGGTGTAACAGACAGAGATAGTCATGGAGCCAGAAAGATCTGTGTTCAAATTCTGCCTCTAATAATACAAAATTATTTGAGCCTGGATAACTCTTTTACCTCTCAGCAGCCTAGGATAATTGTGTCAAACTCAAATAGAAATCGATCCCTGCAGATAACATGTTGACTTAGAAAACCAAAAATAAACTATTCTGTACTGCATTTTCATTTATCTTGTTTTACATTTTCCAATTATATTTTAATCTAATTTCAGCTTCCACTAGGAGCAGAATATTGAGGCTAGCACGGAGTTTGACACTTCTGGTCTAGGTAACTTTCTAACATCTTAAGTTGCAAAGAAGATGCTGATCTATTACAAGGGGTAACTGTTTGCATGGAGAGGGAGAGCCATAGCAAGGGAAGTAATATGCAAACACAAATGCTTATGGACATAAATCAGTAAACGGAACTTCATCGATACCAATGAAATCATCAGTCCAGTCACTATCCTTCTCTCTCTCATAATATTTATGTAAAATGGAATTTTCTATAGTTCTTAGAGACAAAATATGGATCCTTACTTTGTGAATGAAAAAATTACAAATAGAAATTACATTCTGAGAAACTTTGCACCAAAAACACAATCACATTAATATTATTTTAAAATTTATAAATATGAAAACTATAAGTGGCTTTATCAATTAACCATATTTTTTGTTATGTTTCAGATGTGTCATAAAAATTATGATAAATTCCTCATTTTACTTGAATAAAACAAACTAATAAAATTATTTGCATAGATTTCTTTACAAAAAGTAAGAGTAGAGTAAGAAATGTGACAATTTTTTCCAGGAAAAATGGGGAGTAAATCACAACATTAAATTTTGGAAACTGAGATAATTAATTTTTTCAGTCACAGTAACTCATGAGGACTATTTGCTAAAATGTACAGGGATTGTAATCTATATCAGCAGAGAGAATACCCACATCAATAAAATCACAGACTCTATGTGCAAAAAATTCAGAGACTCCTCATTGCCCCAAGGACCCCGTATTCATTCCAACTTCTGTTCGTCTGCTTATGCTTCTCCCCTTGTCTCAACTGCCTTTTCATCTCTTTTCCACCTATCTGAATGCTACTCTACCTATCTTCAAGATCCAGCATTTCAATTCCTCTATGATTTCTATGTCTTTATCCCTTTTCTAAATCCCTTATGGTCTGTACTATATCACCTAGTACTTAATTATCCATATAACTTAGTACTTAATCACATGCTGTCTCATGCCTAGAGCAACTATTCTCTAGTTGTTCCAAGCATGTTAATCTTATCTCTCCACTTAAATCCATCAGATGCTTCTAGTGGTCACAGACTACATCTTAAATTTCCTTGAGAAAAAAATTAAACATAAATTATACTTACTTGACACAGTCTGTGAAACTGAAGTTGCTGTTGTTGTTGTAGAAGTGGTAGAAGACTGTGTAGATGATGGTGTTGAAGTAGAAACCACTGATGCTGGGCTACTAGTTGTAGGAGTGGATGCATTTACAACTTGAGCTTGTACTTGGGCTTGAGCCTGTGCCTGGGCCTGTACCTGGGCCTGTGCCTGTGCCTGGGCCTGTGCCTGTGCCTGTGCCTGGGCCTGTGCCTGGGCCTG